>NC_056567.1:28601724-28630092 GCF_013358625.1 Macadamia integrifolia | reverse complement strand
AAAAAAAAAAAAAAAAAAAAGAAAGGCCTTACAGTGTATTATGGTTTTAGATGTGTAAACGAAAACCTTTTCAATGTCTTCCAATCTTTTACCAATAAAAGAATAAAATTTGTCTTCCAATCTTTTGACTTTTACCATAGGCGGCAGTTTTCTTACCAAAAAAAATAAAAAAACCATAGGTAGCAATTTTCCTCACCCACAGAGGTCAAAGGAATTGCATCATCTTCTATTAACGAAAGAAGGTAGGTGAAATAAGAATGTGAAAACTGCTACATCGATGCAATGAGTATCGAGTGATTGGGAGCTTCTTGGAGCATATACTTAGATACTCTCAATTGTTCGATGCTCATCGCACTTCACTGTTCGTTGCAGATAGTATAGACTCGAATAGGAAGGCCTCGTTATGTTGATCATGCACAAAACAATTTGCGGTAATCTTCCCTTCAAACTAGCAGGATTTTATTTTATTTTTATTTATTTATTTTTTGAGTAAGTGGGCATAAGAAGCACACCAATGAAGTAGGATGAAGTTTTGGTGTTACCCAAGCTCGCAACCAAAGAAATAGAATCTCGAAAGGTTTGGAAAATACGAAAATCTTGGAAGGTATTTGTGAACCCAAAAAGAAAATGAATTATTCTATTTCTTTGATAGGAAAGTTCTTACAGCCTGAGTATCAGTAAATTTTTTTCCAAAGATTATAGAACAAATTTATAAATAAAGGGCAAAGAGATCATTTCATATGAAGAGAGAGAGAGAGAGATGTATTGCTGATGTACCCATGGGTTTAATTCATGATATCGGTTGTTGCCAACACCAATACCCATACAAATCGACAAGCCATATCAATCCTATATCAACAACTCCTATCGATCGGATATCAAAATCATTTCAATCAGGCATCAATATCAATCACAACCGATATAAATATAAACACCAATATGAATCAACCGATATCGTCAATCTAAAACTGATTCCTTAAACTATAGGTATAGCACCCTCCCCAGTTTGCACACTTATTTTTTTTAATTGCCATCAAAGTCAAAAAGTTGACAGCCATATTTCCTTTCCCTTATCAAATTCTAGTGTTCACACAGCTCCCTGCTTATCACAATTAAAAGAAAAAAAAAAAAAGAACCCAGCCGGCTAAAGAGCTGTCCCCGTCGGCTCGGCCTGGTCCAAGGCTCCAAGCTCTCAAGGTAGGACGCGAGGGCATTTTCGTCTTCCGATTTCACACCCGCTTTATAAAATTAGGATTGCCTTATCGAGGATCCCAACCCGCATCTGTACGATATTGCTTGACGACCTCCACGCACGGATCTTCCCACCCTATAACTTAGGGGTTTCTCTTTTTTCTAACAATCTGATGCTGACGACCTCCCTTGCTACGTGTTCTCATGCAAGACGCTACCACTCCAAGGTGGGGTCCACTCCAGATGAAAAGCAAAACCCCCAGCAGCTCAGTTACTCTATTCTTCAACCCTCCACGTCATATGTAATGACGTGCGCCCTCCTTTCCTTTCTACCCGTGACAGTAACCCTTGGATCCGTTCACATTCCTTACCCCCTCAGAGCAAGGATTCAGGGGACGGTAGGCCGATGCCGATGCCGATACTAATATCAATACTGATTCAGAACGTTTCAGGGGGTAAAATAAAAAAAATAATATTGTTTATAAAAATCAGGAGTAAAATGGACCGATACTCACTGGTACTTGAAACCATATTTCAGAGTGGATCCTCTTTCTTTTTTTTCTAGGTAGAAATTCGAGAGTATATCCTTTATACCTACATTTACCTAAATATACATCGCAGGTGCTAACACTTGCCCTACTTCTTGTCATTTAAAGGGTAAAAAGGGATATATATATATATAAAAAAAAAGGACATGTGTTGATACCTTAGATGTAATATTATGTTCCAGAGGATTCATCCTCCCTTTCACATATTTCGTTCTTTCTTTGGTATTAAGGGCAAGGACTCAATGAGCAGCTAGGGTATACTATATTATTGAAATAAAAAATAAATAATTAATTTTTTTTATAGGAAGAGTATAGGAAACCCCAACAATTCATTGAACATTTTCCCTAATATTAATTAAAAGGAAAGGGTTTTCCGCTATCAATCTGATGCATTCTCTTCATATTTAGATCCCTTTAAACTACGTTACTCGATCAATCACATCTGATGACTGGGAGCATCCCAACACCTGGGTGTGCACCCCAAGGAACTCTCGGCCTTTAAATGTGTGCTAGGTGCCAACGCTACTAGAGAGGAACTTAATTATTCTCTTATGCCAAACTAGTGATAGTATGAGGAATAGCATTTGAACCCCACATAATCAAGAGAAATAAGAGAAATTTTTAAAAAAATGTGATAAGGTAACTTTTTCCTTACATAAATGTGGACACTGTTCAAACCTTTAGAGACTTTGAATATCATGTGTTGGAAGTGTCATATCCACCTCTATCTAACAATAGATTTGGTCAAATAGTTTTTTATTCAACTACTGAGATTTGGCCCTAGCCCTTATATGACAGATTGTTTGACCCATCCCCATCCTTTTCTTATGTTCCCCTTCTTGCCTCCGTTAAATTACCATGATGAAATGGCCCCTGATGACATTTCTTATAATGTATATGGAATGAGAGAGCGGGCAAAGTGATATCAATTTGGTAATAGTATAAGCTTTAGTTTATACTCTATATTAATGAGTGTAATCTAGAGCTCATGTCCCCATGCTTGCCATCATGCAGACACCTCATGAACTAATAGCAAATTAGGGATTATGTTCTTAAAATGGAACCAAAACAAGGGGTTGCTTGTACATGAGTTAACCAAATTGAATCATCTATGTCTTTAAGTTGGCTCAAATACATATAAAGTCGGTAGATAAATATATATTTTTTGGAGATGATTTGGTAGATAATCTAAATATTGTTGACCTATGTCGTCAGGTGTATAATAACTATCTAACAAACTTTGAATTATAGAGCAGGTGGTTTAACTAGTGTTTTGTATACGTGGCAATTCCACATTTTCTAGGATTAATAATTGATACCAAATCTACGTATGTGGATGTAATATATTCTTAATATTCTATCCTATCCATGCATGCTTATTTAAAGTACGTAGTAGTATATGGACTCCATTATTTATAACTGATACCAGGATCTAGGCATTAGTCGATGTAGTATTTTCTTAATATTCTATCCTATCCATGCATATTTCTATAAAGTACGTAGCTGTATATGGAGTCCACTAGAGTATTCTTAGTATTTTTATCTTTGGAAACAGTCTCTCTTACGAGGCAGGGTGTAAGATTGCATACATTTGTCCCTCCCAAACCCTACAATAGCGGGAGCCTTGTGCACTAGGTTACTTGAAGAGTCAGAAAAGAAAAGTGAAGGATATTGCAGACCTTCTACAAATAGAGAGGAAAGGGTAATAATGACTTTAGATTCGTGGGTGAACACTGTGAAGGAAAACTTGTACATGTGTTAATCAAACTTGAGGAATGTGAATCAATCTACGGCTGGGTAAGGGTTTCTCCTCAGTTGTATACTCAATGAGGAATAAAAATAATTGATTTGGACACTTGAAATGCAGACTAAAGCCACAGAGTCATACACAGACGAGAGAAGAGAGGAAGTAATGGTATCTTAAGCTTGTTAAAGTGGATTTCTAAAGTTAGTTGGCCAGAAAGTGAACAGAACTCACGAGTTGTTGGTGTTCAATAATTCAATAAAGCAACCAACGTTTTGAGTCAACTCCTAGAACTCAGCCACTTGGAAGATGGACAGAATCCCATTACAGCATCTAAAACAGTTCAACTCAAAAATCTGAAAAAGTCTCTGAATGTTATATTCATTTTGCGGTTCCCCACTGATGAGTACAAGATTTAAAGAACTACTTTTAACAATAAGGGGTATGAAGTTGTCTTTCATTTTGAAACTTCATTAGGGTACCTTTTCTGACCAAAAGATTAAGTTATGGCCTCCATTTCAGTTTGCTAATGAAGATGGTAACAGGCCGGGGGGGGGGGGGGGGACTGTACTTTTCACAATGGTTAGACTCGTAATAGCAGAGCACTCTTCTAGACATAATGCATTTAAGGAAAGTGTTTGATAAAAAGACCATATGCTTCCCATCAGAAAAATCACAGAAGATTGCAGTTCTACTTCCATTCCAGTGGATGATCTTCAAGTATGAACCGATTCCAAGCTACATTTGGATCCAAACAAGCCAATTAGATAAAAGAGATAATAAAATTATTGGCAGCAGTTCCATTTTGTTTCCCCCCACCCGACCCCCTGTTGGGTTTTCAATCATCGTGGCGATTCTTCCCATATTCTAAAACATTACAAGCAAAGTTCAAATTCTTACAAATATATTTTTTAAACTAGGCTGTGTTTGGACTCAAAATTGTTATTGTTATAAGGGAATCCTAGCTTTTATTTCTAACAAGTTTGAAGAGAGACGGCATGGACACACATACATATGCATACAAAGAGGGAGGAGGGAAAGGATGGAACCAGTGCACTTTAAACAGAACTTTATCATGCTCATAATTACATAAATTCCAACTCTTGAACATTTCAACGGTCATTGGAATATCCCTTGCGATTGTAAATTTGGCAGTAGAAGCATTGTGTTGAAAACCTTCCAACCAGAATATCAGAAGTTTTTCGATATTTATTTTTACCTCCTACGTTCTCTATGTTGCGGGTCACACAGGTTATCATATCACTCTACATCAATTCTACTTCTAACAAATTTCTTTTAATTTCACTTTCCTTCGCTTTACCACAGAAAATTTTGTTCTACTTTACTTGTTCCAAAGGAGACAAGGAACCCCCAAAAGAGATGTCAAAGGTTATAGCATTAATAAAGCAAATAACATTAGATGACCTTCTTTATGGGCCAACTTTTGGGCTCCAATGGACCTTCAGTTCATCTCCTGGCAGCCCATTGCTAGGTGTTCTCCCCCTTAAGGGACAGCCTTCCTAGCTATCTTCGGTCAAAATGGATTCCTACAATCTATCAAGTTGGCTTGAATAGAAGTATATCGTTTTCATACTACAACAACAACTCAACCTTATCCCAACCAAATGGGGTCTCGGCTACATGGATCATTTCCCTCCGATCAGCTCTATTTGACATCATACTTGATACAAGGCCTAAGCTACTGCTTTCACAGTAGTACTAAATATGATTTTAATGTTTTATTCTACTATGACTTAAAATTCCATCAGACTACTAAAAGTTAAAACTTATAAAGAGCAGAAACAATTTAGAAAACTAATAGAGAAATGTCTTGGACTCCAAATTAGAGTTAAGAGTAATCACAAACCACATAAATATAAAGAAAAGTCTGGTGATGTTGAATATTTTATTTGGATGAAATCAAGATCTTTTGGGTGCAGGATTTATGTTCTGTGTCTTGGCAAATGGGCTCTACTGTTGACACAATTGCCTTGTATCAACTTCAAATAAAGATCTACGATTATTTATACAGGTGAAGATTTTCGAAATCGAATAGCCGAATAAGATACATCAGCCACAAGAAGAAACTTTATTTATAGCATAAATATTCTGATTTACACAAGGGGACCAAGCACGTTAGGTTTCTTATTACATCTTTCTTACATACTATACAAATTATTAACTAAATAACTATTCAAGAGACAGTATCTAGTGATTCGACAAGTCTCACTGTAGAGAAAACTCCAAACTGATCAACCATTATTGATATTCCCAAGTGACATTGAGAGGGGGTGAATTAGGATCACTAAGGAAGTGAATTAGGATCACTAAAAATTCCTTCGAAATTATTCCAATACTCCTTGCAACACACCCTTGATATTCCAATACTGGTGGCAATATCTCAAACAACGTTGATGCCACGCCACACACACTAACACAAATCTTGGCTGGCTGGGGCAATCCCAATTTTACCAAACCCACATAGTTGTATGCCCTTCCACCTTGCTACAACAAAGTGGTTAGGTCTACCAGATAGTGTACACCCATCCTGTCATCACTATGCAATTCAAAATATCTAAATACATGCAAATACAAGGGACAACCAATTTTAACATAATTCAGGAGTGTGCTGACATCCCCTGAGTAATGCCTGCTCAATGTCTACTCAATCACTAGTGATTTTTAGCCACTACAATGACTTAGGAACGCCCTATCCTACTTCAACACTTACCTACACAAATGCAAGGGTTACAACCCTGAATGGTGGGTTCTAGCCGCAACGACTCAGAAGCACCCTCTACTTTTTCAACCGTTGTTGACGCAAAGGCAAGGACTACAATCTCAAGCCCTAGACAAGCCCCAACTTGCTAGGTTTACAATGTAAGAGCATAAAATATAATCCCCACAATTAAATTCATGGTCTAGGTCTTTCAACAATTAACACAACCTAGAACAATAAAATTTCGGATTTGCAATGCAGTTTACCTCAACCTGTGTATAACCCCAATGACGATTGTCTCCCCTGATGCGTAGGAATCAACCATAGTATGCTACAAACATCAATGCAGTCGTCTCAATCACCAAAACCATTTTAACATAAACTAGGGTTTGGGGAACATAGAATGCCTCACCCTGTGCATTCCCACCATGTACTGCCTCTCTGAAGTACAGTCAACAACTTGCACACGCTCATGCCTTCAATTGATTGAAGTTAATATTAAAGTAGCTTCTCTGAATAATACCGTGCTTCCTGTGGCCTTTTTCACCTTTTTCCCCCCTCTCTGCAGGGACGTTCTTCTCTCAATTATGAACATGCAAAAACAAACAACGCCCATATCAGAGTCAAAACGAGCAAGATATCACAATTAGAAGATAGCTTGTGCGAATTGGCAAGTTCAGGGGAAACTCTATAAACTTAAAGCATAGCTTGTGATATTGCCCCTGTAATGACATGTCGGCAGCAACACACACCGTTGGATTGTGCGCCTAAAGCAGACTTGCAAATCTAGCCATCAGATTGACCCTCCGTCAAGTGCTTCCAGGTTCAACACTGTCCAACAAAATGGAATCTTTTCTGTAGGTCTAGTGCACTAGCGACGCTGTAATCAAGGGACACCAGGGGTGTATTAGGTGACACGGCTCTTGGCTATTGGATGTGCATCTACATGAATGGCCATGATTTGATAAAATAGAATCATTAAACTACTTAATATGCACATGCTTCTTTGGGCCTTGGTTGTGATTCAGTGTTTCACAGTGTACCCAGTCTAATGCACCAAGCCAATCAATTGACATGTCGTGGGAATCTTGTTTGTCATCAGTCCACGCATTTTTGCGCACCTTCATTCAAGCCTCTGAAAAAAGAATCTGTTGGTGTGGCTTCATCTCAACCAATAATCCACTGATCCAATGCATGCACATGTACAGTCTTTTGTACTCCCCACCCTAACAGAAGCCCAGAAATGAAATTTAACACAAATAATGAGGCTTTACCTTGATTTTCAAGCAGAGAGAGGTAAACTACTGGAACAAAAGCTTTTGTCAGGAAATTTTGGCAGAAAGCACCCCAAATTCCTCCAAACTCATTTAAGCCTCTCTAAATTCACTTCTTTTCTATGCACCTTTATGACAATCACCATAACTTCTCCTTCGACATCAAAACGATGCGATTCAAGTGGCATTGGAAAGACGACTCAACGAACTACATTTCTCATGTAGATTGCTCTACCCAGATCTAGACCTTCCAAAAATAGCTCCGAACACACTGCCACTGCATGAACCAATGAATTCAACCGCCATGTGCCCATTCACTTGGTGCTATGGCCCTTTGCCAAACACTGTGCAATGACTAATGACATAATATACTGCCAAAAGGTGCCAGCAAGGCCAGATGCATCCAGAATATTGTTCAACTGCCATGTGCCCATACAGCTCAGCCATGTTACATCCTGACCATTCCAGCTCTGCCAACTGATCAGTGTACACTGCCATATCATCAAATCAACACTAATATACTGACAGACATGTCCGAAAACATGACCCCTACTGCCAAACTGTCAAATGAACAAATTTCCCTTGCCACATGACATGCTGCACTGTTTGGCTCACCCAGCACTGCCAGAACAATTGTAAACATTGTGCATCATCAGAAACCTCTGTGAACTCACTCCTGATGCCCTACCACATCAGTGCACTATCACTACTAACTGACTGTGCCATCTGTCACTATCTATACTGCATGCATCTGTACTGCCATTATATATCTCGCTGCTGACTGTATACACTGCCAACACTGTGTAAGTGTGTTGGTTCTAACTGTGTTGTCTAACAATGACAACACTTACTGCCATATGCCCAACACATTACACCCAATTCATGGGTAGTAAGATTTATGAGTTCTCATGTCACTGACCTTGACAAAGTTTGAAGTCTAGGCAGTCCCAAATTAAGGAGCCGAATCCCCCACTTGAATTTCCAACTCTAAATCGTAATTTAAACTTCAGTCTTTAAAATGAAGTCTGTCACCTTGTGGCTGATCCCCTAGCCTTCCATGATTCAATCCATATTGAAAAGAGAATAATTCTTGTGCAATAGCTTATATTAAGGATGTTGAACCATAAGTATCACACTCCTACTTTCCCACCATGGAAATGGTCACATAAATCATAAATGACACAATATACTTTCAATTTGAAGTACTTTTCCCCTATTGTCAAGGATTTACCTTCATAAACATTCATGAAAATCCCAAAACCTAGCAATGGATGAGCAGAGGATAAGAAAAGAGGCCACTCAAACATTCAGAAAAGCTTCTTTTCACCAAGGAGGCACTGAAAAATGATTTTGAGGTTTTAAAGTTTGTGGCAGCAATGTTGTTTTTGTCATCCAACCAGCAAAGATGTTGAGATCACAAAGAATGAACATGGACATTAAAGTTTCCTATAGTCAACATTTAATGATAAATTTGTCCTTTTCACATGATCGTGTACTTCCCCCAGTCCACCTAGTGCATCCAAGCATGTTAAAATTCACAAGAATCATGCAACTGTCCTTAACCCTACCATTACTTTGCTTCAAGCGGCCTATAAACAGTTGAAAATGTTTTCTACCCTATTCAATAATTTGCTCAAATGTCACATCCCTCGCCAAAGTTCACGGCTTGGAGGATCTTCACTGATTGCCTTCCCACGCAAGCCTTTCTCATCCACAGAAGAATTCCAGTCCCCTCCTTGTGCCATCTCTGCAATGCCCAGCTTGAAGACATGATCATCTATTCTTTGATGTCCAGTCTCTGCCTCCATTTGGAAAATGGTGTTGTCTAAATGCTGGCCTTCTTGTAGATGCATCCTCCCCTTCCGAAGGGAGTGGATATGGGTCGATATGACATTTCAAGGGAAGACCATATGTGATTTGGTGGGCAAACTTGCTTTCTGTGCTTCTCTAAACCAAATTTGGATGGAAAGAAATCATATGAAATGGACCTCCAACTCTAGGCCACTTGGGAAGATTTGGAACTCCATCTTCTTTGATGTGAAAACTAAGATTGCAAAGGTTTCCGCCATAGGTAATCCATCCCCTAAAAACTGTCACATTGTAGTCTCCTGGGAGCTCCCTAGCTCTATCATCAGGACCACCTCTCCCTGAGGATAGGTTTTGTTGTTTTTCTCTCTCCCCCCCCCCCCCCATTTCCTTTGGGGTTGTATGTCCTTTCTTTTCTTTCCTCTTGGTTAATGAACTATTTATTCACCCAAAAAAAAAAAAATTTTGCTCAAAGTTTCATTTTGAGATGTATCTACCAGTGCAAGGCAAGTTTGACACTTTGACCTTAAAATAGGTTTGAAACTATAAACATAAAAACTGTTTGAAATAATGGTGGTTTTGACATCAACATTCTCAAAAGGATTTGCAGAATCCTAACGAGCTCAAAATAAGCAGCAACATCAATGCAGGAGTCATATCTCATGATCAAACAAAAATGTGTATACATGTGTCAAATCAAACAACAGATTATCTAGAAGAGATCATCTCCAATATCTGTTTATGTAAACAACCATTTGTCACAACCACACCACCTGAAGGAAAGATGTAACTTCACTCAACTTGATTTTCTGCAAGATCAAGTTGACTCCCTTTTCAGTCTGTAACCTGATTAGATTGTGTTATTTTCTTCAATCCCAGCAAATCAAAAAAGAAAGGAACAATCCTCCTTTTAGAAAGATTTTAAGGTCCAATAGGACTTCTATTTTGTTCTGCACAAACAAGTGCTGGGCTTCTTAAACTGCTAATGTAATTGAAGGAAAGAGATGCCACATATTTACCAGAAGAAATAGCAATGCCAGAAGTTTCCTTAGCATTGATTATGGCTGGCCCAAACTCCTATAACAGAGAATACCAAAAAAAAAAGAGGAAGCATACCTGTGTACCTGCTTCATGTACACATCATTCCAACAGCAAGATCCCTAGCCTACAATGTAGATTGAGTCATATGTAATCCACCACACAATTGCAACTCCATGTTGCTAACAGTTGATATGTAACATACCTTATTAACAGTTTGAACCCTTGCATGAAGAATGAAAACTGAAGCCTTACCAAAAGCCACCATTAAGTACTTACACAATCTGCAAACATATATGTTGTGAGAAAATATCTAATTGCAAATTGAGAAATAATTCACTTCATCTGTGATGGAGACATCAAGGTGTACAGACGCAAGAAGAAGAAAAAACAGCCATCTTTGTCGCTAGAAGAAAGAAGAAAGAAGAAGGAAGAAGGAAGGAAGAAGGGAGGAATCGACTAGCCTTACCCAATGCTGGTTGATTCCCTCTCTCTTTCCTATCGCCCAAGATTTTGTGGGCCCCATTTGATTTGTTGTTTTAGTAGGTTTATATTCCAGTATCTTATTTATTTAGGTCATTGAGTTAAGTAGGAAACTAAATAACACTCCTATTTGTTTTTTTTAGGAAACTTATTTATTTATGAGATTATGTTCCTAGATTAGCCTTTTCCTTTTTTTAGTAATTATCCTATTATTTATGTAAGGCCATTGGCCACAATGAAAAAAATTATTGAATGAAGAAAAACCATCGTCTCTCTCTCTCATGATTCTCACTCTCTCTCTTTTCTCACTCTCGTCCTCTCTCTTTCTCGACTCTCTCTCTTTTCTCAACTTTCATCTCTCTCTTTTGCTGTTTCTGTTCCCTCTGTTGCTGCTACACTATTGCAGCCATTGTTCACAGTAACTGGAGATCACCTCCATCGAATGGACCCCACCTGGGTTGCTGCTGAGTTCCTCATCAACAAGCTGGGCTGCTGCTGAGCACTACATCATCTAGCTGGACCTTCTTCCTCATCAAATAAGGTGGACTGCACCTCTGTTTTGGAGGACTTCGGCTTCTCTATTTCTCCTCAAATCGGGACAGCAAGAAGGTAAGTAAAACCCCCCCTGTTCCACATCCATTGACTACCTATTATCCCCATTATCTCCCCCACTGAAACCTGAAATTAATCTCTGTTTTTCAAGCCATCTATTTTCTGTTATCCTAAAAAAAAAAATCCCTGTTGTTTTACCTTATTAGTTGACTGATTTTAGAGAATTGCGCGGGTTGCTTATTATGCTTAGTGTCTTGATTCATTTGTGCTAAACCTAACACATATTTGCTGCCATGTTCCCTTCCCTATACCCCCCCATTTGACGCTTGGGTAGTTTAAGTGTTTTTCATGCTTAGATTATTATTGACCGATGTTGCCCTGTTAATTAGTCTATTATCTTGCATGTTAAATCTGTACTTTGCTGAGCAACTTTGAACCCAACCCAATTCAAGACCTATTGAGTATTCTTTACTCTAGTGGATTGACCCCTGGTAGGAAACCTAGTTGTCTAGGCACCCTCCCTACATCATCTTGGTATCAGAGCATGGTTTTGTCTAGGTTTAGGATAATTAGGTACTGCTGCCCCTTGTTCACATGTCTTACCTTTTGAGGTTTAGTCTCCGTCACCATCTGTCTGTAGTCGAGTCTGAGCTAAGAGAGCGATGCCATATATTAGAGGACACCATTTTCTTTCTTAAGTTGGCGGGACCAAATAACATTGGACGCTATTCACTCCAAAAGCACATACTTAAGAGGGAAATTTCTGACCTCAAGATTGAAAGGGCTAACTACTTGTCTCAATTGGAGATTCTGAGTAGACCTTGAGTCTTTGGTGACAATCGTACCTTGGCTGCCCATTTCCTTATGTCCACTCGTAGTGGTAGAACATACCAGGATATGTCTGACCCCCCTAGCACCTCCACCCAATCTGACCAACTGGCTGAATTCATGAAAGCCGTTCAAGACATACAAGAAACACAAGCTGTCCATCACCAAGCCCTTACCGATAAGTTGGTTGCCCTTGAGACAAGTGCCCAAAACCCTGATGGACGGCAAAGCCGTAACACAACTGGCACTGAACCTAGGGGTAGAGGCCCTAACCCTGAGGCCGTAAACGAGAATAACCAGACTAATGGTTATGACCAGATAGGGGATAACTTCCAAGGCCTGGGGCGTGGTAGGGATCAGGGTAGGGGTTGAGGCCCACCGCCAAGACGCCAAACCCAATATAGAGATGATGAGGGTTATGAGCATCCTGATAAGGGCTTTGATGTCAGACGGATGATTAAGGTAGATACCCCTACCTATGATGGTCAGATTGATGCTAGGATCCTTCTGGATTGGATCAAGCGGATGGATAGGTACTTCGATTTCTACGATATGCCAGAGGAAGTCCACTACCGATTTGCTAAGTTCAAGCTTACTGGAGCTGCCCAGGACTTCTGGACAGACCTAGATTACCAGGAGGACCACCTAGGACTTGAGCCAATCACCACCTGGGTAGAAATGCAAGAGCGGCTCAAGAGGGAATTTTTGCCTATCACTTATAGGCTCCAGTTGTTGAATGAAATGAATACCCTGAAGCAAGGAAAGTTGACTGTGACCGAATACATAAGCAAGTTCAATGAATTGAAAATTAGAAGCCATATTCGGGAGGACATTGAGCAGACACTATCCAAATTCCTTATCGGGCTAAACTCCAAAATTCAGTCTCGTATGACACCCCACCTGGTGCGAGACGTTCCACAGGCATTCAGGATAGCTCTTGAGGTAGAATCCTCCATGAGAACTTATTCTCAGAGGAAGAGCTTTCAAGTTGGGGAGTCCTAATTTAGAAAACCACTCCAAGGCTCAACTGGATTCCAAAACCCCCTGCTGCACCACAGCGTCAATTTGACAACAAGGGTAAAAGAATTTTGGGCGAAGCACCCAAGAGTAGTGGACAACAACAGTGCTTCAAGTGTCGCGGGTTTGGTCACTTCTCCAGAGAGTGTCCCAATAGAAATCTTTATTTGGGAGAGCAGACCCCTGAAGAAGGTGACCAAGAGGATTTTCAGGACCATGAGTATGAGGACTATGACCAGATGAGACCATATCTGATGAGGACACTGAGGAGGCCGGTGACCTTAAGCTCGGCATCGTGCGATGCATGGTCTCACAACCTAGGAGTAGCGATGATTGGTGGCGAACTAATATTTTCATCACTTACACATGTCATCAGGGTAAGAACTGCCGCGTCGCCATAGACAGCGGGAGTTGCAAGAATGTGGTCGCCAAGAATGCTGTCGCTCGAATGGGCCTCAAACTTGAACCCCACCCCAAGCCTTACAAGGTCGCCTGGGTTGATCAGTCCACCATTCCCGTTAATCTGAGGTGTTTAGTTCCCCTAAACTTTGCTGGATATGAGGATCGAGTGTGGTGTGATGTCCTAGGGATGGATGTTGCCCACATCATCCTAGGTAGACCCTGGTTAAATGGCCGGGATGTCACTAATTACGGGAAATCTAACACCTGTCTTTGAGTTCAAAGGGAAGAAGATCAGACTGACCCCCAGTGCCCCTAGGGAAGCTAGGGTTCCAGAACACAAGGGAAGTACATCCAAACACACCCCCACGAAAACACTCAACATTTTAAATCAACAACAATTTGAAGGAGAGTGTCACGAGTCAGGGGTGATTTATGCTCTAGTTGCCATATAGAGTAATACTGATACGTCACACTTATTCACTGAGGCTCCTAGAGAAGTGCGACCCTTGTTGAGAAAATTCGAGAGGTTATTCCCTGAGGAACTACTTGATGAGTTACTGCCTATGCGTGACATCCAACACGCTATTGACTTAGTTCCAGGATCCTCTCTTCCGAACTTACCCCATTACCGAATGGATCCCAAAGAATACGCTGAACTCAAATGGCAAGTGGATGAACTGTTGCAGAAGGGATTTATTAGGGAGAGCCTTAGCCCGTGTGCTGTACCTGCCTTGCTCACGCCAAAGAAAGATGGCACTTGGCGTATGTGTGTTGATAGTAGGGCCATCAATAAAATCACCATCAAGTATAGGTTCCCTATCCCTAGGCTTGATGATATGCGGGATATGATGGCCAACTCTTCGATCTTTTTGAAGATTGATCTCAAGAGTGGGTACCACCAGATTAGAGTTAGGCCTGGAGATGAGTGGAAGACAGCCTTCAAGACGAAGGATGGCCTCTTTGAGTGGTTAGTCATGCCTTTTGGCTTGTTAAATACCTAGCACCTTCATGAGGATAATGAATCAAGTGCTTCAACCATTCATTGGCAAGTTCCTAGTGGTTTACTTTGATGACATCTTCATCTATAGTAAGACCCCGTCTTCCCATTTGGATCACTTACAGAAGGTTTTTCATGTGCTCTTACAAGAGAAACTCTATGTCAACCTCAAGAAGTGCACCTTCATGAGTGATCAAGTCATCTTCTTAGGATTTGTTGTGTCAATTCAAGGAGTATCTACTGACCCTGAGAAAGTGAGAGCGATTATAGAGTGGCCTGAGCCAACTAACGTCCATGAGGTAAGAAGCTTTCATGGCTTAGCCACTTTCTACAAGAGGTTCATCTCCCAGTTTAGTTCCATTATGTCTCCTATCACCGACTGCATGAAAAAGAAGGACTTTCAATGGACTAAGAATGCTACGAAGGCCTTTAATGAGATTAAAAAACTTATGACTGAAGCTCCAGTCCTGCGCCTCCCAGATTTCTCTAAGGTCTTCGAAGTGAATTGCGATGCATCTGGTATTGGGATAGATGGTGTCTTAGGACAAGAGGGCCACCCTGTTGCCTATTTTAGTGAGAAGCTTAATGAAGCTAGACAACGTTATTCCACGTACGACAATGAATTCTATGCGGTTGTCCAATCACTACGCTATTGGCGACATTACCTTTTACCGCAAGAATTTATGCTATTCTCTGACCACCAGGCTCTGAGATACCTGAGCGCCCAAAAGAAACTTAACCAGAGGCATGCCAAGTGGGTTGAGTTTCTCCAAGAGTACACTTTTGTACTCAAGCACAGACCTAGTGTCGAGAATACTGCTGCAGATGCACTGAGCCGGGTGAACATATTCCTCAGTCGCGCCAATGCTAGGAGTCGGGCTAGTGTGCTACTCCAGGCAATAAGTGTAGAGGTTGTAGGGTTCGAGCGAGTCAAGGACCAATACCCCACCTATCCTGATTTTAGTGAGCCATTCACTTCCTTGAGTGAAGGCAACCCGGTCAACCGCTCGGACTACCTACTTAGGGAGGGCTTCCTTTTTAAAGGAAGCAAGTTGTGCATTCCCAGGATTTCACTCCGAGACTTCCTGATCTGGGAATTGCATGCTGGGAGAGTCGCTGGCCATTTCGGTCGAGATAAGACCATCACCCTCGTTGAGGACCGATTCTTTTGGCCAAGGCTGAAGAGGGATGTTGCTAGAGTTGTGAGTCAGTGTAGGACGTGCCAAACAGCCAAACAACAAAAGAAAAACACGGGATTGTACACTCCCCTACCCGTTCCCCATTCCCCTTGGCAGGACCTTAGCATAGACTTCGTGCTTGGTCTACCAAGAACTTCGAGAGGCCATGATTCTGTTTATGTGGTTGTGGACCGCTTCTCGAAGATGGCCTATTTTATCCCATGCTCTAAGACCTCCGATGCATCCATAGTAGCCAGAATTTTCTTTAATGAGGTTGTCAAGTACCATGGGTTACCCCTCACCATAGTGTCAGACAGGGATGTTAAGTTCACCAGTCATTTTTGGAGGACCCTATGGCGGATGATGGGCACGAAGCTCTGTTTCTCCTCCGCTTTTCACCCTCAGATCGATGGCCAGACCGAGGTTGTCAATAGGAGCTTAGGGAATTTATTGCGTTACCTCATAGGAGAACACCTTACCAGTTGGGATCGAGTCCTTAGCCAGGCTGAGTTTGCATATAATAGTTCTAAGAACCGTACCACTGGTCTGTCCCCTTTTGAGATTTGTTCAGGATACCAGCCCCAGGCACCCATAGACCTTATCCCAGTAGTGTCTAGTTCCAGGACATCCTAGTCAGCCGAATCTTTTGCTCAGCATATACATGATTTGCATGCAGGCATAAGAAGACAGATAGCACTGAGCAATGAGCAATACAAATCGAAGGCAGATGTGCACAGAAGACTACAAGAGTTTCAAGAGGGCGATATGGTGATGGTAAGAATCAAACCGCAACGTTTTGTTAGGGGAAAAGCGAGCAAGCTACATGCTCGTAGCACAGGTCCGTTCAAGGTACTCAAGAGGATAGGTGTCAATGCGTATGTCCTTGATCTGCCAACTAGCAGGGAGATCAGTAATATTTTCAATGTTGAAGACCTAGTTCCATACCATGGTATCTCTACCTTTACCCCTTTCTATCCTGATGACCTTGAGGACTTCCCCTTCACCATTGATGAGACTTCTGAGCCAAGCCAACCACTTCCCCCCACCTCATTACCACCTGTGCCTAAGGTCACGAGAAGAACTGAAGAAGTTGTGGAAATCCTTAATGAGAGGATAGTGTCCACACACACTGGAGGTTCTAAAGAGTTCTTGGTCAAATGGCGTGGACGTTCGGAAATTGACAACACCTGGATTACATTGCAAGAAATCCAACAACTCAACCTAGACCTGCTTGAATATTACATGAGCTCTAATTCACCGGAGGTGAATTCTTCCAAGCTAGGGAGAGTTGATGGAGACATCAAGGTGTACAGACGCAAAAGAAGAAAAAACAACCATCTTTGTGGCTAGAAGAAAGAAGAAAGAAGAAAGAAGAAGGAAGAAGGAAGGAAGAAGGGAGGAATCGACTAGCCTTACCCAATGCTGGTTGATTCCCTCTCTCTTTCCTATCGCCCAAGATTTTGTGGGCCCCATTTGATTTGTTGTTTTAGTAGGTTTATATTCCAGTATCTTATTTATTTAGGTCATTGAGTTAAGTAGGAAACTAAATAACACTCCTATTTGTTTTTTTTAAGAAACTTCTTTATTTCTGAGATTATGTTCCTAGATTAGCCTTTTCCTTTTTTTAGTAATTATCCTATTATTTATGCAAGGCCATTGGCCACAATGAAAAAAATTATTGAATGAAGAAAAACCATCCTCTCTCTCTCTCACGATTCTCCCTCTCTCTCTTTTCTCACTCTTGTCCTCTCTCTTTCTCGACTCTCTCTCTTTTCTCGACTTTCATCTCTCTCTTTTGCTGTTTCTGTTCTCTCTGTTGCTGCTGCACTATTGCAGCCATTGTTCACAGTAACTGGAGATCACCTCCATCGAATAGACCCCACCTGGGTTGCTGCTGAGTTCCTCATCAACAAGCTGGGCTGCTGCTGAGCACTATATCGTCTAGCTGGACCTTCTTCCTCATCAAATAAGGTGGACTGCACCTCTGTTTTGGAGGACTTCGGCTTCTCTATTTCTCCTCAAATCGGGACAGCAAGAAGGTAAGTAAAACCCCCCTGTTCCACATCCATTGACTGCCTATTATCCCCATTATCACCCCCACTGAAACCTGAAATTGATCTCTGTTTTTCAAGCCATCTATTTTCTGTTATCCTAAAAAGAAAAAAATCCCTGCTGCTTTACCTTATTAGTTGACTGATTTTAGAGAACTACGCGGGTTGCTTATTATGCTTAGTGTCTTGATTCATTTGTGCTAAACCTAACACATATTTGCTGCCATGTTCCCTTCCCTATACCCCCATTTGACGTTTGGGTAGTTTAAGTGTTTTTTATGCTTAGATTATTATTGATCGATGCTGCCCTGTTAATTAGTCTATTATCTTGCATGTTAAATCTGTACTTTGTTGAGCAACTTTGAACCCAACCCAATTCAAGACCTATTGAGTATTCTTTACTCTAGTGGATTGACCCCTTGTAGGAGAAACTGAAACAACATTCATAATGATAAGGAATCTTAAGGAACACAACCAAGTTTGGTAGAAATAAACGAAAATCAGACAGTTCTTACATTCATGTTAAAAGGAAAAAAAGTCACACATTTGAGTTATAATAGGAAGCATGCAGACTATTGCCTATTTGAAATATTCAGCATCATTCTATACCTAACCATTTTAGTCAGCCCAGCTCACTAGGAGGTCTTGAGTTCGAGCCTCCTGGCTGTTATCTACTTCCCCTCCCTACCTATCAAAAAAATAAAAAATAAAAAACACCATCATTTAACAGAAAATACTACCTTGATAGGTTAATACATGATTACTAATTAAATTTCCATTAAAAGCAAAAGATGCAATCACCAATGGTGTAAACAACAATACGAGGCATTACTGAAAGAGCCATACGCTCTAAACTAACCTTTCAAGCAGCGGGCTTTGTTCCAAAAGCATATGCTTCCGCTTCCAAGACAACATCTCGGCTTAATGATTCGTCTGCAATCTTGCTCCATCAGTTACAGCATTTACCATCAGCCACCAAAGGAATCAAGGGAAAAACTCTACTTCACTCTGTCAGCACCGGCAAACAACAGAAGAAAATACAACAACATATTCAATTAACATTCCCACTGATAAATCTTCTTAGACTAGAGGATATGACACATTGAAACTAAATTAAAACAAACCACATAATGGGGGTGGTACAGGGAGGGGAAGCCAAATTAGAATCAAATAATGCAGGAATAGAAAGAATTAAAAAGAAGGCAGAGCGGAAAAAAAAAGGAATTGAGACTGAGACAAAGTAAATATGAAATTCCTAAAGATAACAAGAGCTTGCACCCCAAAGTTGGCTATTGTAACCGAAAGAATTCTGGACCTGTTTGGTTTGAAACGAATTTGAAGCGGGGTAATAGCCATTTACACTTCAAACAAAGTTAAAATTAACAATATGTAGGAGCGTAAGCAAGAGATTATACATCAATACATAGACGGCAAGCTTGGAGTTCTCTGTGGTACTTCGCTTTTGGTGTCGGAAACGGTAACTTTGATTTGAAAATTAACTCATGAAACCACGAAGATCTTCTAAACCTAGATAAATCTAGCCACCACAATATCCAATTCTACTAAAAAACCAACGCCAACGATTGCAAATATACCTGTAAAAAGACGAGCGGAGTGACAACGAAGCCCGGATGATCAATGAAGATTAACGAATTGACCAGATGAGAATCGAGATGAATAACGTAAGAGATCCATGAGCGGAGAAAAGCTAGGCGCCCTCAGACTCGGTGCAGAGCAAGTGTCACTGTGTTTGCGCTTCTAATGTTTGGCGCTAAATGTAAAAGGACAAAATTTGATTGGATGCAAATTGACTGGTTGAAGTCGGTTGAGCCAAAATACACCATTGGTTCGTAAGAAAGGTCTCCGATCAGAGGTCAAGGGTTCGGCCCAATGTGGGATTTCTGTTATTTGAAGTGATAAGTGAAGATATTTGTTGAGCCTGCAGCCCAATCTTGTCCAGCGAAAATGTTCAAAAGTCTTGTTGAGCAATGTAGTTTGATTATTGTTATTGTTCATTGTTAATATAGCACACACTTTGGTAATGATGCATGTTCAATTGAAGTTGAAAATTTATCAGTTTAGAAATCTTTTTGAACAACAAATACATCAATTTGTAGTTCAATTTCAAGATTCATGCATTGAACTTGAGTTAGGTGATATCATGAAAAATATGTTTCTTGTGAGCTAGTTTTATGTCAACAAAAGAATTAGCTTAATCAAAGTTTCGGAGAGAGAGATATGATCAATTAATAATCTATTATATTCAATAAGACAAATATGAAAAAAAAAAAAAAAAAGAATGCTACCTTGTTAGCACATATACAAATCGGCATGTAGGCCAATGGGTGAGTGTGAAAGAGTATCACAATCTTTTGGGTATTGCCTTATTGGTGGAGAAGCCGATTCCGATTCAAAGCGTCCGATTCCGGATTTTAAAACCCTGATGCGAGGGCTCATGCTCAACCTTGATGCAGTAACGCACCCTTAGACCCTTACGGAGAAGGAACATCCTCATAGGCCGGAACCAAAAGGACACAGAGGAGGATGGCTTGCGCTGCTGCAGCTTGCGGCCAGACTGGTTGCTGCAGAGATGAAGATGATGAAGAATTGGTGGTGTCGACAAAGAAGAAAGCAGGGAAGCCCATCATCAAGACCAATTCAGTTTCAACCGATACTGCTTCTTCCAATAGGTCTGATTCAACTCAGGCTTATTCTTCTGAGGGGTCTGGGCATCGTCAGAGTCTCTGCGTCAAGTGCAAGATTGACGAAGCCCTCATCGGAGATGAAAGTCGCGTCTGCTTTGGATGCTTCCGTTCATCACTCTTTGGCAAGTTTAAGGTCACCGTCACCACGCAAGACTTGATTTCTCCCCCTGATAATGTTCTTGTCGCTTTCTCCGGTGGTCCTTCCTCCAGGTCTCTCTCCATCTCTCTCGCTTTTTTATTTTGTTAATCTGTAGCAGTATTTAGAAGGTTATTAGGTGCCTTTTGTGAATAAACACCATTAGATATACCATTACAACCTAAATTAGAGAAGAAGACATTGTTCATCAGCATTTTCAGTTCGAATTTCAAAGCGAAGAACTGTATTCTGATATGCTAAATGGGTGGGTTTCTTTCGTTACCTCTCTACCCACTTCGTAGTTTACGTTTGTCAGGGGAACATCTTCTTAATTTATACGATTTGGAGGCTAGCTGCAATGGAGGTCTGAGATGGGATCTAATTCGTATTCGAACTTTGATATCGGAAGTAGTGGTCATTTGATCGGATGATTCTGTAGATTGTGAAATATAATTTGACTGCAAAATTTAGTTATATGAAGTCTACTTGGTCATCATTAATTGCAATTGATTTATGAAATTTTGGAATTCATGTTGATGATTGAACCCAGTTTTATAATTCTGATGGAAAAACCATGCTATCAAGAGTGCGTATAGAAGGCAGAATATAGTTTTATTATATCAAGTTAATTGCAACCCTTCATGTGTGAACAGAGTCAATAATTTTATAGCCCAGTAGCACCTCAATTGACATATTTAGGCCAAAAGAAGGTTTAGATTCAGATCTCGAGTAATGATAGAATGGTGGGAAAAAGGTGTTGGACAAGATAAAGGATGTACCCTAATCTAAGAAACAAGTCTATCAGCATCTGTAGGCTGTAGCATCATATCTAGGATTTTTATAGTAAA
The DNA here is from genome assembly GCF_013358625.1 of Macadamia integrifolia. NCBI lineage: Eukaryota > Viridiplantae > Streptophyta > Magnoliopsida > Proteales > Proteaceae > Macadamia > Macadamia integrifolia. Next base: position 28,608,575 of record NC_056567.1, on the reverse strand, counting down.
TGGAAGGGTGAAGATCAGATCTGTTGAGGCAATAGAAGGGTAAGAAGAACGTAACAGAAGAAGAGAAAGATGAATCTGAACCTCAGAAACAAGTTGAACAGAACTAAGTCGTAGTAATCATTAATGGATGAAGCTTTGCTAATCTTCTTCAAAACAATCCTAATACATGCAATGTGCCAGCACATCCTTGTTGGCCACTTCCATGTCAAATGAACTTGTACAACATATTTAGGAAATTGAGGTATAAATAATAATAATCTGCAATTTGAGGTCACTAGACGCTTTTTGTTTCACAAACAAATGATTATATATATGGTAGGTCATGAATGATTATTCTTTTATCTATCTTTCAAATTTTAGTTATTTTACTGTTTTACTATATTGCCTAAAAGAAAATGGTTCTGTTGTAGGGTGGCTTTACAATTTATACATGAGTTGCAACAAAAAGCACAAAGGAATTTGGATGCCAGTAGAGACAAATCATTTCCAGTATTTGGTGTTGGAATTGCTTTTATTGATGAAAGTGCTATTTCTTCCATCCCTTCTCATGAATTTGAGCAAGCGATCCAAGATGTCAGATTGATTGTGTCAAGTTTAGCTCCACCGGCAAAAGAGTTGTACATTGCACCGATTGGAGATATTTTTTCTTTGGACTCCGATGATGGAATTGAGAGATTGAAAGAGTTACTATGTGCAATTAGTGATGTAACTGGAAAAGAAGATCTTTTACGGCATCTACGTATGATATCCTTGCAGAAGGTTCAGTCTTAGTTCACATTCATTTCTTAGTTAGGATGATGGTAATGTCAGCTTTATTTTCATATAATATTGTTGTTATCTTCTTCAGATTGCTTCTGGCCATGGATACAACAAAGTGGTGCTAGGATCATGCGCATCAAGGATTGCTTGCCATGTCATTTCAGCAACAGTGAAGGTTTGTCACTGGAATATATTAACAGTGCCCCCTCCCGTATCAGTTATCTCCATTTGTTTGTAATAAATGACTTCTGTTTAGGATCCTAATCAGCTAGTTTGTACCCCAATAAATTGTATTATAACCTGCAAAATATGGAGTAATAGTTGTATTCGGGAAACTAAGACTGTGTTTGGTATGCATTCTTGGAATGCATTCTGGACCAAGAACACATTCTGGACCGTTAAAAACATGGTTTGGTAATCATTCAATTCTCAAAATTCTAGAACACGGTCAAGAATGCAGCTCATTCTGGAATGGGATATTTTCCATTCTGCATTCTGCATTCTCCATTCTCCATTCTCCATTCTCCATTCTCCAGCTCTCGGCACAGCCCGATGAATATAGCTCTGCCACTAATCTTATGAAAGGCCCCTTCTCTCCCAAGGAATAACGTCTCATTCTTTCAAATCTCCAAACACTACTTTTCTTTCTCTCTCTAAAAACCGCTTCTCTCGCCCCAAATCTCTCTTTTTTGCCTTTTTAAAATCTCCTCTTGAATCCAAAAATCCTAGAATCTTCTATTTTCCTCGTGATCTTTATGGGTTTTTTTGCAGTTCTTTTGGAGATGAAACCAAGGGTTTGCGAGCTTTTAAATGGAGAAACTTCGCCTTTATTGCTCCTCCGATTCGGCTTTTTTGTGTTGGCATTGCAACGCTAGGGTTCACGGAGCTAACTTTTTGGTAGGTCGACATGTTCGTCGGACTGTATTTTCCAAATGCAAATCTTTCGCCGGAAATCACATCTCCGATGTCGGATTTCAACCGGTACGTTCGATGTTCCGGTTTTGAACTTCGGTGCCGGAGGATGATGATTGTGATTCTGATTCTTCAACATCATCTGCTTCTTTTGCTTGTCTCTCTAGTGCGGAATCTTTCGCTGCTTATGAACCGAAGAAAATCCATTTCGATTTAAGTCGACCGGAGAAGATTGTGTGTTTGGGTTCGTTATTGGATATTTCCGATGATGATTCTTGTTTTCCGGCGAAGCCGAAGAAGGTTAAGGCCGTAAAATGAAGAACTCTAACGAACATCGACGTGAAGGCAAAGGGTTTTCACTAGGGGACTTGAGGATCGATTTGAGCAATACTATCTAAGGAACAGTTCAAAATTTTATATATTTATTTGTGAGTTATTGATGTAATGTTGTTTGGAATTTTCACTGCAGCAATTTCGCCCATGAGGTGTTTGATAAAATGTCTGAGCATTCTAACATCAAGAATGCATTTTAAACAAACATGTTATCCAAACAATGTTCTCATTCTTAGTTAAGAACACATTCTGTATTTTCAGAATGGAAATTCGCATTCTCAGAATGGGAATGCATACCAAACACAGCCTAATGTGTATGAAATGCATAGTAATCAGGGTGCCTTGGCGCATAGGCAACACCTTTGCTGGGCCAAAGCACCTAAGGCAAGTGCTTCTCAGGGCATATTTTCATGCTATTTTAATCTTATAGTGATCATGATTGGAATTTCTGTTGCAGATCATCGGTTTTGGTTTTGGGTGCTTGGCAAATAAGGTAAAAATGGCTGCCTAGGACCTCAAGTTAGAGTTGTCAAATTCCAGCCCAAAATGTTCAGACTGAATGAAACTGATCAGAAAAACCGAACCAAAATTTTGATCCATCAACAAGCCTTGAAACTTTGACCTGTAGGTTGTGTACACAGTCAACAAACCATTTAGGCAACATAGCCCGCTTACTGAACCAAAATGAATTTTTACTGTGTCACCTTTAGTTTTTTGGAAACGGGACAAACCGAAACCAGAAACTGATCCTAACCAGATAAAAAAAATCTATAAGATCCAGTTTGTTTACATTATTATATGTGTGCGTGTGTTTGTGTGGAAAACCTTAGCCAAACTGGACTAAACTGATAGTGGACCAATAAGAACCCGGAAGGAAAACTGATAGAAAACCGGAACTGAAACCAAATTTCGCCTTAATGGTTCGGTTTTGGTTTGACCCAGTACACGAAACCAGACCAAACTGACCAATTGGCGCCCCTACCTCAAGGGCGCCTTTGGCGATGCCTTGACAACTATGTTTAAATGAATGCCTCATTCCTGGCAGTATGATACTCTTCCATTTTCCCAGTATACAGGTTGGACTGCCAAGCCAGTTAAGTAAAAATCTTGTGATAATGAATTTCTCTTCACTTGGCTTTAACTTCTTCAAGTTTCTGGTTTCGTTTCACATTCTTTACTGGTTAACATTTCTTACCTGTTATCCTTTAGGAGTACTTAAATTACCAGCCATAGACGAAATGAGCAATTGATGTCAATTGGCAGAATGCATTTTGTTCTGGTCAATTACAACAGAAGTATCCAAGCTCTTATGATCGTTTCTGTTTTCATCAGGGTCAAGGTTACTCTTTACCAGCAGATATACAGTATGTTGATGCGAGGTGGGAGGTTCCAGTGGTACTTCCTCTTCGGGACTGTCTTATACAAGAGCTCAAAATGCTTTGTCACCATGAGAGGTTTGTAGTAGATGCCTTTCATGTAGTAGCTTCATTGTTCCCCTCTATGGGTGTGATGGTTGGAGCTCATTTTGGCAGGGCAGCTTGAAGACCCTGGAGCTGCTTGATGGTCCTCATTCTGGCATCAATGGTTTAGTGTCATCATTTGTTACTCTCTTGCAGGTTAAATGGTCTTGCTGTTCTTTCTCCTGTCTTCTGTTAGAAGCCCTTACATTCTCCATATCCTCACTGTTCCATCTGGATCCCTAAAGAAGGCTTTTGTTTGCAGGAAGAGAATCCTTCCAGGGAGCCCACCATAGTAAGAACAGCAGAAAAGCTTACTCCATTTAATTTCAATAGGCTACCAGAAACCAATGACTCCAGCAATCATTCGTCTTTCCGAAGGCGTCACAAGAAGTTGAATTTCGAATCATATGAATCCAATCCATCAGAATATTTCTGTCCAATCTGCAACAGCCCAATCAAGAATTCAGATCTGGAAAGTTTGAAAAGCATTCTTGGGCATTCTGAAACTACTGCTGATATTTTTGGGGCAAGCTGTTGTTCCAGTTGCCAGTTTCAGATACTTCCAAAGGAGCCATCAACCATGGAGCATTTCTATTCACTTCTCCCAAAACCAATGGTTGCTCGAGTGAGGGATGGCATCTGCAGTAACCAAGATTGGCTTAGGTAACATTTGATATCCAACTATTTATGTTAGCTAATCTAATTGTAATAATTTACTAGATGAATTAATGAGTTCCAGATGGGTAGGGTAGATGGTATTTCTTGACTGATCTGGGCAACTTTGGTTTTCTTTTGTTTGCTTTCAGGGAGCAAATAAAGGATTGCTTGCTTTCTGATGACGAAGAAGGAATTTGAATTTTCCTTTTTTTTTTGAGTCTCCAGGCCAGTCTATACATGCGCTTAACATTTAAGTTATTGGCACAAGGTTGCATTAAGCCACTACACCGGGATCTTTCAAAGACTGCACCTGAAGATCCTTATGATCCAGATCCTTATGATCCAGTCGGGTCAATTACCAGGATAGTCAGTCAATATGAACTATGTTCTATATAAAGAATCACACCAAATTGGTGTTAACTAAGCCACTCGGGCATATTGAAGCTTCAGCTCAAGCTTGTCACAGCTACTCAAGCAGGAGTCCTTCTGATTTTTTGCTAAAAAATGTTGAGGCATCAGTATTTGACTATTTATACTTTCCTCCAGTCTTGACAAGCATTCAGTTTTTAGTTTAGAATATTTTAAGGCAAAGTGTTTTTTTTTTTTTTTTAATGGACTACTATGGTAGAGAAGTTTTGATGTCACATGTACTTATACCGTTTTGATCTGCCACAATACTTGGCCCAGATAAATATCAATTGAAGTTTAACTATGTCTTAGAGGCCAAATCTAAGAAGTAATACAAATCAATGTGTTTGCCATATTCGTATGTATGTTTAAAGCAGGTTTCTGAGATGAAGTAACACTAGCTTGCCAGGACTGAACATTACGACATGATTGATTAGCAGCATACTAGCTTGCCAGGACTGAATTATGACATGATTGATTAGCAGCATGGTTCAACTACGAGGAATTGGCCAGTGCAGTAGATTCTGGATCTCACCTGTTTGCCAATGGTGGTTTGTTGGATTACTTGTGGTTTTTAATACCGATTTTTATCTCAAGATGATTCTCTTAGCCATTGCACATAACATTTGAAGTACCAACCTTGCCTAACTATCCTTAAACTTTGCACAAGTTTGTCTTTCCATTTTTTTGGGGTGGGGTGGGGTGGGGTGGGGTTCTTGACTAAAAAGAAACTGACGAATGTTAATGTTAATACTAGTTATTTTCCATTTCCTTTTCATGAATTTTCACCAGGGAGATACTGTTGACTACCTTGGAATCCTGGGGCTCCACATAGCAGGAAGTCAGGAACCCAAGGAGTGATAGTGTTAGCTGTGCCTGTATGCCAAAAGCCCTTCTGATGGTAAGAACTCTTCTATTCCTAACTAATTCTACTGAAGTCTTGTGTTTATGCTGAGGAATAGTAGATGTTCTATCTGCTGACCTTGCCTGGAAGCTTGGAAAATTTAGAAAAGCTCACTTCTAATCTACATATATACAACAACCTTCACTGTTGAGAAGTAGAGACAGAGACGACTCCCGGACTCTCAACGAGGCATGTCATTAGAAATAGTAGCTTCATTTACAGAACAAATGACGGTGGTAGATTGATCAGTTTTGACCAAGACTCTTCCCAAAGTGAACGCAGGTTCTTTAGGTTGAGGAAGATCTCTAGAATCGCATCTGAGCATAACTATGACATTTGACATGGTTGGTCTGTCAGCTGCTTCTCTTTGAACACATAAAAGCCCAATATGCATGCATCTTAATATCTCTGTTCTTGAGGATGAGCTAATCAACCATGGGTCGACAAAATCCAAGGCTTTGCCTTCATTCCATAGGCTCCATACCTGTAATTGACATCTAACAGCTTACAACTTTCACTTCCAATTTGTAATTTTAAATAAATTTCTGTTAACTAATTAAATCTTACATGTGCCAAGAGGGTTTGGCCATACTCCATAAGGTAGCTGTTGTTTCTCTTCCCACTTATGATCTCAAGCAAGATAACACCAAAGCTGAAAATATCAGACTTCATTGAAAATGTCCCCTGCATTGCATATTCTGGGGACATATATCCACTGTTTGTGATGGAAATTATTGATGTGAGATCACAGCATCATTGTAAATTAACTTCTCCTAAATAATTAATGAGATAAGAATGCTAGAGGATTTGATTTCTTTCATTTTCTTTTCTGAATTTAACTACCAAACTTAAGTGAATGAATGGTTAAGAGTAAAGAGGACAAGACTTACTAGGTCCCCACAACTCGTTTAGTATTGGCATTGTTTTGATCTTCACAAAAGATCCTTGCCATGCCGAAGTCTGAAATCTTTGCAGTCATCTCTTCGTCCAACAAAACATTGCTAGTTTTGATATCCCGGTGAATGATCTTGAGTCGAGAGCCTTCATGGAGATAAAGAAGTCCACGGCCAATTCCATCAATAATCTGATATCGTGTTGCCCAATGGAGTTGGGAGCGCTTTATGGGATCTAATTAGAAATGAAACGAAAGTACAAACAATTTCATCAATATAGGAGCGACACCATGAGGGTGTCAATTTTTTTATCAATAGCTACTCTACTGGGGGCAAGAAAGTGAGAACCAAGAGGCTTGAACCCTCGCATGCCAATCTGATGGATGGGCATGGTGAGCGGATTCCTCCTTCACTTTGGGTGGAGGGAAACTCAGTCCAGAGGATTAAAAAAAAAAAAAAAAAACAAAATCAACAAATGAGAAGAAAGACAAGAAAGGCACGAGTGGGAAATAAGTCACCGCCCCG
>NC_056567.1:28537779-28601704 GCF_013358625.1 Macadamia integrifolia | reverse complement strand
AAAAAAAAAAAAAAAAATGTAGATGCAAAGTGTAGAGAAGAAAGACCAAACCAAAGATTAAAAAATCAAGACTGCCACTAGACATGAACTCGTAGATGAGCAGCTTTTCTTCTCCTTCTATGCCACAACCTAAAAGCCTCACAAGGTTTCGGTGCTGAAGTTTTGCAATTAGTATAACTTCATTCTTGAACTCTTCTAAACCTTGGCGTGATCTCCTTGAAAGCCTTTTGACAGCTATTTCCTTTCCATCTTGTAATGTGCCCTATGAGTTTCCTTAAAACATTTGTTTGTTAGATTAGATATCATATCATATCAAACCGTGAGGTCAAGAGGTGTGACCCAAAACAACTAAAATTTCTAATTCTTGGTTACCTTGTAAACAGTGCCAAATCCACCTTCTCCAAGTTTATTTGAATCCGAGAAGTTACCTGTAGCAACTTTTACAGTGTCAAAATTGATGAAGGGCAACTCTGAAAAATCATCTAGTACTTCATCTCCTTGGAGCATATTCCTCCTGACCTCCTCATCTGCAAAGAAAGATAGTGAGATGATCAAGTGGTGCAGGCTGGAGAGGCTATCCTCTGCTTCTTCTTTTACAAAATAGATATGTTTCTTACCTTCTTGTCTTTCCTTCCTTTTCTTTCTTCTCCACAGATAGAAGCCATAATTTCCGGCAAGAAGAAGAACCAGTAGTACCGCCGCCGGTATTACAAAATAGATATGTTTATCTATCCTTCCTTCAAATGTTGAAAAATAATGCATAAATGTGATCAAAACTTGGTTGTAGGTAACTTAACTATCAAGTATAAGACCCACAAGATACCATCCCAGTTTGAACCAATTGGTTTTAAGATCGAAGCCTTAACAGAACAAGAACAGACTATTAAAGCTATTAAGTACCGACCTTTAAAAGGTGAAACTTGGAGCATCAAATTGCAGCTCCTACCGAGAACCATTCCTCCTTGATGGGAAGAACATTTCGAAATATCATCCATGGCATTGAAAAGGCAAATACTGCAGTGATTATGAGATATATAAGGAGAACACTCAGCAAGACCAAATACGTTTCCAGTTCCATTGATAGTAGTCTCTCCAGTGGCAAACTTACGTTCAGAACTTGATGCAGCCTCATCGATAATGTTTACCATTAACATATACTCAATCAGGTAAAAGTTAGTTGGATTGAACACATTGTGCTGACAAACATTCCGGGGAGGTAACTGATCTGCAGAATAAACCATCTGGGAGAAGAACATGTAGTAAGAATATCGTAACTGACAATACTCATACCAGATGATGGCATCTCGTTTGTTAGGACAAAAATAGAGGATATCTTTTGTTGCTTTCTCAAGACAAGTATAACAAATATCAAGGCTGATATTGCCTCTACAGAGGGCAAGGCCATAGACTTGGTTGGTGTCATCAGTGCCTACTGAATAATCGTAGAAACCTTTCGAGAGAGCGGTAGTGTTAGAGGAAATTGACGAGAGAAGGAGCTTCAGGTTAGATTCGAATGCGCTGTTGGGTGTGTATTCTTCTTTAGACGTGCAATTAAAAAGAAGGGGATTTGCAGCGGCAGTAGAACTGGGAACATTATGAGATATGATCATGAAAACAAAGCATAGGAGCAATAAGAGCAGAGTAGACGACGATGCATCTCTGTCGATCCTCATTCCCCTTTCAGCTATGAAATTGGAAATTTTAACATTGTCTGAGTTAGAAGCGAGAACAACTCCTGAATCAAGTTTGTAACAATTCAGAAGAATAGAAAGAGGGCATCGACCTGCGCCTTGCGGTGTGCTCTGTTTGTCAAAATTTGCTTTTTTCTGGAGGTCAAGAACAAGAATAGTTCAGCAAAAATAAAAAAACAAAACCCATCACACTCTAACCGCGTCGTCCTCACAAGTCAAGAGGAGGGCCAGCTGTATTAAAAGGAAAGAAAAAAAAAAAAAAATCAATACATGAGAAGAAAGACGAGAAATGGACGAGTGGGAAATCAGTCACCGCCTCTCTCTCTCTCTCTCTCTTCTTCTTCTTTATCTGAGGAGAAAAGAAAACTGTCGGGTTTTTGCCTTCTGATCTTTTTCATTCTGGTCTGTGAAACCAGGAGGTGAACTTTTTGCGAGGAGATCTATAGCCACGTGACAGCATTCTATACGTTTAGGGAAGTGGAGAAGGTGACCTCTTGTATTTGCCATTGTCAATTGAGGTAAAAGTGTTATTGTTCATGTGATTCTATCTAGTTATTCGGTGAGATATTCTATTATCCAAAAGAAAGGTGTTATTCTTGATATTTATTAGTAACCTCTAGTACATCTAGAGAGAATTGTGTGATTTCATTATTTACATAGTGAAAGTTTGATCTGAACTAAGTCCTATGATTTTTACCTGACTTGGTCGATTTTATTTGCATTATTGGTTCTTTGCACGTTATTGTTTGTTTTGTATCTCTGTTTTTCTACAGGTGGGAAACGGATTTTTTTTTTCAACAATTCACCACGTGGTTGGTTCAGGAAGCTTTTTCCTACATTTAGTATAGTCAAACATCTATTTAATTAAAAGAAAAAAGTCAAACGTCTCAAGCTGTAGGAGAAGCATCCGTAGTCCTTCATGGTAGCTTCGTTCTTCTGAACAATTAATCATCTTCTTATTATCTTTAGACTCAAATCTCCACAGAAACACATGGCTCTTCCTCCTTTCCCAAGTGTGGGAAAAAGGTTTCAGTTGATGATCCTGCTTTATTCCCTTCTTGCTGTGCTTCAGAGCCCTGGTGGTACAATTGTTTACGGTAGTGAATGTGATAATTCACAAAATTACAATGTCAATAGAGCATTTCATGATAATCTTATAAATGTCTTTGATTCAATGTCCTCTGGTGCTTCCCTCTCATTCTCAGGCTTTTATAACAGTAGTAGTGTTGGCAATGACACAGTCAGAGCATATGGCCTCTTTCTTTGCCTAGGATTTGTTAGCCAAGACAAATGTAAGTCCTGTGTCGACAAAGCAATTCGGGACATGCTGCGAGAATGTATCAGTTTTTACCACCTGACAGTGGATGAAAAATATTGTTTGTTGAGCTACTCAGATCAAAATTTCATTGAGTGTGACGGTTATTCTGTGGGTTTTAGTGATTTCAAACATACAGAGCCACTTAAGTATATTCAAGCTGTGAGAGAGATGCTGGGTGAACTATCTGAGGAGGCTTCCTATTCAGCAACCATGTATGCATTCAGAGATTACACTAGTGAATTTGAGAAGCTATATGGTCTTGTGCAGTGTCCCATGGTCTTGTCTAAAAGTGGATGCCGTAGATGCCTACAAAGTGCCATAGAAAAAACTCTTCTGTCTTGCAACGGTAGTATTGGGGCAACATTTAGGAGTAAGACCTGCTATTTAAGGCATGACATATTTGATTTCACTGAAGGAGCACCTCCATCATCAGTTCCCACAAGTCATGGTGAGTACTCATTTTGTAGTGTTGCTTTGCCTCCAAGCTCCAACCATAGCTAGATTCAACAATTATTAATGGCAAGTATCAGTGCCTCCTTGTGAATTTGCATTGAATTGATGAGCAACAATTTGTTTTCTTTTTATGTAGCAGGTCATGACCAGGTGAAAGCATCCAAAAAAATTCTCTTTATCATCATATCTACATGGATAGCAGGAATATTTATTTTGAGTTTCTGTATCTACAGTCTTGTTGTGGCAAGGCAAGGGAACCAGCAGAATGGTCAGAACACCTGGCCCAATGAATTGTTGCATAAAATATTAGCAGATTATTAGGTATTCTTCTTTTGATTCTTTTGTTCATTTAGGGAGGGGCAGAGCTATTGATGAAGCTGTTCCATTGCAACAAATTGGTGTCCAAATAGATCAGATGCAACCTCCAGACTTACCATTGATTAGTTTAGCTACCATACATGCAGCTACAATAAACTTTTCTGATTCAAATATTCTTGGACAAGGTGGATTTGGCCCTGTTTACAAGGTACTAGCTACCGTCTCTCTCATCACGATTCATGACCCTCTAGAAAGCATTGTGTTAAGGACTGCCGTTTAGGAGAGGGAGCCAAAATACCTAAAAGTCTTTACATCGGGCTACTCACTTCCAAATGTAGGAATATTATTATTTCCGCCTTTTGTGTGGAACCCCAACATATAGTTCCCAAAGATAAATGGTTGATTAATCTTCAATGGGATTTGGAATGTTGGTAACTAAAAAGTATTATTCAATGATTTTGTACTCAGGGAGTACTACCCAATGGAAGGGAAGTAGCAATTAAAAGGCTTTCAAATGGTTCTGAACAAGGTTCAGTGGAGTTCATGAATGAAATATCTCTAATATTGAAACTTCAACACAAAAATCTCGTCAGGCTTTTGGGTTGTTGCACAGAAGGAGAAGAAAGAATTCTTGTCTACGAGTACATGCCTAATGGTAGCCTTGATTTCTTCCTTTTTGGTTAGTATATACCCTTTAACCTCTTCTATTCAACACATTTCAAATTTGTACATTGCTTAAAAGATGGTAGCCATTATTCTGTTTTCTAAGTTCATATTTTATTTTGTGTTTGGCTATAGATCAAAGGAGACAAACTCTTCTTGATTGGAGTACACGCTACAACATCATTTGTGGAATTGCCCACGGGATCCTCTATCTTCATGAGGACTCTCGACTTAGAATCATTCATAGACACCTAAAAGCCAGCAATGTGCTGTTGGACAAGGGCATGAATCCAAAGATCTCAGACTTTGGCATGGCAAGGATCTTTCCTGGAAATATTGGTGAAGCTAATACCGCTACGATAGTGGGGACATAGTAAGTGACCAGTTCATTGCAAAGATGGTGACTATTAATGTTCTATTAGAGATAGAGAATACATCTTCATCATAAGGTTCTAATACACTTTTCTTCCTCAATTTCAAAAGTGGATACATGGCTCCCGAGTATGCTATGGAAGGAGTATATTCTACAAAGTCAGATGTTTATAGCTTTGGAGTTCTCTTGCTAGAGATTGTAAGTGGGAGAAAGAATGCTGGCTTCCATCGGTCCGAACATGCTCCCAGTCTTCTAGATTATGTAGGTTTGGCTACCTTGGATCATCCTACATATTTCTTGTGAGAAGAACCTTGTCCGTCTAGGGTTCCTTACGCCTAGACACAACAGGGTATGAAATGACCCAGCTGCCCCCACCGCGCTAGGTATTTTCATGCCCAGCTATGTCTGGACATAGAGGGCACGGACGGGTAGAGTTCCTTCCCCCATATTCCTTAAAGCTAATGGTCTTGGTTTCAATACTTAACTTTACATCTTACTACTAAGGCTTGACATTGCAGGCATGGCAGCTATGGAAAGAGGGGAAAGGGTTGGAGTTGATGTACCCACTGTTAGTAGAGACTTATTGTGAGAGTGAAGTCTTGAGATGCATCAATGTTGGGTTGTTGTGTGTTACGGAAGATGCAATGGATAGACCCACTATGTCACAAGTCATCGTTATGTTGAGAAGTGAATCTCTTTCTCTCCCACAACCTCAACAACCTTCATTCTCTGTTGGCCGATTCACACCAACAACGATCGATGATGTTTCTATCAATCATGTAACTATTACGGACGTTATTCCTCGCTGAGTGACATTGATATGTGTCTAGTCAAGTTAGCATGCATGGCTTACATGGTTGGGAGGTTTACATGCAAGGGGTCACTTACGTGGCTGAATGGGCACCTATGCATTATATTATGTTAGTTTTGATTAGTGTGTTCTGGTTAGTATATGTAGTTTATTAGTAGTAGGGTTGTATTATATATGTAAGTTGTGATTAGTGTGTTGTGTTTAGTTATATGTAGTTTATTAGTAGTGGGAAGGACGTAATTAATTAGTTATTAGTAGCAATGTAGCATCATGAGTTGAAGGGAGAGGCTGTAGGAGTGGGAAGTGGATAGTTGTGATAACCACAATTGTAAGTGTATTTATTGATGAATGATGACATGAAACTTACCATAAGTTCCAAGTGGGAGATGGAGTGTGGTTAAAGTTGCCTAAGTAAGGGTTAAAGTGTACCAATGACCAGAAGCATAAACCATTGTGGGTCTATTCACTCTGTAAGAGAAGCTCGAGGAGAATGCATTCAAATTAGAATTACCAAAGTTGAAAGTAAGCCTTTGAACCCAGTACAAACTCCGTGAAGAGAAGAGGTTATGGCTCCTTGATAAGGCCAACTATCTCATTCTAATTCCCTTGTCCAAATCCTATAACAGTGGATGTCCTTGGCCTGAATCCTATTTTCTTTCATTTTCCCTTTCATGCACGTAACAAATGGTACTAAAGCCAAGGATGAAAGAAAGGGTCAAGAAATTAGAAGGCGCTATGAGTTCACTATATGTTGGATATCAGAAAATCATGGGAATGCTTATTGAGTTGTTTGACAAATTTCGACCGCATACATTAACCAATGATCTTGCAATAGAAGAATCCTCAAGCAAGATAAGAAGACCAAAGGAAATTGGTGGCCATTGGTACAACTCCCAATTCAATGGAACACACAGCGGGTTGCCTATGGCAGCGGCAACTTCAATTGTAAGAGTTTCATCAAAGTTATTTTCAGTGATGAGTGGATTTAAATCCACAAAAGGAAAGAATTCAAGCTTGTCGCAATATTGGGAAGATGATATTGGGGTTGAGAAGTGGTGTAAGGGGTAATTCCCATACCACCAAGGTGCAGCTTGTAGGATGGAATCCTAGTTCAACTTTGAGAAAAAGTTAGGGTGAGATGTCCTTTATCATGGGACTTCGATTTTTGTAGCTTTTAGGTGAGTCCACATCCTTTGTAGTGAGCATCGAACGACTGAGAGCATCTAGACACGTGTCCCAAGGGGTTTTAAGCCACCTGATGCTCACTACGCCAGTGCAACCGCTGCACAATTTACTCTCTTTGTCCAGTAAACCTATCACACCTAACTGCTGTCCCATCATTCATCGTCCTCCTTGCACCATTCCTTCTCCTCTTGTGGGTCCCTCCAACAGATAACCCCCGACCTTGACTCTGCCTTCATCTCTAACTCTCTCAATGCAACTATGGAAGATCATCATTGGTATCATTTTTCTTTTATATTTTTGTTCATAAAAATGGTTTTAGTTGCATTCGATATCATTTATGAAGTTTATTTCTATTTAAAAAAAATTTGATAAAACACAAAAATAAAAAAGAGATCAAGAGTCATTTATATGTTTTGGCTAATATTGATTTTCAGCTATTTTTGCACTGAACTGTAATGAGCACGTGCTTAAAGTTTCGATATGGAAGGGTAAAGTAGTCATTAGTTTTGTAATTAGAAATCCAAGCCCTTTGCCCTCCTCTTCTTCAATCCAAAATGGAGAAAGAGAGTTATATGGGACATGGGTGAAGGGAACATCTCTTCACCCATTTTTTCAAAAAATCATTTTGCATGTAGGGATGCCAAACTATTTCTCACAAAAAACCATTTTTCTCAAGTAATTACCAAATCAATTTTATATTTTAATAAAAAAAAAAATTTTCATTAATGATTTTTGTTGAATAGATAAAAATCAAAAAGAAAAATGATACCAAAGAAAATCGAAAAGTTAGGCTCCATTTGGTATTGTTCCAAAACAACATTTCTACCGTTTTTTGGTTCTATTGGAACAAAAAAACGTAAAAACCTGTTTGGCAATTATCCGTTGAGTTTCAGTTTTTTTTAACCAAAAATTGAAAAAAAAAAACGATATGAAAAAATGATGGACGGAACAACAAAATCCTGTTCCGTCCGACTGTTTCGTTCCAAATGTGTTAAAAAGGGGAAAAATTGGAACTTTCGTTCCCGAGAAAGCAAAGCAACACCTGCAGAGAGAGGATGGCGATTTCTTCTTCTCCGTTCTCCTTCTTCTTCTCTTCTTGGAATTGGAACCCTACGGCTGCCTCCTTCAACTTCTCCGTCGCCGATCACATTTGACTTCGGCAGCAACCGGCGATCGTTACCGGCAAATCTTCATCTCAGGTTCAATATCCCCCAGCCCCCTTCCTCTTCTCCGCCTCTGTTCCAACAAATTGCAGCGGTGGACACTTTCTTCTTCCACCTCCTGTTTCTTCTCCGTCTCCGTTCTTCCAGCGGCGGGAACATTTCTTCTTCCAGATTCCAACGTTAGAGCTTCAAATCAGATTGTAAGTGAAATTTGTTCTTAACCCTAAAATCAACCTTTAAAACCTCTCAAATTTATTCTTCTTGTCTTCTAAACCTATTCTCTTTCTTCTTATTCTCTAATCGCAGATCAGGTATACATACGTTTTCCTCTTTAGCCCTGTGAAATCGATCATAGAGGGAAGACAGGTAATTTCCCCAAATTTCTTCTTGTCTTCTATTGTATGAATGGAAGCAATCCTTATATGATCACAAGCTCTGTATGAAGTAAAATGGAAACGAGAGGAAGGGGACGAATGATTTTTTTTGTTCTCTCTCGATACCCATCTTCATGATATTGGTATGCTGCTCTCATTGAATCAATTAAGAGACAATTTTCTCTTAAACATCTCATTGTTTAATTAATCACTTAAATCTCGCTACCCATCTTATTTTTTTCTTTAATTGTGATCAAGAAGGTTCACAAACGAAGTGGGTTGTCTGTTAAAATGCAGTCGAAAAAACTGCAAACCAGGTGTTCGATGTTATGACTCAGAAAAAATTGTGGTTTCTTCTGTTATCTTGAAACTAAGATCGATGTGGGTCTTAGCTACTTCAAATTGATGATGCTTAAGCTGCGCTACAATGTACCTAAAGTGGAGCACCATTGATTGCTTACTAGTTATTGCTCACTACCTTTATCTTGTGTTCTAAATGTGAACAGGGGGAGAGGGGGGATGCAAAGAAATCAATCCAACGTCACTCTGCTCTAGAGAAAAAAGAATAGGTGAAGACCAGTATACAGACTCCTTTTGATATTTTCATACAAACGTCCCTGGTAGTTTATCATCGCAATCTCTCTCTCACTTTCCATCATCTCCAAGAACCCATTTGATACCCACCTCCTCAGCCCAGCTGTTAAGAATTTTATGCTCAGGTTTCAGTTACAATTGGACTAAGTTGTCTTCTCCCACTGGACGTATTTCATGGACTGAATGAATCTTTTTAGATTCGG
This sequence comes from Macadamia integrifolia, assembly GCF_013358625.1. Classification (NCBI taxonomy): domain Eukaryota; kingdom Viridiplantae; phylum Streptophyta; class Magnoliopsida; order Proteales; family Proteaceae; genus Macadamia; species Macadamia integrifolia. The sequence goes on along the minus strand of NC_056567.1, from coordinate 28,592,558 downwards.
TTGTTACAATTGAAATGGCTAATTGCAGGTTGTGATGAATTGCCAAAGTGTTCAGTTTCTAGGTTTTACGCACCAGAGTAACATTTTTGTATTTGGTTTTATCTTTTTCTGCTTTAGGGGAGATCTCTAATATGATTCTTCTACATTTCTTTCTCCTGTTAAATATAATTTATACGTATAACACAGTGGGGAGCGGATGATAGAGAAATTTTCTAGAAAGCCTTTCTTTCCCTCCTAGCATTTCATCTTTATGTTGCAATCCTTGAATAATTGAACATCGGGGAAAAACTAAATGCATGTAATAAGTTTTATTTACAAATGTTTGTATCATATACAGAAGATGAATTTTGTTATTTCTTTTTTTAGTGTTCAATCTTTTTCAACCCAGTATGCTAACTTTTTACGTTAATTCATAATGTCTAGCTGTTATGTCTGGAAGTAGTATCACTGCCGTTAAGTGGTTAGAACTTGAGACCACTGTTTTCATTGAGGCAATGAAAGAAGCTGTAAAAAATGGACACAAATCCGGTAATTCATTTGACAAGACTGGATGGGAGGACATTACAAAGCAATTTCAGAAGTCTTTAAATCATACAGTTGGGAGAGAACAATTATGCAACAAGATGAACAAGTTGAGACACGAGTACCAACAATTTAAGAGACTACTTGACACAACTGGATTTAGGTGGAACTCAATGACAAAATCAGTCACAGTTGATGATGAGTCTGTATGGGATAGGGCAATACAGGTACTATAGATCTCACTAGCTAGTTGAATTATTTCAAACTTAGATTGCAATAAGTAGTATTTTATACTAGTGATACAATGATTGCGTATGCAGGCAAATCCAGGTTGGTTGAAATACAAGAAGTATGGACTAAGCAACTGGCCAGATTTGAGCATGATATATGGGGATGCCTATGCTAGAGGAAACTTAGGGGTTGATAGTGCTCAAGATTTGGATCACTTCGAAGCTGATAATTGTGTTGATATTGAGCAAGTCTTTGAATCTCCTACTACCCCGGTGCATTTGGGCATGACTGACCCCTTCCATGAGGATACTCCTACTCCAACTCAGACCACCACAAAGCGAAGTCTTGATAGGACACCCACGGGACGAAGAAAAAAGAGTGCCAATAAAGAAGATAACCACGTGAAGGACTTGTATAGGAAGTATTTATCCATTAAAATTGAGAAAGCATCCAGTACTTCTGTTACATCTCCTGTTTGTGGTGGGGAAGGTGCATCTCGTCCTCGAGATTTCAGTGTGAGTGCATGTGAAGCCGTATTATCCTCCATACCGGATATGTCAAAGGACATTTACTTGAAGGCCACCAGTCGTATGTGTGTTGATCCTAGTTGGAGGGAGTTATTTATCTGTGCAAAGCCTGTGAAGAGGACTTGGCTTTTAGATGCTTTGGAGTAGTTTGTCTGATTCTACTGTTGGGATTAATTTTGATGGTTGTGTTTGAATACTACTTTTGATAATTTTGGATTCAGGACAATACTTTCGACGATGGCTACTTATGTTTTATTTTTAAAGTTTTTTTTTTTATTGATGTATGTAATGTTGAACATGTGTTTTGGGTATGCTAGTCAATATGTCAGATTGTTATGTTTTATAGTTTTTTTTTTTTTTTTTTAAATTGAGAAGTAGTTATCAATTTATTGCAGTTATGTCAAATGCATTATATGAAACTTCTAGTGATGAAGAAGATTTGATCATTCGCATGGGAATAGAATTACTGAGTGAGGCTATATATATTCGGGAACCATGTAGAGATAGTGTATTTTCAGGTGCTATCATGATGCATGAGGTATTGAATGGGCATGCCAACAGATGTTATGAAGAGTTTAGGATGGAACGTCATGTCTTCCTCAACCTATGTGATTATGTTAAGACATAGGGGTTAGTTAAAAGACATGATCAACATTCGAGTGGATGAGCAGCTTGGAATGTTCATGTGGATTGTTGGGAAGGGTTCAAGTAATAGGGACACTTAAAATCATTTCAACCACTCCGAAGAAACAGTAAGTCGAACATTCATTGCAATGCAATGCCTGGCTAAGGAGAAAATCATACCGCCAGATGTTAGTATGATACCGACAGAGATTGCACAGAACCCGAAATACTACCATTTTTTCAAGGTAAATCTGTTAATATGATACATGTTTGTAATTAAATATTTGAATATTTATTTTCTTATATGTAGTGACCATTTAATTGTCACCATATGTCATAGCATTGTATTGGCGTCATAGATGGTACTCACATCCATGCGATAATTTCAAGAGAGGATCAAACTCGATATAGGAATCGGAAAGGGATCACAACTCAAAATGTGATGTGTGCATGTTCATTTGACATGCGATTCACATATGTGTATGCGGGATGGGAAGGTAGTGCAAATGATTGTCGAGTACTTGAACAGGCAAGGAGTGATCCTCGATTGAGTTTTTCACATCCACCTCTAGGTATTAACTTTATACTAGTATATTAGATTTTCATTTCAGTGTATACGTAATGTCTGTATATTTTTTTTTGTCTGTAGGAAAGTATTATGTTGTCAACTCTGGGTATGCTAGCCAATTTGAATTTTTGACACCTTTTAGGGGTGAGAGGTACCATCTACCGGACTACAAAGGGCGTAGAAGATCCCCAAGAACAGCAAAAGAGTTGTTCAATTATAGACATTCATCACTTTAGAATGTCATGAACGTATATTTGGGGTATTGAAGAACAAATTTCAAATTTTAAGGCTAATGCACCAATTCCCAGTGAAAACTCAAGCATCAATCGTACTGGCATGTTGTGGGGTACACAACTATATTCGACAAGAGCATATTGCTGATGCTAAATTCGTGGGGATGAGTGATGATTTAAAAGTTGCAGAAGATGACTTGAATCCGCTACATGAAGATTTTGTTGATCATTCTATAGCACAATCTAATCAACGAAATAGGGCAAAAGAGATGAATGCCACTGGGCTAAGAATTACAAATGCAATGGCTAGACAGGAAAGGATGCCAGAACTAGTTGAAAACTAAAATCGATAACTATTTTGACAAAACTGAAACCTAAATTGATGTTTCAAGTGATGTAGTACTTATTTTATGTTACGTTTATGTTTATGGTACAAGTTGATATATTATTATGAATATTTGGATGCTATATTAACTTCTTTGATATTTAAATTACTATTACAAATGACTTTTTCTATGCACCCACTCATTATAGCAAATTGTGAAATTTACGGGAAGAGTTGTGGTAAATATACAACCAAGTTGGGTAAAAACATTGGAAGAGAATTTTTCAAGTGTCAAGATTCATGTAATTTTTTTATGTGGGTGGACCAACTACATCTATGTAGATGTGGTAAAGGTCAATGCAGAGTACGAACTGCAACGAAAGGTCCAAACAAGGGACAATATTTTCTATGTTGCCCAAATTCAACTGGGGTAATTTATTTCTACGATTGATCTATTTCTAATAGATAATTTTAGATTTTTTTTTAATTCGATGTTAAATTTCAACAACCCTAATCACATCTATTATTTGATATAGGCTGATAACCGTGGATGTGGTCTGTTTATATGGTTGAAAGATGAAACACATATCTCTACCATACAACATACATTATGTTCAGAAAGTTCAACATCAACATCATCTACACCACCGTCCATTTCGAACGAGTACATGAAAGGATATCTGGAAGGGACACTTAAAGGACTAGAGGACCAAATAAATAAAATGAAAGACATCCTCCATGCATTCAAGTCTTTAGACTTGGACAAAAAGTGAAAATTTGGGAAATTATGTAATAATTAACTTGGACAAGGCATTGTTAGTTCTGTATTTTATTCATCCTTTTGAAACCATGTTTTTTTAGTTGGTATGTAATCACTTTATTGTCCCAAAGGATTTGCATGCTTATAGTATTTTAATGTTATTTCTGTAATTATTAATTTAAAAAAGAAAGAAAAGAGGAAAAAAAAAAAAGTTTCTGAAACAAGCATTACCAAACAGTAAAACTGTCGTTTTTTTGTTCTGAAACTGTTCTAGAAACAGATTCACCAAATAGCCTTAAATCATTTAAAAATGGCATTTTGACACAGAAACTGAAATTTCCGTTTTTGACACGAAACATAGTTTCTGGAACAGAAACGATACCAAACGGTGCCTTAGTTTTGTTTTGAAATAGTGTGTGGCACCATGAAAAAGAATAAAAACTATAAGAAAAGAGAACACTGCCTGTTTATGTAATTTACACCCAAACAAGGGCAGGTGTGAAAAACTATACTGCCTCTACCCGATGTGCTGAAGATGCCTCAACCCTCAAGGCGGCCTCCCATTGGTTTACATGTTGACCAATGGGTAGAAGAAGAGAGGGGTTCTAGCCTTCTAGGAGACGAAGAAAGAGATATATTTCTTGGTAAGAGATGGCGACTTGACTGTAGAGGTTGAGAATTGAATACACCATACAAAACATAATAGTGGTAAGTGGGCTCGCTTAGGGTTTAACATGTTTTTTCCGTTTTGGGTAGACACCAATGGATAACATAATGACACCTACTATAACTCAAAAACCCTTTTTCATTTTCATGATTTGATCAATTGATCCCCACTACCGGCTATTAGTCTATTATCATTTATACTTCATTCAAACCTTATCCCATTGAAAACCTCCTTCGCAACCAATAGAGATGCTCAACGTTAAATCTCTGTCATAGTTCCTTATTATCTACGTACTCGTCTTGTCTTGTCTTCTCATTTCTTTCAAGGCTTTTACATTGGATATTCAAACCAATAAATGGAGATTTTAGTGATCTCGTTCAACAATCTCATGTGTGAAATCATTTGCCGCCATTGCATTGGTGTAGTGTGTATAACGAATATTCCCTCCAAAAGAGAAATCCCCAAGTCAAAGGACTCTCTCCCATGCAACATCTCCAACTTATTCGGTTATGAAGATAAGGGATTCATCTCTCCCACATGTGATATAACATCTGTACAATAGAGTGCTATTCAAACTCTACATCTTGTAATCGCAACTTGTATATGACTGATATATAAATGAATATACAAGAACCCAATCGTCTGATATGGGAAAAACACCAAACCACATGTCTCTATAATTTTATCTGTGTGCATTGAGTGGTTGAAAGTCTCTTGAAGTGCGTGTTTAGATACTCTCAACCGTCCGATGCTCACAGCACCTCACCGTTCGTTGCAAAGGCCAATCTCACACAACTGCAAGGATTAGGACTCTGGGATCTCTATTGAGAATATAGTTCCCATGTAAGAGGACTAGTGTTTTGTCCTTTTGACCACTACTATGGAATCATGGACCATATATGTGTAAATGGACCATTGACTATGGAATCCATTGTTGAGTTTGGTGAATTTTACCTAGGTCGGTTGATGGATTAGATCAATGATCTAAATGGATTAATATAAAAGATATAAAATTTATTAGTACAAGCTAATGTGTGAAAGAGTCGAATGAATTGGCAAGCACTTTCACTAGTTGAGTTTTCTTTACCCTACAAGAAAAAATAGTGAATAAAAGAAATAAAAACAAGATGAAAAGATCATCAAGGAAATGGTTAGTTGTTGACGTCATTAAAACAAAGTGAAATATTTCTTCTAAGAGAAAAAAGTGGGGAGAGAGATCGAATTATTGTGTTTTCTCTAAGGGGAGAGAAAACAAGTTTGATGAATTTATAAAAAAGAGAGAGAACTCTCCTAATGTGGATAGTGTGTTGATCCAAGAAAAAATCAAAATGTGAGGACTCCCATGAGAGTTTCAATATATACAATATGAGTTAAAATGATAATGAGTATGGATGAACCACTTTTGAGCACAAAAGTTCATTTTCAAGTCCCAGCTTGATTCCATTAAACTGGCATTAGCCACGATATATAATTCAGATGCACTAACCTAAACAATTCATTATCTTCATAGTTTTAGACTCTCCACAAAAATACATGGCTCTACTTCTTTTCCCAAGTGGAGGAAACACTTTTCAGTTAATGATCCTACTTTATGCCCTTCTAGCTGCGCTTTGGAGCCTTAGTGTTGTAGGTTTTGATGATATTAATTTTGTTTCTTATTGTAAACTGTTTAAAAACTAAAAATGGAATAAGGCATTGTGTGGATCTTTATTATTGTCCCATATACCAATTAGGAAATAGATTAATACCAATTTCTAGTATTGAATTCCAAATTGGAAAACTCACTACTCGTCTAATTAGGAAAAATAGTCCTGCCCTATTTGGCACACCTTGATGGTCGGGTGCACAAACTTTAATAAATAGGACTTTAGGTCATCTTTCTACCCTAACGTCATTCTCATCATCACCAAAAGAGTATTAAGAGGAGTTAGTGGGAGAAATCTATAGGATCCATTATATTCGTGCTTGGGATTATAGGAATAAAGATACGTGAATGATATAATGACAGCTGATTCTTCACAGTTGATGGTGAACGGTATGTATTGTTGATTCATTATTGTTTAATTTGTGATTCTATGAACATATGACAAGATCAAATAATTATATGTGAAAAGAATTACGTCCTTCAGGTAGTATCAGAGAGGTTTAGATTGTGCCTTTGTTCTTAAATCCAATTTATTAAATTTTATATTGATATTTAATGTCGTTAGTTGTTACCTATTTTCGTTTTGGATATAACATAAACAATCGGTGACTTTTGTGTCCCTCAATGGGAAACCATTAAATGATTCAATTTTAGTTAGGATGTCAGACCCGTCGATCTAAGCCGCAATCAATATTTTTTTTTCCATTTAATGATGATCGGCTATTGGCATTAAGGAATTTGGGATCAACTTTGGTAAAACTGAGTTCAGATCCTTAATCACTTGCATTAGCCATCGAATTGACAGTTACTGGTAATGACGTGTCCGATCATCACTGATCATTGTAGCTATTATTGATTAGAGCTGTCATTACTAACATTATCGATATTAAAAGAAAGAATGTGGGACGGTGGGTCTCTCTTTCACTTTTCACTAACTCTCTTGATCTATTTTTTATGCTATATTATTTTATTATATAATAAAATAATACATTATTAGAAGAAAAAAATAATGAACTAAGAATTGAAGAAAATTTCTTTCTTCATACTGATTCTTTGACTTTTTTATTTTATTTCCTTAATTATTTGTTTCATGTGGGGTCATGTCCATGTGAAGATATTGGCATAAGTAGACCCATTTTCTAAAGATTATTATGAACAATGTAATGGGCATGTTGTAAAAGAGTTTGGGCTATTCTTTAGTTTTCTCTTATTTTGGGATGGGTTTAATAATGAAATTCAGTTATGGGCTTTGAATTTAGCCCATTATGATAACTGTACATAAAAAAGAAAAAAAAGAACCCATTACTGTAAACTCATCTATTTTCTTGTTTAAATCCATTAAAGGGTTTTTGATTGATTGAAACCATAAACCTATCATGAAAATCTATCTATTTTTTTTGTTTAAGCCCATTAAGGGATTATTATATAAATAGAAAGAGAAATAAGAAACCAAAAATACTTTTGTCATTATTTCTATTATTAGTTATTTATTTATACTTTGAATATGTTTCTCTTTATGCTTTATTTATGATTCTATTCATAATAGAGATGGTTTCTTTGTACTCTCTACTTAAGTTTGTGCATATTTCATGGATTATACATCTATTTCTACTTATGCTCTCTATTACTAACTGAATTTTTATGAATTTTAGAATATTATTTATGGTAGAAATAGATAAAAATAAGTGTTGTCTATGTCTTTATGCATTATTTTAGAACATCTATGATGCTTGGATGATAATTTATGTTAAATTTAAATTAAAAGTGTATAATTATTGAATTTAAATGAGTTTAGGGCATCAATGATTATGTGATTAAGTTGAATGGGAGTATCCATATATACACATTTTTTTTATCACAATAATTATATATGTTGGTCTTAAACATAATTGCATCACACATTCAATTTAAATTTTAAACTTTAGGGTCTTATAATGATCGTTATGTAACGATCAAAATAGAATGAGAATATCTGTAGGTATACATTCTTGATTGACTGCGTTGATCTATATATGATAGTTTAACGATTAAATATGATAAGAATATCCATAGGTATACATTTTATTTGACCATTTTGATGACTTAAATATTTTACCCTAATGATATCTTCTATCTAATGTAAAGTGAACCACTAGTATATTACTAGTATAAGCATGTATTATTTACTCTTGTTCATAGGTTCAACACCTATCCTTATTTCGAATAACATATCACTTCTGAATGGATCAAACTTTAATGACTGGCATGAAGAATTTATTTATTACCTTGCTGCCATGGATCATGATTATGCCGTGCGTAATAAGAAACCATCTTCTCTCACTGATGAGAGCATTAATGATGAGATTTCATTACATGATAGGTGAGAGCGTTCCAATTGTTTTTGCCTTTTATATACCATGAAGATGATTAGTAAGACTATCAAAAGCTCTACACCAGCTTCTGAAAATACAAAGGAATACCTAACCAATGTAGAGAACCATTTTGCTACTACTAATAAATCTTTGGCTGAGACTTTGATGACCAAACTAGTAACAACGAAGTATACTGGTACTAATAGGATATGAGACTATATCTCTGAAATGGCAAGTATCTGTGCACAACTAAAACCCCTCGAATTGATAATGAATGAAGGTTGCCTTGTCCAAATCATTTTAACTTCACTTCCTCCTCGTTTTGGAGCATTCAAGATTCACTACAATACAAATAAAGATAAGTAGATTCTGAATGAACTTTAGAGTATGTGCATCCAAGAGGAAATGAGTTTGAATGATAAGGGAGGCCAGGTGGTCAATTTTACCAGAACAAAAGGAAGAGAGAAAATTTTAAGAAGAACAATGCATCGAAGAAAGCCTCTAATCTAAAGTCTGATGACAAGGAAAAAAAACTGACAAATTAAAGTGTTTCTTCTGTAAGAAAGTAGGACACTTTTAGAAATACTGTCAGAAATGCAAGACTTTGTTCGAAAAGGAGGGGTTATGATTCTATCCTAGTATGTTTTCAAACCAATCTTGTCAATGTTCCTTGTAATACTTAGTAGATTGAATCAGGAGTAATTGTTCACATTTCTAATTCTCTGCAAGGCTTTCTTACAATCCGGAAACCAAATCAAAGTGAAAGCGTCATCTACATGAGAAACAAGCAACAGTCTAAAGTTAGATCCATTAGCATTTATAGACTCATTTTGGATACCGGATTCCGGTTGGACCTTATGGATACTCTTTATGTTCCTTCTATTTCTAGAAATTTAGTTTTGTTATTGAAACTTGATTGTGAAGGTTCTAAGTTTACTTTTGATGATAAGATTATAAATGTTTTTAAAGATACCAATCTAGTTTGCACTGGATATTTATGTGATAGTCTTTATAAAATTAATTTGGATTCTAATTTTTCTAAATCCATACTTGCCCTACATGTGAATGTTCGATCAAAGCATAAATCCAACAATGATGATTCTTCATCCCTATGGCATAGATGTTTAGGTCATATTTTCAAATATAGAATGGAGAGGTTAGTGAAGCATCAAATATTGTCAAATTTAGACTTCAATGACTTCACCACTTGTATAGATTGCATTAAAGGTAAGCAATCTAAGACAAATAAAGTTAATGCCAAAATGACCAATTCACTTATGGAATTAATAAACACTGACATTTGTGGCTACTTTGATCATATTTTCAAATATAGAATGGAGAGGTTAGTGAAGCATCAAATATTGTCAAATTTAGACTTCAATGACTTCACCACTTGTATAGATTGCATTAAAGGTAAGCAATCTAAGACAAATAAAGTTAATGCCAAAATGACCAATTCACTTATGGAATTAATAAACACTGACATTTGTGGCTACTTTGATCCTTGTATAACTGATGAAAAATATTTCATCACATTCATTGATGATTACTCACGATATTGTTATGTCTACTTATTAAAAGAAAAATCGGATGCTTTGAATGCTTTTAAAGTGTTCTGTGCTGAAGTAAAAAACAAGTTAAATAGAAATATCAAAACTGTGAGACTTGATAGAGGAGGTGAATATTATGGTAGACATGCTGATGTAGGGCAAAGTGAAGGACCATTTGCCTGGTTCCTTAATTTGAAGGGTATAATACCTAAATACACAACTCCTGGTACACCTGAACAAAATGGGATTGTAGAAAGATGTAATTGTACCATCGTGGAAATGGTACGTAGCATGAAGAGCAACTCCTCATTGCCTGAATTCTTGTGGAGCGAAGCATTAAAGACAATTGTGTATATCTTGAACCGGGTTCTTAGTAAGTTAGTTCCTAAAACTCGTTACGAATTATGGAACGGAAGGAAACCTAGTTTAGGGCATTTACACGTATGGGGTTGTCCTACTGAAGTCAGATTGTACAATCCATATGAAAGAAAATTTGACTTAAAATCATAACTTGTTATTTTATTGGTTATTGCCAGTGTTCAAAGGGTTATAGGTTTTATGCACCCACACACAGTACTAGAATTGTGGAAACTCGAACTAGTAGATTCCTAGAGGATGGTAACATTAGTGGGAGTGAGAAACCATATAATGTGGTATTTAAAGAACATCGAATTTTTTTACTGACTTATTTACATTGTAATAATATTGTTGTTCCACGGGTGACTGTTCATAATGATCTTGTGAAACAAAAAACTATAGAAGATGTGCATATTTATCATGATGATGTTGTCCCATAGGTGACTAATGAAAATGATCCTATGGAACAATAGACTATTGAAGATGTATCACTCCATGATGTAGTTACCACTGATAATACTATGAATGTTTCTCAACTGAAAATTCAAGAAAGACCTCAGAGGGTTAGGAGGTTTGCTATTCCGGATGACTATATAGTATATCTCCAAAAATCAGAGTTCGATATTGGAATTAGAATGACCCATTAAACTTTTCACATGTCATAAACAATAATGATTCTTTTAAATTGGTAGATGCTATGAAATGTGAGATGAAGTCCATGAGTGACAATGATGTATGGGATTTTGTTCAATTACCAATGAGCTTTAAGGTGATTGATTGTAAATGGGTATTTAAAATCAAACGCGATTCGAAAGATAATATTTAGAGACATAAGCTAGACTGGTTGCAAAGGGATTCACTCAGAAAGAAGGCATTGATTACTATGAAACCTTCTCTCTTGTATCTAAGAAGGATTTTCTGAGAATCATATTGGCATTAATGGCTCATTATGATTTAGAGCTTCACCAAATGGACGTGAAAACTGCATTCTTAAATGAAGATTTAGATGAGGAAGTCTACATGAACCAACCTGAGGGATTTAGTGATCAAGGAAAAGAAAATCTAGTGTGCAGACTTAAGAAATTCATATATGGACTTAAACAAGCTTCCAAATAGTGGTATGTTAAATTTAACCACATGATTGTTTCCTTCGGATTTGTTGAGAACACCTTTGACAGGTGTATATATCTGAAACTTAGTGGGAGTAAGTTTATATTTCTGGTCTTATAAGTGGATGATATTTTACTTGCTAGTAATGATGTTGGTTTTTTGAGTGATATAAAGACCTTTATCTCTAAGAACTTTGAAATGAAAGATATGGGTTTAGCCTCTTTTATTATCGACATTGAGATATTTTGTGATAGATCTTGCCAGATACTTGGGCTATCACGAAAAATCTATATTAACAAAGTTTTGAAAAGATATGGTATGACGAATTGCAAACCAGGTGTTTCTCTCATTATCAAAGGAGATAAGTTCAACCTAAATCATTGTCCAAAGAATGATCTGGAAATAGCACAAATGAATGATATTTCCTATTCTTCCGCAGTAGGGAGTCTTATATATGCAATGACTTGTACTCGTCCAGATATCGATTTTACTGTTGGTATGTTAATAGATATGTGAGTGATCCTAGCATGGATCACTGGGGTGCAGCAAATAAGGTGATGAGGTATTTAAAAGGGACTAGGAGTACATGCTTACTTACAGCCTTACAGAGCATCTAATCAGTTGGAATTGATCGGATATTCAGACTCTGATTATATAATGCCTCGACAGTAGGAAGTCTACATCAGGATACATCTTTCTACTTGCTGGTGGGGTGATTTCTTGGAAGTCTAACAAACGGACTTGTGTTTCTATTTCTACTATGGAAGCAGAGTTTGTGGCATGCTTTGAGGCCACATCTATGGAAATTTGGTTACGAAACTTTATCTCAGAACTTCGGGTTGTCGACACCATTTCGAAGCCATGAAAATGTACTGTGACAATATTGTTGTCGTATATTACCCCAATAATGATAAGCATTCAAGTAGGTGAAGCATATTGGAGTAAAGTACAATTTTGTGAAGGAATCAGTTCAGAAACAAGAATTGTCTATTACATACATCAAGACAAGTCTGATGATTGCTGATCTTATGACCGATGCATTAACGCCTAAACACTTTACAGATCTTGTAATGGATATGGGTTTATGTAAATTTTGATGTAATGGTCATATTATGTTAGACACTTTTACTTATTTATTTAAATGATCATGATATTTGTTGTTTATGAATATTTCTCACTTTATTATTATGTGTACACATTTTATTTGATATATGTAAGATATTATGTTGGACCATTTAGTTATAGAATTTTCTAGTCTATTCCCTACTTTTGGCACCTGTTTGGATGAGGTTACTAGTATTGTGACTATGGAAGGGAGTATGTCGTTATATGATGTATAACCGCCATGATCCATATTAGTGGTTTTGTTTAAAGATGGTATTATGATTAAGATGACATAAAATTGATGGGTTTACTTTCAAATACTGCAGTATGATGTTGGAATCCAAATTATGTTTGAGATTGTTATTATGTGGTCATATGGTTCAAGTGGGAGATTGTAGGAATATTCTTTATTATTGTCCCATATACCAATTAGAAAATTGACCACTACTAATCTCTAGTATTGGATTCCAAATAAAAAACCCACTCATCGTCTAATTAGGGAAAAGAGTTTTACCCTATTTGGCACACCTTGATGGGAGAGTGCACAAACTTTATTAAGTATGACTCTAGGTCCTCCTTCTACCCTAACGTCACTCTCATTATTGGCCCCATCACCAAGAGAGTGTTAAGGGGAGCTAGTGGGAAAAACCTAGAGGATCCATTGTGTTCGTGCTTGTGATTGCAGGAATGAAGATATGTGAAGGATATAATGGCAGCTAATTCTTCACAGTCGATGGTAAATTGTATGCATCATTGATTCATTATTATTTAATTTGTGATTCTACGAACATATGGCAAAATCATATAATTGTATGTGGGAGGAATTATGTCCTTCATCTTGTAGATATCTTTAATTCAGTGTCCTATGGTGCTTCCCTCTTAGTCTCATGCTTTTATAACAATAGTAGTGTTGGTAATGACTCGGACAAGAACACACTATATGGTCTCTTTCTTTGCCTAGGATTTGTTAGTCCAAACGAATGCAACTTGTGTCGACAATGCAATTCAATACATTCAGCAAGTATGCCTCAGTTTCAACAAAGGATCATTGTAGAAAAATTATTGTCATTTGAGCTACTCCAATATATATATATTCTCCTTAAGGTATTTGAACGTCCTGTATATTTATATGCAACCGAGTTGACCATCCGTCCTCACCTCCAAGATAAAGCAACTTTCAAATCGATTAAGGTGCACTTCAATAATCGACTCTAACAGGTATGTTCGAAGGTAATATTCAGAAAATCAAAGTAAACAGTGGACAAAAGTAAAAAACTAGAAATAAAGCACTTGCAGAAAATAGAGAGCTTAAAACAATCTCACAGTATATCATGACGTATTCCGTACAAAGCCCATACATTAGGATTTTGTGTAACCCATAAACAAAACTAGTGTTATCTATTTATAGAGGGTATACCTCTGTATACGAATAGGTATACCTGTACAAATATCCATACATATACAAACGTGACTCTATACATGGGAAGGAAGGTACATGTACTGATATATATATATATATATATATACGTGCAAGTATAAATACATATGTGCATTGATAGTTGGGTTCATAAAGGTGCATGTGAAGTTTTGGAGCCAAAAGTTTCAACTAGTAAAAAGTAGGTTCTTTGTAATGGACCCTAACCCTGACCTCGTCTTTGGGAAACTCTAGGAAACCCCCACACACACGACAAGGGAGAGTCGAGTTGTATAGTATATATATTCTCCTTAAAATATTTGAACGCCTGTGGACAAAAGTAAAAAACCAAAAATAAAGCAATTGCAGAAAACAGAGAGGTAAAAAAATCTGACAATATATCAGTATGTATTTTATACAAAGCCCATACATTAGTATTTTATGCAACCCATAAATAGAGTTTCAACTGGTAAAAAGTAGGTTCTCTGTACCCAACATTGACCTCATCTTTGGGAAACTTCAGGAAATCCACATACACACATGACAAGGGAGAGTTCCTCTCCAAACGCTTGCACCCTTAAGTTACAATCCTACATATATGCTCAAGTTTTCTTTCCTCCCAAATCAATGTGGGACTAAACTTTGTGAGTTGTCTTAACTCATTACAACTCCAGTAGTACTGAAGACAAAATAGAAAAAATACTTTTGAAGGAGGAAAACTAAATTCAAAAAGACCATTTTAAAAAGACTTTTTTAATCATGTTTTGAAACTTTATTTCCAACAAGAAGGTGGATGAAATTACTCATATAAAACAGTATATAAAACATACTGTTTTATATAGAGCCACTTAAGTATATCCAAGCTGTGAGAGAGAAGAGGCTTCCAATTCACCAACCATATATGTATTCAGATATTATACTGAACCTGAGACGCTATATGGTCTTGTTTAGTGTACCACGGGCTTGTCTGAAGGTAGATGCCCTAGATGCCTATGAAGCATGGAATCAAGTATTGGTATCGGATCGGTCGGATTGACTGTATTGAATCAGTATCGGCTGAGACCGATCCCAATACCTGACCGATCCTGAGACGGGTATCGGTATCATCTTGGTATCAGATAATGATCCGGATCGGCCAATCCGAACCGATCCGTTAAAAAAATATTTTTTAAAACTTAAAGACGAACAGATGAGAGAGAGAGAGAGAGAGAGAGAGAGAGGTCTGAGAGAGATATAGGGTTTTTGGTTTCTAACCCCTTTTCCCAACGACTCTTGTTTCTGGTGACTGCAACATGTCATCAATCGTCACTTGGTTCCAAGCTACTTCTATTCCATCAACTTCATCAAATGCCTTGTAGACAGTCTTGAATGCTCCATTGCCCAAGATGTCTTCATACCGGACATATTGACCAGTCGGATCTTTCTCGACGTAATAGTCATCGGCCGCGTCAGCGGCGGCAGCCATTTCCATTTTCCTATGGTGTCCATCCACTGGCAACAACAATCCACTCCCCCAATTCATTGCGATGATGATCGAAAGAGAAAAAAAAAAACAGACCTTTCAAAGCTGCTGCCTTTGGACGCCCATCAGGATAGCAAGGCTTTGCTCTGAAAATGCTTCGGATGCGACAGAAAACGAATCGAATGCCAATCTTAAACGGAAAATGCATTCGACGACGCGCCTTTCCAGCGAATCTGAATCCATAAGCCCAATTTCCATGACAGATAATTCTCTCATCCTCACACCAAATCCGGCGCCCATTTACCATAAATCATCTTCCTGTCGTCTAGTTCTCGGATTTGCATTAGAATCGAATGAATAAATTGGATGAGTTGGGAATGGAGATTGGATGCTGTGTGGAAGAGAAGGGATGATCAAACACTTGTTTGGTTCAAACTCTGAATTTTTCTCAGCAACCCAACGTAGAAAAGAGAGATTGATTTGTTTATTTAAAGAGAATTTTCTTCTCCTGGAATTCAAAGTACAGAAGCCATTGTTTCCTATCGCAAAAGGAATTGCTTCCATAGTGGCAACTCTTTTAGTTTCTGGAAGCAACAATTTTTTTTTTATTATTATTATTATTTTTAAATTCCTTCTTTGATTTAGGTTTTTTCATTTTTTCATCTTTTTTATTTTTAATTTTTTTTTTTTTTTGACCGAGCCTAACCGATCCCATGACGGATCTAAGAAAACTGGGTAGAAATCGTCTGAAATTCGCATCGGTGCAATTCCATGCAATTCTATCCCAGGCGATTGACACGTGTCCCTGAGGTATATCCACGGTTCAGATTTAATCCCCACAAACCACTGAACAAACCATCTTCAACCAAACCAGTGAAGACCAAACCGAAACAAACCGGTTCGGTTCATTATTTGAAATAAAAATGTGATGTTTTCCCTCTCTCTCACTCTCTCTGTCTCTCGGCCTCTCTCTCTCGACTCTCTCTGTCTCTCGGCCTGAAATTTCGATCTCTGCAAGCAAAACCATAAGCCGGTGGGCGGGAGGGTGGGTGAGGTATATCAAGTCTTGAATATAAACTCGGGACGAGGTCGAGGCCCCATAACTGACTGGTTTCAGTTGTAGATGACGATATTGATGATAAAGAACACGATGAGATGAGTCATGAGATGGCCGGCCGATGGTATCTGCGCTTCTCTCCCCCACCACTACCGCTCCCTCCTGAGGGTATGCGCCCGAGGCGCCTTCCTCGAGGAGGGCCAGAAGCTTCACACCGCTTTCCTCAAGAATGGCCTCGCCGATCCCGACTCCTTCATCCACAATGCTCTCCTCCACATGTACGCCGCGTGCGGCTGCACCTCTTCCACGACCTTCCACGCCATGCCCTCCTTCTCTTCCGTGCTATGCGAGTTGAAGGCGTACGTCCTGATGAGGCAACTCTTCTCTGCCTCTTCAACGCCTGTTCCCGTCTCGGGGATATTGTGGTTGGAGCGCATGGGCATCT
Source organism: Macadamia integrifolia (assembly GCF_013358625.1). NCBI lineage: Eukaryota > Viridiplantae > Streptophyta > Magnoliopsida > Proteales > Proteaceae > Macadamia > Macadamia integrifolia. The sequence continues at coordinate 28,575,606 of NC_056567.1, read as the reverse complement.
CTGTATGATCAAAACCGGGCTGCCTTTCACGGTCACTGCCAGTAACGCAGCCATGGACATGTACGCCAAGTGCGGTCGGATGTGCGACGCAAGACGTGTCTTTGAGGAGATGACCGAGCGGTCCGTTGTCTCTTGGACTGTAATTCTCTCCGGTGCATTGAAATGGGAGGGATTAGTACGGGAGTCGGATATTCTATGAAATGCCGGAGAGGAATGAGGTTGACTGGACCGTCATGATCGCAGGCTACTTGGAGAGAGGATTCCGAAAGGAAGCCTCTGTTTTGATTGGAACAATGCTGTTTTCTTCATGCTCGAAATTTCAGGCCGAGAGACAGAGAGAGTCGAGAGAGAGGCCGAGAGACAGAGAGTCGAGAGACAGAGGGAAAACATCACAGCTTTTATTTCAAAATATGAACCGAATCGGTTTATTTCGATTTGTTCTCTAATGGTTTGGTTGAAGATGGTTTTTTCAGTGGTTTATGACAGATTAAATCTGAACCGTAGATATATAATGAGTACACGTGTCAATCGCTTGGGGTAGAATTGCATGGAATTGCACAGATGAGAATTTCAGACGATTTCTACCCAAGAAAACTGTACGATTTTTTATCCTTAATCGATCTTTATCGAAATCATTCATTTCGTATTGGTCTTAATTATAACCAATACCAATATTGATACTGAGTTTTAAAATTCCAAGTTTTAAAACCTTTGAAGTGCCATAGAAAATACTCTTTAGACTTGTGATATACTGATAATATATTGTGGCAATATTTAAGAGTTGGAGCTGCTACTTAAGGTATGCCATAAATGACTTCACTAATGGAGCACCTCCATCATCAGTTCCCACAAGTTACGCTGAGTACTCATTCATTTTCTAGTGTTTCTTTGGCAAGTATCAATGCATAAAATATTAACAGATTAGGTATTCTGTTTTTATTCTTGTGTTTCATTTAGGGAGGGGGAAAGTTATTCATCAAGATTTTCTATTGCAATCATGGTTTTAAGTATTGGTATTGACTAAGATCAATTCAAGGGATCAATTGTCATTTCAAAAGTAAAATAATAAAAGAATTATACTAAAAAAAAAAAAAAAAAAAAAAAGAGGATAAAACAGATCGATATTGGCCGATCCGAGTATGGCTACCTTGGATCATCCTATACATTATTTTTATAGCTAATTGTCTTGGTTTCAATAGTTGGCTTTACATCTAACAACCAAGCCATGAATGACATTGCAGGCATTGGCAGCTATGGAAAGAGGGGAGAGGGCTGGTGTTGATGGACCCACTATCTCACAAGTCATCGTTATAATTTTATATATCTTTATTTTAAATGAGAGCTAATCTGTTTGTAATTACGAAGATGGTTACAACTAATTATTGTTACCACTTTTTGGACAATTATTTCAGGCCATACTTCTGTTCTTCTCTTCCTCCTCGGATCTCTTCACACTGATGAATGGTAATACTTTCCTTGACATGCATGCGTCTTACAAGGTTGAAAGTGTTTTCACAAGTGATTATTCTCTGCAATGAGTGCTGTAGTGTGGTGAACATTGGATGACTAAAGGCAATCGGGCATACACCCTGAGGTCTTCTTGACCATCCGATGTTTATTGCACTATCGCACTCACTGTAGACGATGTTTTTACGTTTTCACATCACATCGTTCACCAGTTTAAGGACCCAATTGTTGATTTGGAATTAGCAATTCCTCTATCAACCACCATGGAAATTTCATTTTTTTAAATCAAAACCAAATCAATTTTTTTTATTCAATTTGATTAGATTTAAATTGTATACCTTGTACATGTTTCTGTTGCCATCTCCTCTCTTAATCTATTGTTGCACACTCACACCTGAGAGAGGAAGTAACCGAGAAGCTTCCTCTTCTTTGGGTCCAAGTTTGTCTTTGGAGCTGTTCACACATAAGCGCGTATTCACTATTCACTTATCCCATCCTTTTCTAGCTTCCATTGTCACTATGAGGTGCCCACCACCACACCTTGTACCTCTTAACCCAATAACTCTCGTTGTCTCTCACCCGCTCCGCAAACAAAAATGAATAACGTCTCCTTGCATTTAAAATAAAATAATTGGAACAGAATTAAAATGCAACGTTTAGCTAGTCGGATTTGGAGAGCTACAATTTTGGATCTCATTGGGTCAGGCGGCTAATTAGTAATAGGTGATGGCTCAACGTTAGACATCATCGGTTTGGCTTTCGGTGTAATTATCACCGCCATTGCTCTCTTCAGTTTTTTTCTATTCGCAACACTTGGATTATTATATTTTTTATTTTCTCGTAATAATTCAATTCTTTTATTGTGGATGTGTGTTTTTATATGTAGATATTATTTGTTTCATATAGGTGATTGAGCTATAATGACATTGATTGATCATGATAGCGCATTAAATCTTATTTTAATCATTTTAGGCCTAGGAAGGCTAAATTAGATTTGTTTTAGACGGTATATATGATGATATTATTATTATAGATAATTATATTTATTTAATATATAAAATTAAGGGACGTATTTGATCCAACGATGAAAATACTAATATTGCAACATAGTGGTTAAGCGATAGAAACAATATCCCAATATTCTTGGGATAAGTTTGCATAATTTTGTACCAAGAATCTCATACATGTGGTGTGGCATGCAAAACTAAACACTAATGACTTACCGAACTGGGAATTGCTTGCCTCGTAATACTCAAAATCCCAATTAGAAAACATAAGAAAATTAATTTCCAAATTCGAACGTGGACATCAACACACATTAAAAGAAGGAAAAAAAAAGTTCCCCATTCCCTCGAAAGGTGAAGTCAGCGTCCATCGTGGTGGGAGACACAAAGTTCGGAGACTTTTCCGGCTTGGATTTGGAGGGAAAATGGTCGGAAGCTCGGAAATTACAGGGCGGCTCAGCTGAAGCCAGCCGCCCGCGGAGAGGAACCGTTCCCTGTTTCCTGCGGTCAAATCAAACTCATAAAACCCATTTAAGTCATAAGTTATTTGTTCAGACCTTTTTATTTGAACCTTTCATTTCAACATCAACGGGCCTTTTTGATATCCAGATTTTCTTTTGATTCAGCCAAGAATCAGAAATCGCTTCTAATATTCAAGGCAACGACATCAATCCAGATCATTCTCTGCTACTGGATATTCTTAGAGAAATCTTTTTAGGTAAATCATCACTTCTCTCCGCTCTGTATCAAACTTCCCATCTTTTGATTTTCTAGCTTCTCTTTTCATTTGGGAAGCTGTAATTGTACTACGTGATCCTTGTTTTTTTGTTTCATGATCTTCTGAAGAAGAAGGTTGGATTGAGCGAGCTATGATGAGTTGATGTATTGCATTTTTTTTCCTTGATTGATACATACTGATTCTTCTTCTTCCTGTTTTTATTACTTGATGGGTAGATAGAATTTTTTTGATGGAGATGGTTTTTCATGTCGTTGATGTTGTTGTAATGAATTAAAAAGTAATTGGATTTGAATTATGGTTTATTGTGCTCTTCTGGATTTTGATTCATATAATTATTTGTTCCATCAAGATTTTACTGCATTGATTGATTGGGACTGTTCTTGAGAACAGGATTCCACTAATTTTTTGGATAAAAGCCTATTCTTTCAGATCTACCACTGTAATGTAACCGATTGGAGGGAATAATTCCCGATTCAATTAGAATCCTTATTTTAATATCTATGGGTTAAAAGAAATAGAAGTATCATGTTTGAGTTCTTGAATTTGATGTATCTTATTCACTCCTTATAATTTAAGGGTTTTTTTTTGTTGGATTGTTCTAACCATCTTGGCTTTCAAACATTATTGGCAAGGGTACTTCCTTCCAGTCATCTGTACTTTTTACAAGTTTGTACTATTCCTTGTTATTTGCCAGTATTTTCTTAAGCGAACAGGGGCATAAAATGAAAAAAAGGCTTAAGTAGGATGTGATGTGTTAGAATGTTGCTGATTTTTTGTTTTCCCTTTGTTAAGTTTTCCCTCCCTATTTTTCTCTTTTAAAATAAGTTCATCAATATCCATAATAAGAGAGTATTCCCTTATTTCTCTCTTATAATTGTTATTTTATGGCTTTCGATATTGTCATTGTGAAACTTCTTTGAAAAAAAAGGGTATTTTCTTTGGGCTTCAGCTCAATGGGTACACGTGGTTTTATATTTCATTTTATTTGTAGAACATCTATCTATTCAAACCTTATGTAGGATTGAATTAGCCACTACTAAACCAATGAAGTACAGTATCTGGGCTGATTTGGAGCTTGCGTACTGACTGTCAATCATTACCTACTTTTTATCTGTGACTTTATTCAGTTGTTAAAGGTTGAAAATCATATCTAGTGTTTCCAGTTCTTTACTCTTGATGGTCATTTGTGATGTGACACTGCAGTTGGGAAGTTGTGATGGGTGATTGCAATTCTGAGACTAACCACTTCTTAATGGAGTTTTGTATCCCGAATTACATACTTAGACCAGACTTGAAGGTTGAAAATGTTCCAAGTATTCCCTCTTGTCCTGTGATTGTGTTCATAAACTCCAAAAGTGGTGGTCAGCTTGGTGGGGATCTGCTTGCGACATATCGTGATCTTCTCAATGAAAATCAGGTATTGTTTGCCATCCTACCAGGGAAATGGACAAAAAATTCGCTCTTTATGTTAATTTCTGTTTACTTCTTATTGCTTTACTTAATTTATGGTGCTAAAAAATTCTTCAGGTTTTTGATTTGGGGGAAGAAACTCCCGATCAAGTTCTACGCAGGATTTATGTCAATTTAGAAAAGCTCAAGCTCAGTGGAGATGATTTTGCTGCAGAAATTCAAAAGAGACTGAGACTAATAGTGAGTTGTCTGAAATACAAAAGTTAAAAGATTTTGTATGTTACTTATGTATTTGTGGGGATGGCTTGTGTAAGCTGCCAAGCAGGAAAATTCCGATGTTTCATTATCTCATGGAACTGGTTATAGACATTCAAAACGTAGAAAAGGGCCATGAAGCAGTATCATTTTTAGAGATGCTTGTTTGAAAATTTGCAGTAGGGAATGGAAGCTTTTCCCTTTGTATTAATGTGACTAAAGATACCCGTTGCAATCATGAAACATGCAAAAGAGCCATAAAAAAATGTGTCCCCTGTGCGAGAGGCTCCCGCCATTGCGGGGTTTGGGGAGGTCATAATGTATGCAGCCTCACCCCAGGTTCGCGGAGAGGCTGTTTCCTGATTCGAACCCATTACCACTTGGTCATAATGATGCAATCTTACCGTTGCACCAAGGACCACCCTCAAAACATGCAAAAGAGCTATATAACAGTTTAAATAAGCAGACCATCCAATGTAATAATTATGTAGTTAGTTGTGTGTCAAAATAGACAGTCCTAAAGGCCTTGGACTACTTTAGTTATTTTATAGTAATTTATTTGTTATTGTATCGAGCTTCTTAATTTTTTTTTAAACAAAATTTCGTTCATTATTTTTAACCTATGTATAAATTCTTAGGTTGCAGGTGGGGATGGTACGGCTAGTTGGTTGCTGGGGGTAGTTTGTGATCTCAAACTAGCTCACTCACCACCAATTGCTACAGTGCCACTGGGAACTGGCAACAACCTCCCATTTTCATTCGGTTGGGTAAGACTCAATCTATTTACTTAACAATGGAATTCAATGTTTGGTTGGAAATTTCTGAAAGTGACACTGGTATAATTATGGATCAGCTCTGTTAGGCGTTAGCCTTTCACTTTTTTCTTTCATCAGAATATGCCAACCAGGAAGGTGGAACATATTACTGCATATTGTTTAACCTCTTCCACTTTGAAGTTTTCCGTTTTCTGTCTTCCACACACCTGCTTTTGTCCTAGTTGTGTAGCCCACAATTCAAAATATTTTTTCTCCTTTATCAAATAACTTTAGTCAATTATGCATATCGAAGAGGTTTGGTGCACTAGCTGGACTCTTATGTTTTTTTTTTTCTTATACACATTCTATAATTCTTAGTAAAACTACAAATTTCTCGTGCTACAACATCTTGTAAACCCATTGATGTACCTCTATCATACATACAGCCACCTAGAAATTGTTTTATTTCTTCATGAAATTCTCAAAGGGTATCTGTTTTCGTTATCATACAAAGAAATGTTCCACAGTAGAGTTTTACTCAGTCCACAGAAGATCTTTGTCATTGCTAAAGTGTGGATTAAAATCCAAATGTGTAAGCATAACAGAGATTTGCTAACTGACAGGGAAAGAAGAATCCTGGCACAGATCATCAGTCTGTGAAGTCATTCTTGGAACAAGTAAAGAAGGCCAAAGAAATGAAAATAGACAGGTTCTATAATCCCTTCCTTTAAGTTTATAATCTGTATACCTGGCCTTTGGTAGCATGCTACAAAATTTCTTACTTCTTGTTCAACAATGACTAAAATGGTATAAAACTCAATTGGTTGATATTTTTTTCAATGTTCACATTAATATTGTTTCTATATGGATGCAAAAAACTAGGAAAGTGAATGGAAAAGGGAAAAAATCATTGTTTATTTAATTCCATGAATCATCTTACATTGTCTACTCTGAGCCCATCAGATAGCATATTATGCATCTGCAAGATCAAGCCATGTTCTATTAATATAAATGTGCAAAGTGTATAGTTACTTCCTGAACTTCTGTGGATAGTCAATTCACACTAACATAAAGTATGAAAAACATAGTTTATAAAACCAGACTAGACATCGAATTAAAAAGGTGTCCACTTGTGGTTCAATCTGGTATGACCCTGCTTGACCAGTCAAAACCAAATTTTGTCAAACAAATTGAAAGTTGAAACATGGTCCATGTCTGGCCCTTGACTCACTTTTTTAGAAACAAGATGGTGTCCTGGTCTTCGCCAATTCTGATCATTTTCTCACGAAACCAAAAATATGTTTGGTTCTGGTCCAACCCAGTTCAAGTAATGCAGTCTGTTATCCAAATCTTGGATCTCACACTTTCACAGGCCTGAGGATAGGTTCAGATCTAAAGTCAGAGAGACGAATGAAAGAGACCAAACCCGAACAAGGCAGGAATGTGATCAGAAACAGAATAGAATTGGGAAGTCAGAAACGGAACTGAACTGTTGTCAGATCTGACAACAGAGACGCTCCAGAAGGATAAGGGAAAAAGAAGAGAAGAAATAATCGAAGAAGAAGAGTGGAAGAAAGTAAGGAGAAAAAAATTTCAGGAGAGAGAGAATAGGGATTAGGGGGATGAACAGTGTTCACATGAGGAGGGAGAAAGAGGGGAGGGAAATCTGGTTGCGGGGAAGGAGAGAGAGGACAGAGTTAATCCAACTCAACTTTCAAAACCAAACTCATTCTTTTCATTCATCTAAATTCGTGTAGGATTACTACCCTGTATATAAAACTCAAAAAAAACTGACTTTAGTACTCCTAAACCAAATAAACAACCATCCCCTTCAAGTCACCCAAACAAAAACTAACTTAAAATGACCAAATACTTGCTCTAGAAGACTCCAAATAACATAAAACTGCTGACTAACTATAAGACATAAGATACTTAACTAAAAAAGACTTGCTAGACTAAACTTAGCAGTACATGGGACCCACACAATCTTATCTATATACTTAATCTCTTGTATAGAACTAAGACCCAAATATGGGCTTATAAAAGAGGTTCATTACATCATAAACCCAAAAGTAAGAAGCCCAAGGCCCATAAAACCAATCCATGGGCCAAAATACAATCTTTCTAGGCCCAATTGAACATTCTTAAGTCTTAACTACATCATCAATCATTTGGTTCGATCCATTTTTTATAACTGTGCTAAAACATTTACATGTAATAATGAAAATTTGATAAGAGCTTGAATTACTTTATAGTTGAGTTGTTGCTTCATAATTAATGTCAGGAAAGATTTGATTCTATGAGATAGTTTGAATCAATAAATCTCAATTTTTTCTCTGAAAGACTTCTGTCTTACCCATATGACTTTGCCTCACCTCCCCTTTTAAATGATCAGTGATGAGGACATCATCCAGGGATTTATGACATATCAGAGGAGACACTGGCATACATGACAACGTACCACTTCATTGTGGCTAGATCTCCCTTATTAATTTGTGTGGATGCATATTTATGTTTACTTATGTGTAGTTTGTTTTATTTTGTTATATTTTATTTTATTTAATGTCCATATTATTAGGGAGTTATTGTTGGAGAATTAGTTATTGCTGGAAAAGTAGTTATATTAGGGAGTTATATTGGAACTTGTGAGATTTTCTCCCATGCTCTGCAGTATGAGTGATTTCTTGCAAACCTTGGAGTGAATCCAAGTTGGTGTGAAGCCAAACCCCTTTCTTTTCCCTAACTCTTCTCTCTTAGGCTACCAACCCTCATCCTCTTCCCCTATTCCTTTTCTACCAGTCTTGATTTTCCCACTTTGGCCTTAAATTATAGCCTAAAAAACAATGGAGAATCATCAATTAACAGCAAGGAGGCACTAACACATTCTTGGAGTTTGGTAGTGACTTAGTACTTGATCACAACATTCCAAGTCGTGCGACAGGAAAGGAAAGTACTGCCTTTTATGTACCCTTTATCAAATTTCCATGAATCTCTGCACTTGTGTTTTGGAAATTTTCATCATTCATGGTGTTAAATCTGATTTTTTGCATGCATGTTGTGAGTTAATTAGATACCCAGACCTGTCCTGCACCAATTTTGGTATCAGAGCATGGTTCCTGTCCTTTGTCTTCTTAAGGCTTTCCCATTTGTTGTATGTGAACTCTTAGTGGAGCCCTATACCAACCACACTCCCAAATAGGAATAATGGACTTCGATATTTTGGTAGAACAGTTGGTTGCATAAATGCCAGATTGGATGAGAATATGAGATCCAAACCAGTTTTAAGGACCAAGACATGCATGTCAATTGTGCATGGAGAGCCCTATAGACAGCATAGGTTTCTCCACTCACTAGGAGGTCCAAGTCATCATTATGATGAGGACGAAGAAGAGGGGAAATGCTTGATAGATGCCTAACATGCAATGGCAAGGTATGGCTGGTGATGTAACAAATAAAGTGAAGATTGATGCTCCCTCATATGATGGAAGACTTGATCCCAAATTCTTCTTGGATTGGCTTTCGAACATGGACCACTACTTTGAGTGGTATGACATGACTGATGCTCGACGTGTAAGGTTCGCCAAAATGAAACTTACAAGGCAAGCCAAATTATATTGGATTAGTGTGGAGTGTCATATTCAAAGAATGAGACATGAACCTATAGAAAATTGGGCTGAAAAGAAAGAAAAATATCTTTCAATGTCCTGGAGATCGGATATTGGACTAGATGATTACTCTTTGCTAGGGCAGCATGTCAGTTGCTGAGTATATGACTAAGTTTCATGAATTAATGGTCTGTTCTAGTGTGAATGAGGATCACAAAGTGACTCTTTCTTGCTTTTGTAATGGTCTCAAGCTTGAAATAAGAAACGAGATGATTCTGCAACCTGTGGATTCAATTGAGCAGGCATTCCAGTGGGCACTGGAATTAGAATAGTACATTAGGCAGCCATTTACTAGGAAATATGGTTCCCAATCTACAAAGTTAAGTTTTCTTCAAAGAAATTTACCAATAGTGAGCGGGTATCTAAGTTTGTCCATTTTGCCCCTAATGCGTCCAAAGGAAGCCATCCTTCCCTTTTCAAATCTACAGATTCCAAAGGGAAAGGATCTACTATGAAGAGTTTTAAGTGCAGTAACAATCTTGTGTGCTATCATTGTAATGGCACTGGGCATTATACCTATCAATGACCAACATGCAATCTTTGCACTAGAATCGTTGAGAGTGAAGAAGAGTCAGAACTTGTTGAAGAAGAATGTGTGCATGTTCCTGAAGAATGGGACAGTGATGAAGAGACCTAAGAGTTTGGAGAGATGACAGCCCGCATGAATGTTGTGAGATGTATGTTCACTCAACCAAAGACTGAGAATGTTTCTCGAAGAACCATATCTTCCACACTTACACTAAGTGTGGGGATAAAAATTGTAAGGTTATCATAGACAGTGGGAGCTGTGAATGTGGTTTCCCAGGCTATCATTTCTTGATTAGTTCTTAAGCTGGAGCCTCATCCGCATACTTACGAGGTTGCTTGGGTAGATCATACCACCATACCTGTTAGTTAGCTTTGCTTAATCCCTTTACAAGTTATTGAGTATCATGACGTTATATGGTGTAACATTCTACTCGTGGATGTGGCACACGTTTTATTGGGAAGACCTTGGTTGTTTGATATTGACGTTACACATTTTGGTAGATCAAATACTTATGTGTTTGTCTACTTAGGGAAGAAGGTCAAACTCAATCCCTCCCATCCTAGAGAGTTGAAAGCAAGAGGTGAGATGGTCTCAAGCCTATATAAAAAAAAGCCTTTGCACATCCTTAGTAGGCAATACTTGAATATGGACTTCTTATTGGGACTCCCAAGGACAGCTAGAGGTCACGATTCCATCTTCATTGTTGTGCACCGTTTCTCTAAGATGGATCGCTTCATACCATGTTCCAAAACATCAAATGCTCCATATGTAGCCAAACTTTTCCTTAGGGAGGTTGTTAGACTGCATGGTTTGCCCAAGACCATAGTGTCCGATAGGGATGTTTAGTTCGTGAGTTATTTTTTGGAAAACACTCCAGAAAATGTTGGGAACAAACCTAAAGTTTTCATTTTCTTTTCATCCCCAAATTGATGGTCAAGTGGTCAACCGCAGTCTTGGGGATTTGTTTGTCTAGTGGGTGATCATATGTCCTGTTGGGATTCAGTCTTACCAATGGCAGAATTTGCTTACGACATTTTAGTCAATAGATCTACTGGTAGCAGCAGATTATTTGAGATAGTCTTAGGTTATCAACCTAGGAAACCTATAAACCCCATTCCCCTGCCATCATAAGCTAGATCTTTAGAACCAGTAGAGTCATTTGCCCATTATATCTATGAACTACATGCAGAAATAAGGAAAAAAAATGCCATGAGTAATGAATATTACAGGTCTCTTTTAGATGTTCATCGCAGGTAATGTAGGAATGGATTTGGACAACCAAACCAGAACCAATACTGCAGGAATTTTTAAACTAAAGAACAACCAAGAATAGCCAAAGTAAGGCAGCAATATAACAGATCAGAATTAAGGAAGAAACAGATTTTTTGTAAATCAGAATTTCGAACCCAGAAACTGGAATTTATGAGTTCAGACTATAAACCAGATGAAAGCCTAACTCAGATATAGGAATAGGGTTCTAACATACCATAAATCAGAATTATATCCACAGAAACAGAAGAGGACAGAACTTCCAAAGACCAGAATTTTAAGAAGAAATAATTTTCTGCAACTGAATAATAACTAGGATTTAAGGGATTAAATTCCCAGCTAATGAGACCAATTCAGTGAAGAATAAACCAGCAACCAAATAACAATATTCTGAACAACTCAGATCATTATTCTGGGCAGAAATAAGAATCAGCCAGAATAGGAGAAATATTCATAACTCAAGAAAACCTGGTCTGATTGGCTTCAAAATAGGATCGATCCACCCTCTTCTTGGCATAACACGAGATCAAAATTGGAGCACCATCAGATGGCTGAGTGCTCAGATCAATAAAGGCCGATAGGAGAAATCTGGGTTTCCTAAAACCAAATTACATGAGAGATCAGATTACTTACCTGAGATGGCTGAAGAAGAATAGTAACAATAAGAAGAAGAAAAAAACACTTGAAAAGAAAGAAAGAATACTTGAAGAGACCTCTTGGACTTCACGCCGCAAAGAGTCAATTGGATCAAACACCAATTCCTTCAGCCTTGATCAAACACAAGACAACTCTTCATAAAGAAGACAATAGCAACAACCATTATTTTTTTATCAAAATCATTCTAGGCTTTTAGGAGCCTCCTCTTCTTTATTTATAATGTTAATGGGGGAGGGAATTACAAAATAGAAGGTTCCTCAAAAAGGAAACTAAATATTCTCCTAATACAATAGTTACTAAAAACTGAAATTAGAATCTAATGAAAATAGAAACTAGTCTAGACAGAAATTAGAAACTAACAATGACTTGAAATCAGAAACTAATTTAGGTATTGAAATTAGAAACTAAATAACCCCATCTAAAAAGGAAACTAAAGAAAAAGGAAACAAATCACTGAATCCCGTATTCAATCTTAGACCCTCCCTTTTAGACCCATAAAAGTGGTCTATTACCCTCAAAACACATGGGATCAAAGGCCCAACATGTATGGAACCCAACCCTAAGCTTATTCCTAATAAAACAAGCCTATTTAGGAAACTAAACTGCATCAACTCTCCCCATCTTGAAAAAATTCGTCCCCGAATTTTGCAGTGATGAGGGGGAAACAACATATCAGTAGTAGCTTTGACCATTCCCAAACAAAACTCTGGTTGCTTGTAAACTTGTGGAATGTAGTCTTCAAGGTGTGAAGCTTTCTCTTCAACGAACCATGATGGCATAACAAACTCTATATGCTCAACCTCTGAATCAATACCAACTGTGAACGTCATGTGCATAGAGTCGTCAATGTTGGTAACCTTCTCATCAAGGATTGGAGGAACAATCTCTTCCTTCTCATCATGAGTCTCAAAGACTTGTTGTGGAGTTCTTTCAATCACTACCTCATCTTCCACATCTTTAGTCTTGCCTATTATGCTCTCTTCAATGTAGAACTCTTCAGTTGAATCTGTGAATCTCCAGAATACCTTGGTTGCACGGGACGCTCAGTCTCAAAATATCCTTTTACATGCTCTTCAAAAGTAGGTTGTGCTACCGGAACCCTCTGTGGTGCTCTCAGATTAGGGTTTGCTCTCCTGTTAGTCAACTGAGCAACCACAGTCATTGGAGTGTCCACTTCGGGTGTTGTACGTGAATCACCAGTAGGCTGTTGTGGTGGGGTCTCTTCATTCAACAACCTGGCATCCAATTCAGCCTTCAACTTAGCCTTCAATTCAGTCCGTAAGGTTTGCTGTTCAGCCTTCATCTCAGTCCTCATAGTCTGTAGCATCTCTATAAGAGAAACTAGGGTGGGGGTGTTGTTCCCAGCCATGCTCTGATACCACTTAATGTAGGAATGGATTTGGACAACCAAACCAGAACCAATACTGCAGGAACTTTTAAACTAAAGAACAACCAAGAATAGCCAAAGTAAGGCAGCAATATAACAGATCAGAATTAAGGAAGAAACAGATTTTTGTAAATCAGAATTTCGAACCCAGAAACTGGAATTTATGAGTTCAGACTATAAACCAGATGAAAGCCTAACTCAGATATAGGAATAGGGTTCTAACATACCATAAATCAGAATTATATCCACAGAAACAGAAGAGGACAGAACTTCCAAAGACCAGAATTTTAAGAAGAAATAATTTTCTGCAACTGAATAATAACTAGGATTTAAGGGATTAAATTCCCAGCTAATGAGACCAATTCAGTGAAGAATAAACCAGCAACCAAATAACAATATTCTGAACAACTCAGATCATTATTCTGGGCAGAAATAAGAATCAGCCAGAATAGGAGAAATATTCATAACTCAAGAAAACCTGGTCTGATTGGCTTCAAAACAGGATCGATCCACCCTCTTCTTGGCATAACACGAGATCAAAATTGGAGCACCATCAGATGGCTGAGTGCTCAGATCAATAAAGGCCGATAGGAGAAATCTGGGTTTCCTAAAACCAAAATTACAGAGAGATCAGATCACTTACCTGAGATGGCTGAAGAAGAATAGTAACAATAAGAAGAAGAATAAAACACTTGAAAGAAACCTCTTGGGCTTCACACCGCAAAGAGTCAATTGGATCAAACACCAATTCCTTCAGCCTTGATCAAACACAAGACAACTCTTCATGAAGAAGACAATAGCAACAACCATTATTTTTTTATCAAAATCATTCTAGGCTTTTAGGAGCCTCCTCTTCTTTATTTATAATGTTAATGGGGGAGGGAATTACAAAATAGAAGTTTCCTCAAAAAGGAAACTAAATATTCTCCTAATACAATAGTTACTAAAAACTGAAATTGGAAACTAACTGAAATTAGAAACTAGTTGAAAAAGGAAACTAACTACTAATGACTTGACTCAATTAATAACTTGACTCCTAAGGAAACAAATATAACTCAAATCAAGCCCAACTAAAAAGGAAACTAATGAAAATGAAAACTAACTAGTAATCCCGTATTCAATCTTAGACCCTCCCTTTTAGACCCATAAAAGTGGCCTATTACACTCAAAACACATGGGATCAAAGGCCCAACATGTATGGAACCCAACCCTAAGCTTATTCCTAATAAAACAAGCCTATTTAGGAAACTAAACTGCATCAATTCCTAATAAAACAAGCCTATTTAGGAAACTAAACTGCATCAGCAGGTATTAGGAATTTACTGAAGGAGACGTGGTCATGGTGAGAATCCAACATGAGCGGTTTCTAAAGGAGACATGGAAGAAGTTGCATGCAAAAAGTGCTAGTCCCTACAAGATTCTAAAGAAACTTAGTGCCAATGCCTATCATTTGGAGTTGCCCCCATTTTTAATGTTGAAGACCTTGTGCCTTATGAAGGATCAGCCACAACCACTATTCCAACCCCCCTTTGAGCCCTCCACTTCAGCTACCTAAACCCCACCCACACATGCCACATCATTTTGTCAATGATCAGTCCCTAATTCTTGCCCAAACCCAACTGACATTCGTACTCTCTCATCTTCTTCCCCTCCTTTAGTACCATTACTAGCAATGCCAAAAAAAAGAGAAAAAGGTAGAAGACATTTTGGATGAGCAGATCATGTCTACTCGTGTAGGGGGATGTCGCAAGTTCTTTGTCAAGTGGGATAGACAGACCTAGTACCGATTCACATGAATCACCGACGATGAGCTTCAACCCCTTAATCCAGATTTGCTAGAGTAAAGTCTATTTTCAGCGGAGGTGAGTTCTTCCCACCTAGGGAGAATTGATGATGAGATATCCAGGGATTTAGGACATATTAGATGTGATGCTGACGTACACGGAAACATACCAATTTATTACGGCTAGATGTCCCTTATTAATTTGTGTGGATGCATATTTATGTTTATTTATTCAATCATCTCCAATGGCTCTTGGTCTCCCCCCTACTATTTCCTCCCATCTCCACCATTTGGTCCTCTCTCCTTCCTCTTCCTTCTAGTGGTGGAGAAGATAGAGTCATTTGGTCACCCTCTTCCACAGGTTGCTTCTACTTGGCACCTGGTCTGATCCCACAGCCCCACTACTCCTTGGCACAAGGTTGTCTGGTTCAAATTTCATATCCCCCATCATAGCTTCACTGTCTGGAGAGCCTTCTCTAACTGCCAGTCCTTTCTCATGTACCGCCACATCTCTGTCTTCCAGGTTGTTGCCTTTGTTGGAACGGTTCAGAAGACATCAGCCACCTTTTCTTTGAGTGCGCTTTCACTTCCATCATCGGGAAGCATGTCCTCTCTAAATTTTGGCAGGAGAAGGCCCCTCCCCCTTATGATAAAATGATTTGGATACATATGACCTTTTCTGGCAGCTCAATCTGCGACACTGCTAGGAAGCTCGCCTTCGGGACAGCCATCAACCACATTTGGATGGAGCGTAACCTTTGTAATGGACTTCCAACTCCATATGCTTCGATAAGATTTGGAATGCCCTCTACTTCGATGTCTCCTCCAAACCTTCTTTGATCCCTACCCGTTCTATTGAGGATTCCCTAAGGAACAAGGTTATTGTTGTCTCCTAGGGACTGCTTTTGTCTCTTTTTCTTTCTGCCCTTTAGGGATGTATCATTTGCTCGTGTTGTTTCCCCTTTTGGGATCTTGTATACCCCCCCCCCTTTTTCTTACCTCCCTTTGGTATTGAATTATTTAGCCACCCAAAAAAAAATGTTTAGCTTGTTTTATTTTATTTAGTGTACAAACTATTATGCACTAATGTTGTAAGGGAGTTATTGTTGAAGAAGTAGTTATTAGGGAGTTATCTTCTTTTCTTCTTTCTTTCTTCCTCCCCCCCCCCCAACCCTTTTTTTCGTCCAAATTTTGGGTTTTAAAAGGCTGTAGTTTGAAAAGGTCCAATGGAAGACAATGAATGATGTTGGAAATTACTGAGATTTTCTCCCATTCTCTACAGCGTGAGTGATTCCCGCTTTTGTTGCCAAAAAACCCCGCTAGTCGAACCTACACAAACACAGACGACGGAGGCCCGGAACTTTGTCCGGGGTTAGTCCTCCGACGCTCAAGTCAGGGTCGGCCGCACAGTTCAATAAGGGAGTAATGGTGAGGGTATCAGAGCTTACCTTCTTCCTTCTTCTCGGCCCCCTTATATAGCTCATAGGGTTTAGGGTTTTCCCTTTCCTTCCCCCGCGTCCTTCTCGGGTCCACCTTCTTCCCTCTTAGAGTCCCACTCGAATACGTCCATCCTTCTTGGGGGGGAATATTCCCTTCATGCAGACGACGTGATCCCGCGTGATTTTGTGAGCGTGCCTCAGTGATTGAGCGTGCTTGAGCATGAGTGATCTCTTGGAACCTTCGTCCGGCGGAGGACACGTGTCTCAGAGGCGACACGTGTCCTTGCCCCCATCGAGAGGTCAATTTGGCTATATCACCCGCAAACCTTGGAGTGAATCCAAGTTGGTGTGAAGCCAAACACCCTTTCTTTTCCCTAACTCTTCTCTCTTAGGCTACCACCCTCTTCCTTTCCTTATTCCTTTTCTACCAGTCCCAAATTTTCCCACTTTTACCTTATTATAGCCTCAAACACAATGGAGAATCATCAATTAACAGCAAAGAGGCACTAAGGACACATTCTTGGAGTTTGGTTGTGACTAAGTACTTGATCACAACATTCCAACTTGCGGGAGAGCAAAGGAAGGTACTGCCTTTCATGTATCCATTAATAAATTTTCATCAATCATAGAATGAATTTTCTGCACTGGTATTTTGGAAATTTTCATCATTTGTGGCTTTTGTAAAATCTGATTTTCTTCATCAATGTTGTGAGTTTTTTCAGTAGACCTTCCCAAACCCAAAGTCACTTAATCCTTAGACTTGTATTAGATTTCCCATACATGTCCTTCACCAATCAATATATCCTTATTGGCCGATCCTGAACCACTGTGTCAATGTCCAAGTTTATATTGCCTTACAAAGAAACAAGCATTCAAGGATAGTTTTACTGTTGAAACGTCATATAAATACTTAACAGTTGTTTCTATGCCCAAGGTTTTACTGCAAGTCGGGATTGGACTGGGTTAGGGGTGTCAATCGGTTGGTTTGTTTCGGTTTTGTTCTGGAAATGGTGAAACTGAAACTAAACCAATAAGGAAATATCGGTTTCAGTTCGGTTTTGATTTGGCATTGGTTTCTTGTATCAATTTGTAATCGGGTTGGTTTCAGTTTTGGTCCGGTTTGTGCTCGGTTTACCATGAAAATTTGTACAAAACCTGAACTTTTTTTTATGAGTTTTGGGCTGATTTTGGTTTCAGTTTCGAATTCGGTCTTGGTTTTGTACCGGTTTTGGGTTCATTCGGTTTCCGGTGTGGTTTGGTCCGGTTTTGGGTCATAATATCCCAAACAGAAACCAGCCCAATAAGACTTCAGTTTGGTTCGGTCCGATCATTTTTACCAGTTCGAGCTAGGTTTTGACACCCCTACGCTACCCCAGGGTCATTGTTCCGAGCGATTACTTGATCCACGTGTAGGTAGGCTTGAAAATATTGGTTTACTCATATTTCTTTATTGTGGAAGTCTAACTCTACACTTCTGTTCTTCACCAGTGGAAACAATACTTTGCCTTTCTTACTCAGAAGTTTTAAATGCTTTCCCTTTGGATGATCTTTATAACTTGGACTGATATGGCAAGATTCAACCCTTACAGCATTATCCATACACTTTCAACCTGTCTTAATTTATGAAGATGGAACTTTAGCTCATTGTGATATTGATCATTATAATTTGGATGCAAGATATCTCATTCAAGATAATGAGGTTGTATGAATAATGGGAACACTACAATTATTTTTTAATTAATTTTAGTTATTTTCCAAGTTCTTTCCTGAATGAGTACTTCTCACATATTTTTCTGTATTACAGAAAATTTTGTGGCACCTATTAAATGTATTTGCTAGATGTATATTTTCTTACACCATTGTGCCATGCTCTTGGTTAATTGATTACTGATATTATCATTGCATTCCAGCTGGCATATTCTCATGAGGATGAAAGCTCCCAAGGAAGGTTCTTGTGATCCCATTGCACCTCTCGAGCTACCACATTCTTTGCATGCATTTCATCGCGTTTCCCAGACAGACTCACTGAACATGGTAACAGATCTTTAGAACCATCTCCATTGCTAGGAAATGAAGAAAATAGTTTCTAGACCGGAAATTTTTATATTTCTAGAATATCTGCTTGCTATCTTTGTTCTTGAAATTTTGATTGATTCTATATTAACTTGATCTGTACTTATTCTAGATACCATCAGTTGTATCTGTTGGTTCCCCCCCCCAACTTGCAGCAAAAGTGTTTCTAGGTCATACTGATCTGGGGAACAAACTTCATTTGTCTTCAAATTTATATTAAAATCAACATGTTAAAATTCAAAAACCAAGAACCCTTCCATCCATTCGCCATGTGACTCGCCTACAGTAGTTATTTTTCATCTGTTTTAAATGTTTGTTGATTGAGCTTTATTGAGTGGGTCATTTTTCTCTGATCATGAATTCATGATTCCAAGATGAGATGGCTGAGTTGTAACTAACTGGGTTAAAGATTTAAACCATGGTGTGCCAGTTAAAGCTTGCTAGTGATGGCTCACATGGAGAAGGTTAACTGCAAACTCAGTTAGATTAGGATACACACAACTTATATGATGTCAATTTGGCCCCAGCCGATCCTCTTTAAATCATATCTTCTTATCAGTTCGAATATTCTTGGTTCCAAACAGATACCAATGGCTTTATTCCGAAGAATCATTCTTACTCAAACTTCCTACCACTTAAAAGAAAAGGGGAAAACAGTCAATTGACCTACATCAAGAGTTATCTTATGTTCTCTCTTCATGTTTTTGTTCTCCATGCTAGTCACTGCCTCAAGTGCAATTATGCATACGGCATTGAAAGTATTGGTTACTGAAATTTTTCTTGACTTCTCTTCAGGAAGGTTGCCACACATTCCGTGGGGGATTTTGGAACTACTTCAGCATGGGTAAAGTTTCTTATTGTAGAATTATCCTATTACTTATATCCCTCCCTTCCAACCACTGATAAGTTTCCCATAATTACTTTTCATTGTTAATGTTTCTAATTCAGGTTGATCTCAAGCATCTTCCTTCCAGATGTTCTTTTTCATTTATCTCGTTTGTTTTCTATGGAGCAAGTGAAATTCAAATAACTATTTCTTTTGGTATAGTTGGGCTGCATATGGTATTTCTGATTTTCTAGCGTGGCTTCTGGAAAGCACTTCTTTGATTCTGAATATAAACAAACTCACTGTTAATGATCCCGCCAAAAAGAACAAAATAAAATTAGGAAGTGATTTTTGGATGAGAAGCAATAGTTTTTCACTTCAGAAGACCCTGTGCAAAGCTAAAACATAAAATAATTACTACAGGAAATCAATTTTGTGCTAAACATTATTCAATTCGGAATCACTCTAATGAATCAAAACATCCTCATACAAAACATCCATGAATATCTCTTGATTGATGTTACTCCACAGCTATACTGCATCAAAATAAATACGCTATGAGAGGAATTTTTGATACACTAAAAACTAATCTGAGAATTATGCTGAAATTGAATTGACATTCTTTTTGGGGCCTCTTACACTTTTTAGGAGTTGTGTTTTCTGTAACTTGTGATGCAAAAACTTAAAGATTCTATTTTTAAAAATTTCTTCCCCGTATTTTAGTGCATTAGATTGTATTTCATTGCTTTTATTCCTGAAGCAGTATAATGTATCACTGGAAATCAATGCATCTTTGATAATTTTTTATCTGAATCTTTTGTTGCATCAAGGTACTTTTTAACTTGGATTTTTCTTTTTATGTTCTGTACAGGAATGGATGCTCAAGTATCATATGCGTTTCATTCTGAAAGGAAGTTGCATCCAGAGAAATTTAAAAATCAGTTCGTCAATCAGGTATTTAATTTTACTTTCCCTGTTATTTGGAATTAATTTATGACAGGATTGATAATAAGCAGGCTTATTATTGCTAATTTATTTACCTAGTGAATTTTATAAATGCACCAGCATTATCTTAGTAATCTATACAGATCAATTTTGAGTTGTTCAATGTTTGAACTTTGAATAAGATTTTCCAATGTCAAATTACGAGGAAATGGATTTATAGTCCTTGATTAGATTTTTTCTTCCTGTTCTGGAATTTTTGAAAAATAGAGCCATTGAGGTTGTCTCATTACAGTACAGATGGGAGTTGCGTAACTTGCCTTATTAAGCTTTATCAAATTTGAAGTACATGTACCAAGCATATATGGGTGGTTATATCGATACTTTGGGAAAATATATTTTGAGGGGAGAACATCCTGCTGTGTTGACGTCCCCTTTTTTCCCTACTAGAGAGAATCTTCTTAATGTCTGAACTTCCATCAAAGTGTGGGTATTTGGGAAGTTCTAACATAATTTGATGCAATGCCATATAAAGAAATGTGTCAAGAATCTGCTCAGGTCAAAACTCTATTTTATTTTTAGATCATATTTTATTATCTATTGTACTTTAGTGTGACATAGAAGGTGGGATTTCAGGCTCATTTTAGAACTGCGCATAATTATTCACTATTTGTGGGCATAGAAAGTAAGCCTCAAACCATGCTTGTGTGAGTTCCTAGATGCACATTGTGACAATATCAGCATATTAAAGATAAACAATAAGAAAAGAAAGGAAGAAGAACTAAGAGAAGAGAGATCGATAGAGGGAGAGCATGAGAGAGAACCTGCCCACAGTTTGTGTTGTGAACAGAACTACCAAACCGTGGGCCTATTCTTATATTAATCAAACAATAAAGAATCAATTTAAGAGTCTTACAATAGAAGTACCTAAAGACCCCCCTACACACACACGCACTTAACAATAAACAGCAGAATGCATGTAAACATAAACCGAGATTAAGGAAAAGTAACTAATACACTGAAACACAATTTTTTTTCATTTCCATTTGTTTCGTGAGGGTGAAGACTTAAAAAAATTCTTTCAGATTCTGTACAAAATCCAGCACACTAAAATAGAGGAATCCCATTAACAAGAATAATGATTAAATTTTGGTTGCCATCCTTGTGGAATTTGGAGTTTGACTTCTGAAAGATCACTCGGAGAACTTGCACAGAATTTTTTAACTAGCTTGTGGTGCATCCCATCTTTTAAAAGCTTTATATGGTTCCTCAAAATACATAATCGTGCAATTTGCCATCAATTGTGTTTTTCCACTCCGATTCTTTCATATTACCACCTTACTTATCCTGTTCTGATTAATATACATTTGCACCCTGGATCAGTTTAATGATTTACATGTAAATTCATTTTAGTATAAGCTTGGTGTTTCTGTTGTGCTACATCAAAGTTAAACATTTCAGGATGCTAAATTTATGTTCTTATTTTGATCAGAGTACTTATGCGAAGCTTGGCTGTACACAAGGATGGTTTTGTGCTTCTCTCTTCCACCCTTCCTCACGGTGAGTATTTTAGTTGATAGTTCATATGATGGTCATGTATGTAAGACATAGTGTTCCTCTTATTATTATTATTATTTTCTTCTTCTTATAATCTCAATGGTAGTAAGAGAATTTTTTTTATTCTACTCATGATTTAAGGTGTATTATTTATTTATTTATTATATTTTGACTGTGTGATTTTTTTTTTATTGCATTGAGGATATATGATCAAGCAGAGAAGAATATTTGTTGGAGCTTAAGTTCTGTAATGAATTTTTGAAGAAATTTTATTTTTTATTTTTATACCTTTCATTCTAAGGGAGGCTTTGCAGCAGCAGTCTATTGCCATTTATAGATCATTAATTGGATCAAGTAGTGGAAAGATCTAATTTTTTTCCATTCTGGGGAAATTCGATAGGGCACTATTCTAAAGCAGAAACCTGTTTCATAGAAAAGAGATCTGGGAAATCTTTATTTTCTTAATGAAACAAGGGAGAGAGGAGCGTGAAGGCGAGTCTTGATCCCAGATCTCTGCCACGACAAGAGAGAGACTTTACCAGCTGGCAGCTTCACAGAACCCATCAGTTAATCAACTAGATGGGCTAAACAGGAGACACAAAAAATGCAGATGTTTCACATGAGATAATTGTAAGACATGTTACAAACAATACTCATTACCAATAAAAACACAAAAGGGCATAAGTGATGTTCATTGTTCAGGCTACAATGATCTTTCTACTAATCATGTTTCATAGGTTACACATGAACATTTATACCGTTGGTGCAAAATGGTTCAGTAATGTCAACAGGTTGCTTTACAGAAAATCTGTGTCCCCTAGGGATTCAAGATTCTATACTTCTCACTTTAATAGCTTATTACTGAATATTGCATATTTCATGACTAGAATCCCTCTTTTTGGGAAATCAAGAAGTTTTATTAAAGGGATGAAATATCTGTAAGAAAGTCCCTGGCTGTCTATGTGGTGCAGAGGAGGATATATTCTTTTTGATTCTAGAAGAGGATGTATTCAAAAGCCTTGAAGAAAAGGAAGGAGAGCACAATGAGGATCTTTCAGTTAATATCATTTATACCCAGCCCATGAATATTAAATGTACAAGAAGTCCCAAACCTCTGTCAAATCCCAATGTTTTCCGGTCACCTCTTCTTTTTCTCCTATTCCCCAACTCTTTTAAGCCCCCTTCTATAGTCCAACCTATTCCTTGTTCCCCAAATTATACTGATCTTGAAATCATAATTTTGTAGCCTACTACTTCATTCTGATCATAATCTTACTATGTTTTTCACAGTTGAGCTCCAGTGTAGCTATTACCTAGCTATCCTATATGAATTATCAACCTCTTACCTGCTTCCTTAAAGCAAATTGTCCCTCACCTTGATCTTGTTGGCTGTTCATTGATGTACCTTTTATTTGTCTCCACCTTCTGCTGTTAGGATGCTTCTCCGAACACTGGAGAGTACAAAGCAATGAAGGAAAAATAACAAGAGAGAAAAAAGGATGGAAAGAGAGAGAGGAGGAAGAGGAAGAAGAGGAAGAAGAAGAAGAGAAAGATATGCAAGAAACACTTATGAAGAGAACCAATTTCTCTCCCCTATATTTACTAACTTGAGTGAGCGAGCCCGTGGCGCAATGGTTAAGTTGCACTATTGCGACATATTGGTCACAGGTTCAAAGCTTGGAAACAGCCTCTCCTGCAAAGTAGGGGGGTAAGACTGTACATTTGTCACTCCCAGACCCTGTAGTAGCGGGAGACTTGTGTACTGGGTTGCTTTTTTTTTTTAGTAACTCGAAATAATATCTTTTAGTAACTCGAAATAATATCTAAGATTACGTTAATAGCCCCCACACTACATAAAGTACCTAGGGAGGTAAAAAAAAAAAAAAAAAGTAAAAAAAAAAAAAAAAAGTACCCATAATACCCTTACCACATGAACTCTAACATGGAGCTCTCTATACTAGATCGCCAAAGCTAGCTGCACAATGAATCTTTATTCTGTTACAACTGCTTATCCCAAAAGCTTGAGCTATTAGGTAAGGGCAACAACAATGTATATCAACACCTCCTGCATGTGCAAGCCTGTATACACATGGCCCTGCATGTGACATACTC
Source organism: Macadamia integrifolia (assembly GCF_013358625.1). Classification (NCBI taxonomy): domain Eukaryota; kingdom Viridiplantae; phylum Streptophyta; class Magnoliopsida; order Proteales; family Proteaceae; genus Macadamia; species Macadamia integrifolia. Next base: position 28,551,737 of record NC_056567.1, on the reverse strand, counting down.
ACGTGGAAACACCATCTCATGACACGAGGGTGAGAAGTGTTGGGAATCCTGTTGCAATTCCCAAGGATCAAATACTCGACCTTCCTGCTGCTGATACCATGTTAGAGCCATTTAATTCAAACGCTTGAGCTATCAAGGGCAACAACAATGAACATTCATCAGTTACTTTGTTCAAGATCAATCCTCCCAGCCCCTTGTACTTGTACAAGACCGAGTCCATGTTTTTAAATCCTCTTCCCAATCCACCAAAAGGAAATCATGCTGCAGTTTACATGCCTCTTTGCACTGGATATTGGAATAGTAGGATAAGAGCATAGTTGTCACGGCGTCGCCTAGGCGGCGATTTGGCGTCCCGCGGAAATTTGAGGGTATGGCAGTACAACGATTTATGGGAGTCATGATTGGCGGCCGCCATGGCAGCGCCATGGATGCCATCGCATGCCTATTATACTAATCGATCACTTTGTGTATTGTTTTTTTTTTTTTTTACTTGCTATTAGGTGAAATAGAAAAGAGACCCTCGAAGTCTCTCGAGTCTCAACTATCAATTTCTCAAATTGAAAGTCGAAAACCATCGAAGCTTCCACCTACGACTGCGAGTGAGCTTCTCCTTCTTCGGCAGTGAACCTGAACTCTCAAAGCTTCCGCCTGAGACTGCGAGTGACCTTCTCCTTCTCCGGCAGACTGGTAGTGAACCTGAACCCTTGAAGCTTCCACCTGCGACTGCGAGTGACGTCCTCCTCCTCCTTCTCCGTCAGTGAACCTGAACCCTCGAAGCTTCCGCCTGCGACTACGAGTGACGTCCTCCTCGTTCTCTGGCAGGAAGACCAAGGTAAGGGGCCTAAGGGCCTGCGCCGTCTTTCTCCTTCTCCTTTTTCTCTTCTTCATCTTATTCTTCTCTGCTTCTTTTTCTTCTTCTTCTTCTTTAGTCTTTCTCTCCTCCTTCGTCTTCTACTTCTTGTTCTTCTTCTTCTCTGCTAGTCTGCTGCTCTGCTTGTCTTTCTCCTTCTCTGTTCCTGACTTCCTTCTTCTCTTCTTCTCTCCTTCTCTCCTTCTCTCCTTCTCTCCTTCTCTCCTCCTACGTCTTCTTCTTCTTCTTCTTCTTCTTCTCTGATTCTCTTTCTCCATCTTCTTCTTCAGTTCTTCTCCTTCTATGTTCCTTCTTCTCTTCTTCTCTCCTCCTTCGTCTTCTGCTGCTGAATTCTTCTTCTTCTTCTTCTCTCCTTCTCAGTTCTCTCCTCCTTCTTCAGTTCTTCTCCTTCTCTGATCCTTCTTCTCATCTTCTCTCCTTCTCAGTTCTCTCCTCCTTCGTCTTCTGCTTCTTCTTCTTCTCTGCTTCTCTTTCTCCTTCTTCTTCTTCTTCAGTTCTTCTCCTTCTCTGTTCCTTCTTCTATGGTTAATGTTTCATAACAGCATAAATAGAAATATAGAATTAGTTCTGAATCGAAGTATTGGATTGCTTGTTTTACTGCCTAATTTTAATCCTTTCTTAGATCACTTGTTAAGTTGCTTCTGACTACTGATTTGATTTTTTTTGGATTTTGATGTTGTTCTATTGGTTTTTGGTTAACATATATGTTAATGTTACTGTTTAACAAGTGTTTATATCTTTACAACTTGTATAGTTGTATACTTAATGTTAATGTTACTGTTTAACATACTCTGTTGCTCTGTTTTATAAATTGTAACTTGAATACTTGATATTATCATGTTAATGTTATTGGTTAACACTTAACATACTTTGTTACTTTGTTTTGTAACTTGTAGGATAATAGGACTATAGGAGTTCATAATGGATGATATTGTTGGTTTTATATGTTATAGGGTATATATTCTAGGCTTGTAGCATGCTAAATAACTTTAAAAAATAGGGAAAATAAAAAAGTAACATACTAAATAATTTTAGAAAATAGGGAAAATAAAAAATGACACATTGATTTGACTGCCATGGCAATGCCAAAATGGGCGATTCATCACCAAATCGATTAGCCACCCCTCCACCGCCTTGGATCGATTTGACGCCATGACAACTATGGATAAGAGGGAATTAGTTCGAATACTAGGTAAAGTAACCACCTAAGTGTGTATCATAGTTGTCACGGCGGCAAGGTGAACCAAGGCGGTGGAGGGATGTCTAAGTGCTTAGGCGAGAAGGCGACCACCTTAAGGCGAACAAGGCGAAAAAGTGTTATTTTTTATTTTTCCTATTTTCTAACATTATTTAGTAAGTTATATATACCTTGTATCATAAAAAATCAAGATTAAGCCACATCAAGTCATTAAAAATCAACATTTAGCCACATCAAATCATAAAAAATTAACATTAAGTCATATTAAGTGATAAAAAATCAACATTTAGAGAAATGCTCTTATTCTATAATAAGTTTGACTGGTCAAATGATTTTATTTTTACATGAGACTTTTTGTATTAGTTATAACATAAAACCAAATTTCTAACAAGTCTAAGATTACTTAAATCTGAGTTGCAATGACAAAGTTATGCTTCAGTCAAACTTATTTTTAAGTGCGCGAATACTGTTAAAATCGCCTGAATGAAAATAATTTTATGAATATCAAAACAAAATATTATTTACCGGACTTTTGGTTTTTAGCAATGTTTTAACATGATAGAATTTATAAAATTTTCATAATTGAGAAAAACCCCAGCATTTAAAAGTTGAAAATCGTCCCTATAACCAAAATCCAGTTTTTTCTCTTAGACTGGGGGGTTGACTTTTTATCCTTTTGGAATTTGATTTTTAAACTATTTTTATTGGATTCAAATAGGGGGTATTTGCTTATTTATGAATAATATCTTAAGTAACTGAAATAACAAATATCAAATAGGGGGTATTTACTTGAATGATATTTGGCATAAATAAGTGCCAAAACACAAGGCGACATGCAGTGCAACAAGGCGGTTGTCGCCTAGGCCCCAGGCAAACCGCCTGGACGCCTAGGCGACGCCCTGGCGACGCCTTGACAACTGTGGTGTGTACTAACCCCTTTGGAAAGATAGCTGGCTTTATGGCTGCTAATTTCCTCTCAAATTTTCTGATCATCTGTTTCCACATGGACATTATCTTGTTTCCTTTTTTCAAGGGTAGACCATTATAATGGTTAGGAAAGATGCCATAGAAGATGGAACATTGAAGGAACTTGGGTAATTCACCTATATTGAAAACAACACTAAGAACTTATCCACCACCCTCTTTGCAACATCAATGGTGTGTTTATCATGTGGAAAACCCTGAGGCCAAAGATTCAAGGCTTGGTACAGGCAGAGAAACATCACTTACCCTGATGAGCGCACTTTTGGTGAGGTTGTTGTGAAGTCTGAAGGCAATTTAGAAGTACCTAAGTACACACCTTAACGTTTAGCAACTCAACTGACAATATGAATCACAGAAAATTAAATTCTCATGCACGATTGGAGGTGCAAAATTTTCAGCACTTGAATGCCCTGAGTACTTTCCATTTCACTGCTTTGAGGATGAGCATTATGATTGTTTTTTTCAAGTGAGTGACGAGGGAGATCCGGAGTTGGCAAGGGACCTTTGCCTCAGGTGTAGGTACCACGGACCTCCGCCGCCCCGCGGGATCGCGATACGGTGCGTAGCGCGTGTGAACACGCTAGGGTTCGACCCTAATGAGATGAGATGGTATCCCCTGGGTATCAAATGCCAAGGGGGGTACACGTTATGGGTAAAAAGGAGTCGCCACCTAGAAAGGGTCTAGGACCCATAAATTTCTCCCCCAATCAAGGGAGAGAGACTAATGACTCTGATGGATAAGGTTGGTTTGCACTAAGATTCTAGACAAGTGTCAAGTGACAGACTGGGAAGGTGTTAGGCACCCGGTCTGCCCGACCCTAAGGCCGGTCTCTTTTTGTTTGACCAAAGTTTGTTTGTACCCTACTAACTAGTCCTAAATCTAGGTCACTGAAAACCCTAAACTAGGTATCTAAGCATGACATGTGAAAACCCTAAACCAAGTGTCTAAATTATGCTAGCTAGGTTATGATGCAAATAATGAAATGATTACGCTAATTAAAATTAAAAAAAACAAAACCTAAATGATTTAATTGATGTATTATGAGTCTTAGATTAAGCTAATGAAATAGGCCTAAACCTAGGATTAGTTGAGCTATTTATGAAACCCTAAATTAAACTAACTCGATTAATTGAGCCTAACCTAGATGGATGATTAATGAATTTATGAAATCCTAAATTGAATTAATTAAATGATTAATCCTAATCCCTAGTAATTTGTGAAATAAATTATTGCAATCCTACTTAATCTAATTAAAAATATTTACAAATTAAATGAGACCTAGTTAATTTATAAAAAAAATGAAGTGGATTAATTACATTAAATGGAAGCATTTTACTAGTCTACCTAATCTAGTTTAGGAAGATTAAACTAAACCTATGGTTTAATTAAATAAATTATGAAACCTAATTGGACTAATTATGTCTACTTTAAGCTAATCCTAAGATAAGTTAAACATTTTTTTTTCAAACCCTAGTTAATCTAATGAGAAGAGAATCTTTTAACTAATTAATCTAGTTAATTATCCTACATTAAATAACTAATTAGTTGATTGATTAAAATAAACAAACCACTAGAAGGAACATGACTGGTAATTACACAAGTTTAATAAATTGAATTAAATGAAGAAATCAAATGCAATGATTTAAAAAGCTAAATTAACAAACCACAACTAAATAAACAACAGTTAAAATGACTAATTACATTAACTACACATTAACTACGTTACTTTAATCAATCTAGATTAATACTACACTAATGCAAGTGAATGTTGGGGTACAAAAAATAGGAGATAGTAGAGAAACCCAAATCCCCAAATACGTCCTAATGCTACGAGCCGGTTTGAGGGGCCAGCCACGCCCGTCCTAAACTAAACACGCCCTAAACTACGTCCCATACATTATTTAGAGGGAAATAAAATGAAATCATTTGATTTTAAATTTTAAAATTAGGGGAATCTCAAACCTAAATTCTAGGACTAGACACATTACAGAACTGAAATCAAACTAAAATGGATAAAAGAAAAATAAAATATATAAAAAAAAAAGGGAAAGATTCCACATAGAAATGAAATAATAGGTTGGGGCATATTACAATTTGAATTACAAAAATAAATAAATAAATAAAAATGAAATGAATAAATAAAAGAAAATGAACACAAAAAAAAAAATATAAAAGGGAAGGAGATGGGATTTCGGCCACAGGGAAAAGAAGAAAAAGAAGAGAGAAAAGAGAAGAAGTGAAGGAAGGTGGAAACCCAATCCTCATTTCCTTCTGCAGTTCAATTCACCATCGATAACCCACCCTTGTGTCTGTAATAATCCCAATCCCCATTTGAAATATCAAGATTAGCATTCGATTGGATAATCTATAACAAGCAAAACCCTAAGAGGATAAAGGGGAAGACTCCGGCTTCTTGCTCTTTCGATTTCTCTCTGCTTTCTGAAACCCCTCTCAAACCCTTGACCAGTAAATCCAAAAGAAAAGAAGGGAAAGAAAATATGTCCACACAATTTCCAAGTTAATGCACACAATAACACATAGGGAAGGTAAATTGCAAAACAATTCTTTGAACCCACAACAAATCTCAAAAGCAGACATGACTTGCCAACACCAGAATCTCCAATCAGCAAAAGCTTGAACAGATAATCATACTCCTGATTCATGACTGTATATCGCTAAGGAAAACTGAACTACGAGCAACGACGGCGATAACGAAAGACTCCTCCGGTTCTCCGGCACGAATCCAAAGCGAAACTCGTATCTTCGCCAGAAAAGATGAACAAAGAGAGAGAGGTTTGAATAGAAAAGGATTTTCAAACGAAACAAATGTTCAGAGAAGAGTCCTCTCTTTGCGCCCTTTCCATTGGTATGAAGTGATGAGAGAGGTGGTAGCTGGTTGAACGACTGATAACTTTGGGAAGTGGTCCTGGAACCATGGCGGAACCTCGAAGCAAAACTTGGAATGAATTTATTTTCCTGCGTAGCCGATATCCCTCCAAGGTTCTGCAAGGGAATCCGGGAAATTGAACTCGAAGCGGCCGTTAATGCGTTGAAAGAGACCAGAGTACCAGACCAAAATCCTTCGCTCCTAACTAAACAGAGGCACAGATGGAAGCGGAAATGAGTAGATGGAAAGAGGTGGAGAGAGAGAGAGAGAGAGAAGAAAAAGGAAGTGGTTTTGTCATGGTAAAAGAGAAAAGAAGACAGGAAGAAAAAGAAGAAAAAGAAGGAGGGGACGGTTGAGTTCGGTTAGGAGGAAGAGAAGTAGCAGGAGAAGAAGAAGAAGAAGGAGAAAAAGAAGAAGAACAAGAGAGTGGAGAGGGGCGGCTGGAGACTCGGTTGCAGCAGCAGGGAAGGGTGCGGTGGCAGGAGAGAAAAAAAAAGAAAAGAAGAGAAGAAGAAGAAGAGGGGAGAGTTAGGTTATAGGTAAAATTCTGATCCAAGGGTCCAGATTGAAAGAACAAAAGTAACTTAAAAAAAAACTAAACCAAATAAAGGTAAACATGTAAAACTAAAAACAATTAAATTTAACTAAACTAAAAGAATCAATTAAACCATAATATCTTTAATTGGACCGGAATAAATCAATTTAAATCTAATAAATCGTATTGAACCAAACTGAGACTAATTAAACATGATTAATTTCAATAAATAAATTAGCAACTAATATATTAATTAAACTAATTCTAAATCACTATTGGGAGGAAAGAAAAATACCTTAAACCGGCTTTAATCAAAAAAAACAAGGGGAGATAACCCTTGTGCTTTAAGCCCCGAATCGAACCGAACCGGACAAAATCTCCCGGCTCAAGGAAGGAGTAATGTATTAAACTTTTAAACTTGGAGAATCTTTGATTTTAGAGGGAATTAGCAAAAACCATATTCCTTCTCCCAAATCCTTTTTTAATTTTTCTCCTCCCCTTTTTGGAAGAGGGGAAGGGCTATTCTTATAGCCTTGGGACTTGGGACAATTCTCTCAAATTTCCGATGTGGGACTAAAAAACTAGAGAGAATTGTCCCAAAAGGCTTGCTTTTGGACAAAGGGGTTTGGGCGCCACGTGGCACTCTTTGGTTGCTCGGAATGGAATCTGATACCGAACTTTGGAGTCAACTTTCGGGGGTCATATCTTTCAAACCGTTTGTCGGAATTCGACGTGTAATATGTCGTTAGAAAGCTCAGTCCGAGCACTATCCAATGATGTGAGATACGATTGTAGTATCATCCGAAAACCTTTATGAAAATACGCATAAAGTAGGGATCCGGATCATAGAATGAAAGAGAGAATCGGGCGTCGATTCGCATAGTTCTCGCATCAAAGTGTAATGTCCGACTTGAGGGGACAAACAACAATAATCCACAACATCAAATTCTAATTTTTTTTGAAAACATTTTCTCTTGAAAGTTTATAGAAAAAAAATGGTCATTTTCTACTCCAAGTTTGAAAATTCTCCAAGTCTAAAATATCCAACATGTAATCCTTCATATTGTCATCATTGCCGGGGGGTGACAAAATTCGGTGTCTACAGATTGCCCCTCTTTGACCGAGACCTGTGTAACGGTCGAAAGGCAAAGAAAAGAACACACCATTTTGTCACCAAGAGCAATGTACTACCGACATCCGGCTCAAGGATGGCATGATTGAAAACCTGCCGCGGTTGGTCAATATAGAGGTAATGCCCACACTGCGTGACGTCGAAAGTTTGAGTTTCCAGCCGCGTGGCTGTCAACTTTGGGATTCTCTGCAGGGGTGATTGTCCTCGCACAGCGGTGCTCAGCTGGGATCAACAACGGTGCTCGATTGTGATCCTAAGGATTCTCAAAAAGTTGGTGCGGATAGTCCATATTGGCAGTCGTGCAAGACTATGAACCTTGGGATTCTCTGCAGGGGATGATCGTCCTCGCACAGCGGTGCTCAGCTGGGATCAACAACGGTGCTCGGTTGTGATCCTAAGGATTTCTCAAAAAGTTGGTGCGGATAGTCCGTATTGGCAGTCGTGCAAGACTATGAACCTTGGGATTCTCTGCAGGGGATGATCGTCCTCGCACAGCGGTGCTCAGCTGGGATCAACAACGGTGCTCGGTTGTGATCCTAAGGATTCTCACGAAGTTGGTGCGGATAGTCCGTATTGGCAGTCGTGCAAGACTATGAACCTTGGGATTCTCTGCAGGGGATGATCGTCCTCGCACAGCGCTGCTCAGCTGGGATCAACAACGGTGCTCGGTTGTGATCCTAAGGATTCTCAAAAAGTTGGTGCGGATAGTCCGTATTGGCAGTCGTGCAAGACTATGAACCTTGGGATTCTCTGCAGGGGATGATCGTCCTCGCACAGCGGTGCTCAGCTGGGATCAACAACGGTGCTCGGTTGTGATCCTAAGGATTCTCAAAAAGTTGGTGCGGATAGTCCGTATTGGCAGTCGTGCAAGACTATGAACCTTGGGATTCTCTGCAGGGGATGATCTCCTCGCACAGCGGTGCTCAGCTGGGATCAACAACGGTGCTCGGTTGTGATCCTAAGGATTCTCACGAAGTTGGTGCCAACGATGTGTTTGGTTGTGCACCTACATTGGAATTAGCAAAGGAAAACTTGGGAGATTCTGGATCTCAAATACCTGAATAAGGACATGAAGCTTAGCAAAGTTAGCATAAACAACTGCATTGAATTTAAGAGATCGCAATGGTGTTCGAGATGCCATCATATGCCGAATCCACGAGAGGTCTAAATCCGAAAGCCAAGGGGCTTGGAAAGAGCACCATCATACGAAGGTTAGTGGTTAGCAAAAACACACAAAGCCCATATGTTCATGAAGGAGAATGTTGCTAGTAGATTGATCATCATAAAGGACAAAGTCTTTTCATTGAAAGGAAAAAAAATGGCGCCACGGCTACTACAAGTTTTCAAAAGCAGAAAGGTGGGGAACGACTCCTCAGTAAACGCTACCCAGACCAAAAGATCTTCAATTTAACAACCTTAACCTAGGCGAGCCAAATGGTTCCACGAGGCTGCAATGGAATTCACCAAACCCTCTGTTAAAGCCTCTGTGATAGGCGTGGTACCCACATCCCCTAGAGCACCCTGAGGTAAACCGAATTGACGCATGAAGCGAACCGGTATGTAGAAGGAGGTATGGGATATGCCTAACAACCTGACATAGTCACAGCCAGAAGTGTGTAAAACAGGGTTCCGAACTGACCACCAATGGACTTCCCACCTGATGCTTCGCTCCGTGAGGGCTCCTAGTCGCTCAGGCCAATTTGTTGCATCATGGTAGTTAAAGGTCTGAATTCGCTTGAAATATTGGAACGGTTCCAAATGAGCTGTAACCAAGGGTTGGACCAATTGAAGGCGCTCGACTAACCATACCTGGAGGAGGGCGAAGCACCCATTAAAGTCACTGGTGCGAAAATTTCGCCGACCTGTCATAATATCAAGTCCTCTCAAAGTTTCCGCCAAAACAGTAGGGATAATGTCGCAACCTTGTCTCAACTGCCGGATGACGTTGATGATGATGGGTAATCCTCCACACTTGGGGGAATGCAACAGATAACGAGCGATCATGCAGAAAAGGAAAGCATTCCTTCGATGCACCCTAAAGCTTTCAGTATTTGATCGAAGTGGGGCAAACTCCTGGATAACAGCATACAGGTTGATTCGATCACTTGCCATGAATTGCCTTGCTTCTTTAGCACTCCAACCGAAAAATTCCCGAATTTCAATCGAGCTAACGGGTTGCAGTGTTGGGCGAAAAACATCTCCCCGATGATTGTAAACAAGACAAGCTCGAAATTCTTCCAGAGTAGGGCAAATTTCCACAGTTCCGAATCGAAAAACATGAAATTCTTGGATCCAGAAACGAGATGCCTCATGTATCAAAGCACGACATGGACTGATGCGCTGGAGCTGAAAGAGTGCATGAAGGTGCACTTCTTCAAGGACTTCAGGGTCATCGTCCCTCATTGCTACCATCCATCGGCGGAAAGCAACATCCATGATAATAATGGGAGTAGCAAAACACAACTCGGATTTCCTGGGTACATCATAAAATGTCAGTTAAGGAAAGGACCAATTTACAGGAAAATATCATATGACACATCCACCAAAGTAAACTGATTTTTTTTTTGTCATTTGCAAAAGCTAAAAACCCTTTGAGCCAATTTAGAAAATGTAAGATTGGTCTCTCAGATGACCGCGATCATGTCTGGGCCCAAACCCTAAACTAAAACAAATGTTAAGACACACATACCGAAGGAAACTTTGGATAGCAACCTCATGAGAGGATCACACTGACTAAAAAAAGTTAAGCTGAAAGAGGGGCTATTGAAAACTCTTGGGAACCGTCGAATAGGAGAACGGTAGATGGAGTCTTCGAGCCAGATCAAGACAATTATTTGCAAGGATGACGAGTTCACGAGAGAAATTAAGTCAGTCAAAATAGTCATTTTGAAAAAAGGACTAAAGATGAAAACTCTTTGGAATCCGTCGAATTTGAGAGACGGTGGGAAGAGTTCTTAGTCGGACTCGATCACCTCCTGATGATAAGAGTAGCGAGAAACCATTTGTCTGAAAGGGGAAAGGGATAGCTAAAAATGGAAAATTAGGTCCAACCCGCTATGAGGGGTGGCGGAAATTGACCGAGCTCGATTTTGACTTTCAAGCTGCCTACGTATCCTAAAAATTTAGGAATCAGGTCGAGCGTAGTTCATGCCTCAAAGGCAGTTTTCCTTCATTGCATTTTTTTTTTTTTTGAATGAGGAGGCTAAACATAATACTTTTTCAGCTGATCTAAGTTGGTCAGGTATTGCAGTTCTTGACCATCAAGATCTACAAGGCGTATTGCCTTCCCCGGGAGGATTTCCTTCACCGCAAAAGGGCCACTCCAATTTGGCCTAAACTTGCCCATTGGGTCATGAATGGGTGCTCTCTGCTCCTTTAAAACCAAATCTCTAACTTCCAAGGAACGTGGGTGGACTTTTTTGTTGAAAGCCCTTGCAACTCGCTGTTGATACTTCTTCATGTTGTCCATTGCCTTCATCCTTTTTTCATCAATGAGATTCAGCTCCTCGTACCTTGACTTGAGCCAATCCGCTTCTGGAATCTGACTCTCCATGAGAATTCTAAGAGAGGGGATCTCTAGCTCAATCGGGAGGACTGCTTCCATCCCGTATACTAAAGAGTACGGAGTTGCCGCAGTTGGAGTTCTAATAGAAGTCCGATAAGCCCATAAGGCATAAGGTAATTTGTCAGCCCAATCATTGTTCCTATCAGCCATCTTCTGGAGTATGACCTTCATGTTTTTGTTTGCCGCTTCAACCGCTCCATTGGTTTGAGGGCGATAAGGAGAAGACCTGTGCCTTGCAATCCTGAATTTGTCACACAACTCCTGTGCCTTGCCCCTAAAATGTTGACCTTGGTCAGAAATCACCTCTTGGGGCATCCTATGTCGGCAAATGATATGTTCTTACAAAAATTTGGCTACCTTTGCCGCTGTGAGTCTTGCGTATGACTGAGCCTCTACCCATTTGGTGAAGTAATCAATAGCTACCAACACAAACTCGTGCCCGTTCGAAGCTTTGGGGTTAATTTTTCCGATCATATCGATACCCCAAGTGGAAAAAGGCCACGGAGAACTCAGCGTGTGCAGTTCTGTTGGGGGCACATGGATGAGGTTGGCAAAAATCTGACATTTATGGCACTTCTTCACAAATTCTGTGCAATCGGCTTCTAGTGTATTCCAAAAATACCCTAAGCGGAGGATTTTCTTAGCCAACATACGGGCATTCATGTGAGGGCCACAGATTCCCTGATGTACTTGCTCCAAGATTGTCTATGCTTGATCTTCATCCACGCACACCAGTTGTACACCATCAAAAGATCGCTTGTATAAAATATCTTCGTGTAATATGAACTGGGTGGCATAACGCCTCAGGAACCTTTTATCTCCTTGGGTAGCATCTGTAGGGTACTTCCCCTCTCTGATAAAATCCACAATATGGGCAAACCAAGGCCTACCATCTACTGTCAGGGCATTGACGAAGCCTTGATGTGAAGGATGATCTCTCCGATCTATAATGAATGGTTGTATTTGCTCACCCGGACCAAAATCAACCATCGATGCGAGAGTAGCCAAAGCATCGGCAAACCTGTTATTGTCCCTCTAGAAATAGTCAAAACTAATTTCTGTTAACTGCTTCATTAGAGACTCTACACACCCTTGGTATGGTTTTAACTTTTCCTCCTTTGTTTTCCACTTACCTTGGACTTGGCATATGACAATCGACGAATCTCCGTATACTTCCAATCTTTTGACCCCAATAGAGATGGCTGCTTTCAATCCCATGAGGCAAGCTTCATACTCGGCCATGTTGTTGGTGCACTCAAAGTCCAACCTATATGCCATGGGCATGTTCAACCCTTCAGGAGTTAAAAGTAGAACTCCGGCTCCGTAACCTTTGTGATTGGCGGCTCCATCAAAGAACATTTGCCAACTGCCAACCTCATTTTCAACCTCAACAGAAACTACATCTTCGTCTGGAAATATGTCATTCAAGGGCCTCGTATCAACAACTGGATGTGCGGATAGATGTTCAACGATGACACTACCCTTGATGGACTTCTGGGTGACATACACAATGTCGAACTCCGCTAAGAGCAATAACCAACGTGCTAATCTGCCCATCAACGCGGGTTTCTCAAAAAGATATTTGATGGGATCCATTCTGGATGCCAAAAAGATTGAATAGGTCAACATGTAATGTCTAACCTCCTTGTTGCCCAAACCAAAGTTGCACAAGTCTTCTACAGGGTTGTGTACCTTGTCTCATAATCTGTGAACTTCTTACTAAGGTAATAAATTGCTTGCTTTGTATGCCCATCTGGACCATGCTGAGGCATGCTGAGCCACCATCGATCCCATGGAAGTTTCTAATACAGAGAGATACAACAACAATGGCCTTCCTGGAGTAGGGGGAATGAGGATTGGTGGGTTTACCAGGTAGCTTTTGATGCGATCAAAAGCCAATTGGCATTGAGGATTCCACCTCTTAAGGTTGATCCTTTTTCAGTAATTTGAAGATCGGTTCACATATGGTTGTCAGTTGAGAAATGAACCGACTAATGTATTGGATCCTTCCTAAAAACCCTCGAATTTCCTTCTCCGTTTGATGAGGTGACATGTCTGTTATCGCTTTGATTTTGGATGGGTCAATCTCAATGCCTCTCTCACTTACCATGAACCCCAAAAGCATACCACCTATCACCCTAAATACACATTTTTGTGGGTTCAGTCTCAGTTTGAACTCCTTGATCCTCTCAAAGAAAACCCTCAAAGCCTTAAAGTGCCCTTCTCGATTAATCGACTTGACAATCATGTCATCTACATACACCTCCACTTCTTTGTGTATCAAATCATGCAAGATAGTGGTGGCGGCCCTTTGGTAGGTAGCACCGGCATTCTTCAAACCAAAAGGCATCACCCTGTATCTATAAGTGCCCCAATCCGGAGTGAAAGAAGTCTTGTCTTTATCTTTGGGATTCATTTGGATCTGATTGTAACTAGAAAATCCATCCATGAATGATAGAAGCGCATGCCTCGCAGTATTATCCACTAAAAGATCGATGTGGGTAAGGGAAAATTATCTTTGGGGCTCGCCCTATTAATGTCCCTATAATCCACACATACCCTGATCCGACCATCCTTCTTTTGTACAACTACAACATTTGCCAACCATTTAGTATACCTCGTCACCTCAATGAACCCAACACCATAGCTTTTAAGTCGTTGATGCGGTCTAGAGATGGTAAGGCAGTGCTCCGCCTTATTTGAAGTGGCGCCTCATGGGTTTTTTTTTTTTTTTTTTTTTTACTTGCTATTAAGTGAAATAGAAAAGAGACCCTCGAAGTCTCTC
>NC_056567.1:28486914-28537759 GCF_013358625.1 Macadamia integrifolia | reverse complement strand
CAATATGAATCACAGAAAATTAAGTTCTCATGCACGATTGGAGGTGCAAAATTTTCAGCACTTGAATGCCCTGAGTACTTTCCATTTCACTGCTTTGAGGATGAGCATTATGATTGTTTTTTTCAAGTGAGTGACGAGGGAGATCCGGAGTTGGCAAGGGACCTTTGCCTCAGGTTGCGTGTGGTTCGAGTTCGATTCCTCTTGCCTCTTTGGGACCACCCACACGAGGATGTTTAGTGCTCTTCTCTGCTTTTGGTGAAAGTTGAATGATCCTCATTCAACCCCAATATGGCTTGGTCCATGCGGTTGTGTAGTCAGTATGGGCCCGTGGGACTAGTCAGACCAAAGGCTTGGATACCCGTCATTAGCACCAAAAAAAAAAAAAGGAGTTCCAGGCTTCCATTGCTTAAATCCCTTCAAACCATGGTCAGAAAGCAGCCAGGATCTTGTCTATAAGAATGGAAGAAGATGAAGAACTATAGAAAGTTCTTGTCCAAACTAACTATTTGAGAGCGGTCTCATTCTTACGATCACATAATTTTAGAATGCCTAATTATTTTGTTCTGAAACTTCTTCCATGTATAATTTGGAAAATGAACATAGATTATTACTTTTGGTTCTTGATTGAATATTAATTATCCTATAGTGAATTGCATCTATAATTCATAAATGCTTCTTGTTATTTTTAGTGGTTAGACTATTAGAGAATTTAAGTGGTTATTTGAACTTTGTAATGCTCTGGCTTAGACGGTCCAGTATGAAAATTTATTATTGCTTTTCATGCTATGTTATGTGATTGAAACAACATTTTTAATATCCTAGATTTTTCTAGAATAACTGACTGGGATTTTTATTTCAATGTGCAATATGTATGATTTTACTAGTCATCTACAGTAACATCTCCCTGATTATTATTTGTAGTTACAAAATACGTTCTTCAATGTTTTTTCCAACTTGTAAAAACGAACTAAATTTAAAAAAATAATGTATCTACTGAGATTTATAAACAATGTTCTTGGTTGATATATCTAATAAAAAGAAAAGAGAGTTTTCTAGGAGAAATTGAATGGTTTTCATTTTGTTCCCTTGCTATTACTATGACCAACTTCAGGCCAAGCCTATTGCAATGAAAAGACCTTTACTTGGTTATGCAACTTGAAAGCATCTTGGAAAACTATGGAATTTCTTGGATCCTTTAGTTTTGCATACCCTTTTTGAGGTATTTCTTAATAATTTTTTGTTGGTTATAATGATTGATCTGGTTACTGAAAATTAATGGCTTAATTTCTATACAGAAATATTGCCCAACTTGCAAAGGTTAGGATTATGAAGAAACAAGGTCACTGGGAAGATCTTACTGTGCCTCGCAGGTAAGATCCCTGAATTGGGTTTCTTACATTTTGAGCTGATTTTTTTTGGAATCTCAGCTGGCATTTTGGTCATTCTTGATCGATAATCATACTGTGGGTGTCTTGAAGTATTAAAATGCATGCTGAGTACTGAGTTTTGTTATTCGTTGAGGTAGTTCTTCCACTTATCTGATGCAGCATGTTGTCGGCAAATATTTTTTTATTATTATATTTTGGGAAAAGGAGTGGTTAGAACCTGCTTGTGGTTGATCAAGTAGATCATTGTGCAAGTTTTGTAAAGAATTTGAGTAGGTTTGTTGTATCAATGCTCTGCTATTAGACAAGATTTTAGATTAGCTGTCTGCTTAACTTGGAACTTCTGCAGTTAATAATTAAGTAAATAGAAAATGTATGCCTTTTTCAAACTGTCAGTCACATGCCCAATTCTGCTTTTGGTCTTCAATGGGGAAGAACCCTCTTGTATTTGATTCAGGCAGGAAAATGTTGTGTAGAAATTAATATAGAATTTTCCACTACATTAATTGCATTTATGTTGCTTTCTGAGTCGTACAAAAGATGTAGAATTGGGCCTCTCTTCTTCGGGAACTTTCATTCACTATTATTTTAAATAAATTGAAAATCCTATGGTGGGTAGCTTGTACCACCACCCCTAAGAAAAATCTTGTGGTATCTCTATCAGGGTTGTTCTTCCTATGTTGCTCCAAGATGATTTTTACTTCTAATGTTTGCATTGTAGCTGTAGGTTAGCGTAAAAGAATACTTATGTATTTTGTTCTGTAACAAGTAGGTCTTAAGTTTGTAACAGAAACGGTAGATGAAGTAGTACTCACTATTATTTTCTTTACATGGCTATGGTTTAGAGGAAGCAGAAACATGGGGAGGTTTTAGATTGATGTTATCATAAATGACACAGTACAGCTGATTCTAGCTGCAGCTTCTGGTTCTTGGTTGGTTTACAAGTTTGGAAGGCCTTTGATTGTGGACCAGTTATTACCTGTGGAAAAACTACACTTGATTGCCTCATTTTCTTGCTTTCTAGGAGAGACAGGTTTAATGTTTGGGCCTCTCTTTGTGTAAGCTATAATATTAGAAAGCTCTAGAATTTAATATCCTTGAGATATGGTGTGCTATCGAGTATTAATTACATAAGTTATTATAGCGTGATAAACTTAAAATAATGAACCTTTTACCTGTTTTCCATTATTATAACAGTAATAACTGTTTTGGTGTTGTAAGTTATATTTTTGTAAAAGAAATGTTTTCCATCATTATAACAGTAATAACCGTTATATGGTGTTGTAAGTTATCTTTTTGTAATATTTCATTTCTTTTACATCAATTAGGAAGCGCATTTTTCTAGGTAATAATTTTGAGAAAAAAGTTGTATTCTGTGTTCCATTGTTGCCACAACAATTTATTACAGTCGTCCACCAATCTCTTTATTTTATCACCTTGCACTTGCAAAATTTGATGAAAACTATTTTTCTTTCCCATACTTTTATAACTATAATTTTTCTTGCTTATATATTTAGTCATTGTAGTTCAGTTCAGCATTCATGTTGAATTGTCTCGTTGTGATCATTGATTCCTCTCATCCAATTTTCAAAGAGTTGAACAGTGATAAATGATTGTTTGCAGAGGATTTTCTAGTGTTTAGATTAGGCTTGAAGACATTTTTACATTGTAGATATGTCATTTTCATAACTAATTTGTTAACACCATACAAGTTGTCAGAGTGAAATTGTCAAATTCCTAGTGTCCTTTAGTCATATCCTTGAGTTATGTATCTCTATTTTAATAAGGACTGAGATTATATTTTAATTTGTTGGAGCACCCATGTTAGAGAGACAACTTCACTAGTGTGTTCCCACATTCCATCTATTTTATTCTTTTTCATAATCTATTTTACTATCATAGTTACTGTAGTA
The DNA here is from genome assembly GCF_013358625.1 of Macadamia integrifolia. NCBI lineage: Eukaryota > Viridiplantae > Streptophyta > Magnoliopsida > Proteales > Proteaceae > Macadamia > Macadamia integrifolia. Next base: position 28,534,461 of record NC_056567.1, on the reverse strand, counting down.
CACTGAAGGTTTTAATGGTGGTTTCATCATCATCCATTCAGTTGAACTCTAATCTGTTAATGATTAGAGCCGCTTGATAGGCAAAAAAAAAAAAGATGTTCTATTTATTCCATAAAAAAAGGTATTAAGACCGTTATCTTGATAGGCTTTGCAAGACATCACACTTATTATGAGCTGTATTGATGCTAATGTGGCTAATCTGACTATACATAGATAAGGCACTCTATAGATTGACCACATGTCAAATTTCACCTTGTATTTCATCATTCAAGTGGTCTTCACTCTTCAGAACATTGACTTATCAGCGAAAACCTATGTTGATTGAGATTTGACAATAGGAGGGCAGGGTGCGGCCTACCTGTGCACAAATATGGGTGCTACATGGAGAAAATAACCTTTCCGGGCAATCCCTTCTCGTAGTCTATTCTGCCAACGTGTATTTTTTGCTTTCAAGCATGTTCCTGGTGCACAGATATATGCAAATTCTTTAGCAGAAAGACAACTAAAAACTATAAGAGTCAACTTTTTTTTTCATTCACTTTTCTATGTTATTTATTAGATACTTCTTAGAATCTAATCCCTTCCTGCATTTGTGTTAGAACACTCATTACCTGCCCGTATTTGTGCTAGACCACTCATTTCATCTCTCTTTAATATGCAGCATCAGGTCAATTGTTTGCCTAAATTTACCTAGCTTTTCTGGTGGACTAAATCCGTGGGGAACTCCAAATAAGAGGAAAGAGCAAGATGTGAGTTCTGATTTGCTTTTCTCATACCCATTTTGGAGATTTATGTAGGGAAAATATTCTCTTTGACCCGCAAGAAGATGAAATTTCCATCTACAGATATTTGAAATGTTAACAAGTGTATACTGGATTTTTTTTTTGGGTGAAATTATATTGGATTTCAGCCAAAAAAAAGAAGTGTATACTGGAAAGTTTGTATCCTTGTTTGGCCAGTTTGGTCACAAGGGCTGTGACCTTCTCTCTTTAGCACATAAATATTCCTGGCCTTCCATTTCTTGTCTACTATTGTGGGTGTTAGGCACAAGGAAGATGAAAATTTCATCATGTCGTGGGTCATTGCACAACTCTTGACTTGTGACTCCATGTTCAGTTTCTTTCTGTCCCAGTGATCTTCTGTGGAAATTTCCTGATTGATTATGATATGTGCAGAGAGATCTGACCTCACCATTTGTAGATGATGGCCTTCTTGAGGTTGTTGGTTTTAGAGATGCCTGGCATGGTCTTGTTTTGCTTGCTCCAAATGGACATGGAACTCGCCTAGCACAGGTTAGTAAATTGGGTTATTTGCATACTGCTTATGTTAGTCATATTGGAACAATCATGCATAATCTATCATGTGTGAGATCTTTGTAACTTAGTCTCAGACACAAGCAATTAGTTATGGCCTTGAAAATATGAGTGCCTACCTACGCATTGATGCCAACTCATCAATTGGTTAGGCATCTTTTGGAAGAGAGAGAAATCACAAGGGGAAAAAAATAATGGTTTGACTATGTTAATCGTCCACTGAGGGAAATAATCAAAAACTGGTCTCCCAGATTAAGGGAGTGTATATATTATTATATTATTTAATTTGGTGGCCCATAAATCAGCTGAGGTCAATTCTGGACCTGTATACCATGCTCTTATCATTGAGTTCCTGCAATTGACAGCACACAGAAATACTGCCTACATATTGCTTCATAAACAGTTTAGAGATAAAAAGAAGTATCCTGATGAATGAAACTCTGCTTTTTTTTAATAAATTGTATTATGCAATAAACACATAAATTTTCATCATTCTTTTGATTATGTGCTTGTGATGAAGTTACCCTGTCATATTGGTGGAAAGCCAGGGTTGGGCCACTGCTCTGAGCATATGGTATCAGAGATGAAAACCCCAGGTCTTCTCGACAATGGTCCATGGTGGTTGAAAGAGAGAAAATTGGGGGGCCGGGCACTTTTTCCTCTTGTCGGTTCCTCTTGACCTATAAACATATTGCTTGCATCATGGCATGTTGGAGCACATCACTGCTTGAACTACCAGGGATTTCTAGGTAAAAAGGTAAAAGATGGACCCAAGGAACAAATGCCGTAATTGACTTTGAAGCATGAAGTTAATATCTGTAAGAATAGATCATGTTGGAGAGTGAGGAATGCCCGATTTACTCATCTTTTCTTTTAGATCTTGTGTCAAATCCATTAACAGTGGGGCCCCAGTCCCAACAAAATTATTCATCCTATTCAATTGTCTTTTTTAGGTCCAAAATTCCAAATTAATTGGGAAGTGCATGTTTTTTTACTTTCCACATAGGCACATCGTATCCGCTTTGAATTCCACAAGGGTGGAGCTGACCAGACATACATGAGGATTGATGGGGAGCCATGGAAACAGCCCCTGCCTGTTGATGATGAGACTGTTGTGGTCGAAATCTCTCACCTTGGTCAAGTGAATATGCTTGCTGTACCAGGTTGCCGATCCAAAAGTGTCCAAGATCCCATTTCACACTCCAATCATCATGATGAAGATGGTGATAGTAATGAAGACGATTCAGACTCAGAAGAGAAGAGAAAGTTTGGTGCAGCTGACACTTTCAGAATTCCTGATGAGGTTGACATTAGTCATCTCAGTTAAGCTTTACAACATCTAATCCCTTACCCTTTTATGTAATTTTCTCCGAACATTTCTTGTCTATCTAATTTCAACTTTTCATGATTCATATTTTTTATCCTATTGGGGTTTAAGCTTGGTGGTTACTATGTTGGTGCCAATTGCAAATTTTCCCCTTTGTTGAATACTTGATCGTGTGATTGTATTAGAATGGAATGCTTGCAAGGTTATATCTGAAATATAACTTTAACAAGGTTATATCTGAAATCTAATTTCTCAATGCTGCAATGTGGAGAGCATAAGTGTCGGATCTGAAAACCTAGTCTCGTAAGTTTTTTTTTTTGGGGGGTTTTGGGTGGAAGGGGGTGGGGTGTGGTGGTGTCTTGGCGTGGGGTTGAGGGCGAGGGCATCACCAACTAGAGCATCACACTTTGGAGATCCGCTTCGTCAAAACCTGGGATCAATGGATTCTCCCCTCCACTACTGTGTAGAAGTCTGCTAAGAAACTTGCTCTTCCGTTCATCCAAATTATCCATTTCATTCTTTCAAGAAGCAATTCCTTTTTCTGGATATTTTTTATTCAACAGATGTGTAACAGTTGTAAAATCTATTCACTCATGCTTGATTAAGATGCCAATCATTAATCTCTTTTGTGCATAGATCATTTGGGCTATGTTTGATATTATGAACACTGAAGAAAGTTCAGTCATCTTAGTTTCAAAAGCAATTACCATTCTTCTGGAAATCCTTGAATCAATAGATCTGAGAAAGCATGCAGTTACCATGCCAGCCTTAATGATCCAGATGAGTGTTGGTAATAGGGATAAGCCTTTTTAGTAGGTTGGATTGGATATTGGGCGCAACCATCAGTGTAATGACATTAATGTTTAGATCAACAAACAATGGCCCAAATAAGCCCTTTTAAATTTCTGTCTGAATGGTTATTCTTGCTGAAATTGCTCAAAACAGGCCATAATGACCAAAAGCACCTTTCCACTTTTGTGCTTGAACATGCAACCAAACAAAATTAAAAGCAATATGCCAGTAGAAAATTGTGGAACAATCGAGTAAATTCGTATGATCTTAAAGTGGATCATTGAGAACTCTTGATAACCAGCGGAAAATAACTTCGAAGGAAAGTTGAGAATATTTTCTTTTGTCTGAATGACGAGTGCTTATGATCTTAATGTCGATTATGGCGACTTTCTAAATAATGAAATTTAATATACTACGGAAAATGATGGTCCCTATGCAGTATCTGCATTGTAGCTGATATTAGTTAAACACATTAGAATTGTAAGACACCCCTGGGATGGGGTGGAAAAGACGAGGTGAGTGATTACAGAGAATACATCTGGATCACTATAAATAATACATTTGGTATACAAACTTGTTCCCGTACAGGTGATTCCTGTAACTGGGAGGCCACGCTCTGCCTTGGAATACATGAAAGAATCAGAGATTTGAAGTTTCTTGGAGTTCACTGTAGAGCTCATAGAATGCTTGACTTACTGTCCTGCATATTGGGATTCTCTCAAACATTTCATAATGGCCTCATTAGCCTTCTGTGATTCTGCCCTTTCTTCTCTTTTCTTCTTTTCTCTGTGAAAATTTCAGAAGGGACTAGTATTACTATCTGGAAAACAAGATTCAGAAGTGCATATTGAAACAACTAGAAGACATTTACCAATGCTTATCTATGTCGTGGAAACGCTATTAATGAACTTGGAAGTTTAAAAACAAAGTTTCAATGAAGATAGAAGCACTAAAAGGCTATCGGGATGTTCTCATTCCGGACTTGTTACATGCAATATGGGTAAAGCAGACATGAAATAGATGAGTCAATACTCAAATATCCCCAACTTCAAGTTTCATGGTCCTATAGTTAGAAGCTGCAGAAGGTTTGGACCAGAGGCACATACATACATGTGGTGTTTATACTTAAAATGCATGAATTGGATGTGGCAATCCTCAAATAAGTTAGATCAGGAAATAATCTGTTACCTATCCACATACTCCCTCAGGAGTTCCTTTGCTTGAACTAACTTGGACAGTAGGTTGCGGTATACATCAAGGTCCCGATCAACACTTCTCTTGTTTATGTTTAAGGCCGCACAGAGCTGTTAGACAGCAACAAAGTCTGAACATCAAGCTATTATTCAGAAACATCAATTTTTTTTGTCTATAAAACATAGGAAGGCAGAAGAAACAAACATTGCCCTTGTTTTTCTTTGACCTAGACAGTACACATAAAGCACTCCTGATAAATATTTCACCACCTCAAGAAAAGAAAATGCTCATACAAGTTTTTGGGTTCTTCCTACTGTTTTCTCCCCCACGTATAGCCCACAAGCAGACAAACCATCACTTACCATTTTTATATTTGTAGAATTGTTCTACTTATCCTTGTTTCAGAACCTGTGGATTATAAAGGAACAAGGATGTAGGCAGAGATAATTAAGAATTGGTCAGAAAGGTCGCTAGTCTGATATAAGAGTTGTATATTTTTCAATCAGTTTACCTCCATGAGCTCTATGGGCATCTTTATTCACAGATATAGTCTGGGTAGTACTTTACGTTGATTAGTGGTGCTTAGTTTTATGTTCTGAGTTTTATTTTTTGCTACACCGTTTGTTCTCAATTATCTAGGTTTTGTTGGTCCTTGGCCTCCATGAAATGCGCTTCGGCTTCATGCATCTTTGGAGTGTTTCACTCCTTTCTCCTGAGAAATTGTTTGTGCTTTCGGCAACCCATATAGAAGAGGCAGAAACTGTCCCTATGATAAGACAAAGGTGACCATATGTATTGAGTTTTATTATTACTTCAGAGAGGCAATATAACCAACACCCTAATGCTTTTTCGAAGGCAAAAAATTAGGCATTTTGTCTTCAGATTTGATTTTGTTGGCTTAGAAGTAAAGATAAATCCAGTAATTCTTTGAGGTGGGTATCAAATGATAATTATTTTTGGAGAACAATAAACATCCATTTAATAACAATTAGGACTTGATGGCTTCTTTCTTGAGGATATGAAGATAAACAACACAAGCTAATGATGATGGAAACACTTTAGCAAGGGGAGGAGCTCTTTTTTTGGTAGATATTCTACGGTTAAACACTATAATATCATTCCCTTCTAAAATAAAATCTCTCTTCTTCAAACAGAAAGTGGGTGGACACAATGAAGGGCCAGTTTAGACCCCAATGAATGTGAGGTGCAACACATTTGCTTGCTCACTGGCAAAATTATTTCTTAATACACACACAAACTCACACAACTCATAGTAGATTATCAAATGAATATATGATTTAGGCTCATTAGCTCAGAAGAGGGGACAAAGATTATAACATTGTCAAAAGATGTAATAGCAAGCAGGTTATAATTGGCCAATTTCAGGAGAGGATACTCGGGCAAAATCAATAACAATAGCTTCTAACAAGTCTAGTCATGGATTTGTGGGTGAAAAGGAAAACGAAACAAAAAGACTAATTCGAAAGTAGAAAATCAGGGCTTGGAGGCTGTGTGTAATTAAATTCAAGAACCTTCAGTTTGTGTGAATGGGTTCTCCAGGGTACCAGTCAAACAAGAACAACGTGTCTTTCAAATATGCTACAAAGGATAGCAAGAGGCCTTACCTTTTCTAATATTGTTGGCTCCATTGAATTTGCCAACTCCAAAATACGAAACAATCCAACTGCAAAGAAACGACTATAGCTGAAACTCCCCTTGCCACCAGCCCGTTCTGAAATATCTTTTAGGATCCCTTCAATTTCTCCTTCTCTAGCTGGAAACTCAACCAATGAACCGGCATTCTGTGCACGTGCCCATTCTTCCAACTTTTTTGCATCATTTCTGTAGCATTACTATCAGAAACTTTCTGGTGTAGAATTCTTAGAAGATTCTAATCTATAGGTAAAAGGATCTATTGGAGTTTTAAAAAAAGGCTCAAAGAAAAGCCCCCAAAATTCACAAACATGATTGGATAATTCACTCCCCGACATTAATTGCAGAACAGTTAATCTTGTATCATCATATGGTCACCAAAGATCTGCAGAATAGATTCATTAATGGATTGGAGGAGCTTCATGATTATCTACTCTACAAACAAGCAACATTCCAAATTTCCAACACAGCAACCTCAAGGCAAATGATTTGATCTCTTTTACAGTTATACTTTAAATTCACATGGGGGCTAACCAAATCCGGAATGTTTCTTCCTCTAGTCTCAAGGTAGGTGATTTAAGGGGAAGATCACCTTGCGCTATAGAAGTATCAAGGGTCTGCTTCCTTTATGCCATTGCATCTGTAACTCTTTCAACCCGTTTGTATTGTTTCTCTTCCTTTTATTCTTTTGAAATGTTTTCTGTTTTCAAGAACTCTTCCCCCCAACCTTTCTAAGTATTTTATCTGTTACTTATCTACTTTAATCTTGTTTTTTATTTCTCAAATTTCTAAAACCAACCTTTTCTTGTGATGAAAATTCTTCTGTTTTGCAACTTCCAGATTTATTTCTACTCTTGTTCATTCTGTTTGAATCCAAAAGTTTTCTTATAGATACTCTAAAAAATTTCCATTTCTTTTCAAATTGAAATCAATAAATTTTCACCTATTCTTTAATTTTGTTTTCCTTTTCCTTTCTAATTCAGTAGCAAGAGCTCCAATTTAGGAATTCCAGATGAAAACAATTTCTTTACCATGTTTGTTTTCGTATTCTGTCAAAAAGAGATCCTCAGGATGAATAATTTCAGAATATATTGCAGATTAAACTCAAAACTACAAGCCCAAGAGACCAATTTTATGGTATATGCAATGGCTCATATTTTATGGTATATGGTATATGGAAAGTTCATATTTTCCTAAGTAGATTAGGATTATGATAATAATCCTTGCACTGAAAAAGTGTTCATCATTATTTTGAATCATCTGGAATCAAAGCCATTAAACCAACATCAGAAACGTTGTGTCTCAAACTCCTAAAGCTCAAAAGTTGGACAAACAAGGGGTTCAAACCATCTACAAGTATCAGTTCAACTAACTCACCAATGTTTAGTTATTATTCTACACAAAATTAAGATAATCATGGTTTTCTACTACCAGGAAAGCATAACTGTTAAGGCAAGTACGTTTCATGATCAGAAAAAGGTGAAACAAAGGAAATGCTCAGGGAATAACGCCAACAGACCTGTATTGTTCAGGTTCCTCCCTCAGTGCCTGGATATAGGCTCTGAAAATGGCTTCACTATCGTCGTCACTCGGATAACCCTCCATCAGCTGATCATACACAGTGACAAAGCCGAGAGCAAACACAGGATCATAACGGTATGTCCGCTTGTACCTCATCAAATGCTGTTGGACAATCAGCTCCTGCAACACTGAATTGTATATACTAGGAATTGGCCGTTTGTATGCCTTGAGAAAATTCAACTTTGTCTCGGACACCGTGGGCAAATCTGTAGTAAGTAGCCAATTAGTTTAAATTCTTCAGTTATTTATAAATAGGAATTAAGCTTCTCGATAATGGTTATGCGACAATAGCTCATAAAACTGAGCATCGTTTTAAGCTTCGATTACTTCAGCAGTAGAGCCCATTTAGGTCGGTAAAATAAAGATTAAGAGAAATAATTTGTTAAAATTCTCTGCTCTCTTAAAACATTATCTAACCATTTGATCCTTTTAGTCCAATCAAGCATCAAGGTTCTCTGTTTCTTGACAGTTCCCTAAAAATTTTTGAGAAAAATAAAAAGGCAAGTTAAAACTTACTTTATCAAGTTAATATATAACTTCAATCCAGAAAAAAATGCATATCTTCCGAAGAATCACATATGAAAAGTGAACTGAAAAAAAAAACGAATCTGTGAGTTCAAAAGAAGACTGAAGAAGAAAGTACCTGATGCAACTGACATGCATTGAATAACCACTCGAGAACTTGAATTTTGGGAACGAACAGCAATCGGATCAGAGGTAAAGTTCGATCGAAATCGGAAACCATAGAAAGAAGAAGCAGATGATCGAGTCGCTGAAACAGATACTTTCCTATCCGAAGCTTGACCTACTGCAGTGAAAGATAACGAAGAAATGGCCGCCATTAGAGATACGGATTCCTAAGCAGACAAATAATTTGGGGAAGGTCAATCGAAGCAGTTGCAGGGATTTCAGTATTGGTGATGCCTTCTCGTCTTGGAGCGGAAAATCCAAAGCAAAGATTGCATTTTTTTCGTCTCCTTACTTCCAATTTGTGGGAGAACGCAAAGGTATCCAACGCAAAGTACAGAAAACGGAAGAGAGGTCACAAAACAAATGAAGACTTATCCCTTTTGGGAAATTCAAAATTCCTGCCATCATAACTATCAGCCAGTATAAAACTTACACGTGTAACATCTCTATGGAGATCTTATTAAGTTCATGGGTCTGGTTTCTATTTTCTCTTAGCCTCCGTTTGACTATATTTCGTTTCTATCGTTTCTTACCCAAAAAAATGGAAAAACAATTTTAAAAAATGTTTGATAGAGTTATTATGTTTCACCTGTTTTTAAAAATATAAATCAAATTTATGTCTATTTAGAATTCTAGAAATCACTTTGACGAAACAAGTCCGATTTAAAAAGAAAAAAAAATCTGTTGTACCCGATAAATCTCTCAATTATTTAAACTTAAAAAGAGGCAATCAAACCCTCTCTCCCTTTTGGTCATCCGATGATACTATTGGGGTTTTTAGTGATATTATGTCTGTAAAAAATGTTTCGAGAAATAGATTTATCAAACACTAAAAAATCCGTTTTTATTTTCAAAAACATAAAAAACTATTTATGTTGTTTCTAAACACAAAATCAGCAGAAACGTTATCAAATAGTGCCTTAGTCGAATATGAACAAACCGTTATTATGGACCTAGTTTCTCTTACCCCGCGGTGAAGAGGTGATCTCTTACCCCACCGTTATTATGGACCCAATTTTTCTTGCACATAATCAGGGTTTATGTGTATTAAGATGGCCAAGAAAAGGACCCAAGAGAATTTAAACGTTCAAGAGAACAAAGAAGACCCACTCAATTGAAGTCTCTGCCAGTATCAACACTTTAGGCTTTGGGGAGTGAAATGAAACAACAAAATCAAGAAGAACAATGGTGGTGGTAGATCAGTTCGATGCATTCCAAAACTATAAAAGAGAAGAACTTAGTTTTAAAATGCATTATAGACATGGAATATACTTTGAGAATACATACCAAATATAGCCTTAGAGTTCATTAATATTTACATCCATGGATGCAACCATGCATATGGACACACTATAAATATGCTCCCATCTTTAGTCAGAAGAAAATTTTCATTTCTTGTCATTTCTTGGCTCAACTAAATAGGCTGACAAAGAACAATGTCTAAATTGCTATGAGTCAAATTCAAGCAATATTTTTTCATGTATGTTCATACACCAATTTGCTTTGACCATCCATGCATTAACATGACCCCCAACCCCAACCCCAATAGTCTTCTCCTAGCCATAGATTTACATAATTTTATTTTGTCACTTAACCAAGTCAATTGGGTGTAAAGTTTTGTGTTTCTCTATTCCTGATTGAGCTTTTAACTTGATGCATGTGTAGCTGGCATTCTTGGTGAATATTAGTTTAACCTAATGGTGATAGCTTTGGCTTGAAAAGCTGGTACCCAAGAGGGAAAGTCATGAGATTGAACCTACATTCAAGTGTATCCAGACAGATGTGCGTAGGAGGAGGTAGCCCTTGATTGTCCCTAGCTAGTGCCCAGTAGGCTAATCATTAACCACCCATGCTTCTTTTCCTCTCCTGTTCCTTGATATTTTCCATTATCCACCGGTCTTATCCACTACCATACGTCTTCTTTTAAACAAATCTTCAATCTCAAATCTCTAAGATCTTCTGATCGCGACTGCTCTGCCTGTGAGTTCTTGGTTTTTTTCCTTTTCGTGTCGATATTTATTGTTGGTTGATGCTTATCGTTTTGTAGGTACTTTCCTAAACAATTTATATATCTGCAAGTGCAATTTGATTTATTTCAAGATTAGAATCTTTACCATGAAATACTAATTTAGTATTCAATAATGGTTTTGATATACTCTTTAGCTAGCTGCTAAAGTCATGAAAGTAACGTGATAATCAGACTTCGAAAGATTTGAATCTGTCAATGGATGTCAAAAGAATCCATTAATATAGTGGATAAGTAAGAACAAACAACTTCTGTTTGCCTTACGTGGATCCACTATTTTTAATTTATTTCATGTTCATCTTTTACCAGAGGAATATACACTTCTGTTGATTACCTCTCTCTCTATATATATCTGTGACCAACCAGACTCCTGGGCTCTTACGAACCAAAGAGAATTAATCAATTTCCTTTCTTCTTCTTCAATTTCCAGTTGCAGAGGGCTATTAGAAGTGGGAGATGAGCATGAGGTACACGAGCAGAGTAATGTTGTACAAAGCAGGGATGCGAGACCAAGCCTCCAATTGCGACTCCGGCGTCAAGTCCCTTAATGAGTCAACCTGTACTTGTTTCTCTTCTTCTTCCAAACAGGCGAGGCTTTTCACCGGTGCCGTCGATTCCCCTGCTTTGAAGACAGCCAAGAACGGCGATCATACCAAGCTACGACAGGCAGAGGAATCCTTTCGGACTGTTATGTACTTGAGTTGTTGGGGTCCCAATTGATTGATCATCCTAGGAGGTATAAGAACAAGTGGTTGTTCTGTTCGATCGTAATAGTCTGTATCTAAATAAAGATCCAATTTTCCCTCTCCTTGAACAGTTTTGAACGATTTCACGATTGTACTCTCCTTCTTGTACGTGGGTTGATGTATATAAGAGTTGCATATGTTAGTAGCCATGGAAATTACCAGTTACTGATTTTTTTTCCCCCTCTTTTTTGATTTCTTCTTTGTTCTTCCATGAGTACTGATGGTTCTCAACTTTCGGGACTGGATATTACAAGAAATTGGTAATTTTGATCATTATCCATTAAAGAAATTTCAGAAGATAAAAATAAACCCTTTTACCTCTGTGAAGTGTGAACAACAAGATCGCTAGTCCAAGGATCGGATTTTTTTTTTTTTTTTTTTATCCACTAAAGAAGTTTCAAAAATATTATGAAACCCATAACCTGTGTGAAGTATGAAGTATGTGAACTGTGAACAACGAAGATCGTGAGTTTTTTTTTTTTTTTTTTTTTTTACAACAATGGTAGGAGAAAGTACTTAACGTGAAACACTCGTGGAAGGGTCTGGATCATCTCCATAGAACCCATGGACCATGGATCACTCCATGGTCCATGGGTTCTATGGAGAGGGATCCTATTCTTTATGGAAGATGCATACATCTCTATTAGCCATGGATCAAAATTAATCCAAACAATTGTATACGTTAGAGATGGAATGGGATTGTGAGTCCAAGGATCCCAATTTTATGTTCCTTATTCCTTTCATAAAACTGCTTACGGGTCAAGGGCATACATTTTTGGGAACGAATATGTGATTTCAGAAAAATAGGATACACAATTAAAAGTGGCCGACTCCGACGACCTTGTATTGTATGTAACATGTATGATAGTATAATTGAATTCCGATCCTTGAATTTTAGAGATGTGCCATACTCCATTCATGAGTAATACACGCTATCTATGAATAAATATCCCATTCCCACTCACTTGAGGGGTCGGGGGACATGTTGACTTGGACCGTAGCAAATCAATGCAGGAAGGCAAAAAGAGGGAGATGGATGAACACTTGGTATCAAATACGCCCAAGGATGTCAATTTAGGATAGAATCGCAACCGTCCCATTAAATTTTGATATCGGATTGTTTGACTAATAAATGGGACAGTTTTAGGATATGATTTTGAAACTAAATATAAATGGGATGAGATGGTTTTCTGATGGGATTCCCCATGGAACAAATGTTGAAATACTGATTAGGTATTGATGAGGATAAAAATGACACTCCCTTGGGTCATAACTTGGTCGAGTCAACCCCTTGGCTCATTCTTGGCCAAGCTGACCCCTTGGATCGCCTTCTTAAAGAGTCTGATCCGATCCTAATGATTGCGGAGACAACCCCAAGCATCACTCATTGTCAGCTCGGCAGATCTTATCGGTAGGAGATATCCTAACAAATAAGGTAACAGTTACCTAATGCCAAGAGTTATCCTAACAGGAGTGAAATACTCACCAATAACAAGAGTGAAATACTTAACAAAATATGATTCTCTTCAACTACCTCTCTTCATTTACTATCTATAAATATCAAGGTAAGCCCCTAAAAAGGGGATCGATCATGACATAAAGAATTCTCTTGAGTATCTGTTGTTGAAGAAATCTAACTTAGGCATCGGAGGGTCCCCTATCGGGTCAGCTTGGCTCTCCTTTGTCTGCTCTTCTATGCAGGTCCAACGTAAAACATCAAGTCTTGCAAGGAAGATCACCTGGTCAATTTTTACCACAACATGTATCAAATTGAACCAAAACCGGAACCGCAAGTACCATTTTAATATTTCTATTTTCTTGTGTTGAACTGTTGAAGTTTATTTTGTAGACCAAACACCTTCTCAGTCCAATTTTCAATCAGTCTTGCTACATACGAAAGACTGGAGAAATAAAAAACAATTGATCCGAACTGAACTCCAACCATTTGACATGCCTACATGTAGTATTAAAAAAAAGCTAACATTAAGCAAAAAAGGTTGGGCATGCCACTAGGGAGGCGGGGCTCCTCTACTGCGCAATAGAGGTGATAGCTTAGATCTAATGTTTAGGAGCGCTTCGAGGCTCATGCTTGTGTGTTGGGTTCCGTGCCGGGGGTGCTCCAAGGCATTGGATCTAAGCTTCGCCTCTATTGCGCAGTAGAGGAGTCAAATCCACCACTGGGGTGCCCAGCATGAGTCATCCTCTCTTTCTCCACCGCCCCCTTTTGGAAAATACCCCATTGCCCTCTTGTGTCCAGTATTGTGAATGGTGCAAGCCACTAGTTTACAGAATTTACCAAAAGTTGGTGGCATACCCAACCCTCTCCCTTCTATGGAGACGTGTTTGCATGCTCAACTATAATTATCTTGGCCACTAGGGTTATTTGATGGATACTTATGAAGTATTTTGGTGGATAGTAATGAAGTTAGTTTATTCATCAAAATACGTAGACATGGGAGAGCAAGCAGGTGTACATAAAATGTCTTTACTCATATGTCAAGTTTTGGTTCAAACAAATGAAGAGGGCCAAATAGGGTTTAGGGTATATGATTTAATTTAAGTCTAAAATCTAACATACATTTAAGGGGAAAGTTTCTCTTGGCCGAACGGTGGAGTTTTCCTTGGCCATGTGGTGGAGGGAGTGGGACTATATGGCCATTAACGGCCATAAATATCTGTCCGCAATTTATGAATGGTCAAAAGTGACCCAACTGTTGCACGTTACCCTATGAATGCTTATTGAAGGCCTCGATCAAAAGATAATATCTTGATTGTGGTTGAAGGAAAACTTAGTCCGTTAGTTAATCCAAATTATTTATGAAATATATAACTATTAGAATTGCCACATCACCAATTCTTTCTTTGTTTTGGGTAAAGCCACATCATCCATTCATGAGGTGCAACTAGGGTTCTTTTTTTTGGTAAGTAAGCACAACTATAGTTTGAAATAGGGGTGAAAGTTTAGCTTTATCAGTCCAAGCTAACCTTGGCATGTCCTAAGCTAGAACAAGACCTGGTATAAGATACCCTAGCCCTAGGAGTAGGTCAGAGTTATGAATTTTTGGCCTAGAGGCAGGGCCAGGTTGGGCCATGCTTAAGGCCTCAGGCTGAGCCTAGCTAGGCCTCAGGCTGAGCCTAGCTAGGCCTCATCTTCTTCTTTTACTTCTAAGCTTGGGCACATCAAGGTTAGCCTGGCCTAGTCCTAAAAGCAGGTCAAGTTTGAATTTTTCAAGCCCTGAGTCAAAGTCGAGCCAAGCCTGGCCCAGCTAAGGAGATTCTGGGTTCGGTTAGAGTTTTAAAAATCTCGGCCCAACCCGCCTGTGTTGCAAGCCCTAGCTTGAAATTTGACCATTACAGTGGACGCCTTTGATCCATTGGAGAAACATCAAGACACTTTCGCCAAGCCACCACAGCATTGCTCCCCAGTGGTAGCACTTGATTAGAGAGACTAAGGTGGCGTTTGGTTCGAATTATCCGTCGGATCATATTCTAGGGATTCAAGTTCTCATTTAAATTAAATCGTTTGGTTCATATTTTAAGGCAATTGATCTGGAGTAAGCGTGTTCAACTGAATCACCCATTTACACTAAAACTCAAGACTCCACTGGATTAACCTGAATAGGTAAATCCAGAATCGAGTCAGGGATTCCAGGGTTCATATAAAAGGTAGAGAATCAGGGTGAATCAACTTTTATCGGGTTTTTCTCTCACTTTACTCTCATTTGCTTAAAGCAGATCGATGCTCTCTGGTGAAAGTGAAAACGCGAGGTGAGATTTCTTGCTGTGTTTTCTTTTGTCACACATTTACCCGCTTTGCATGGAAGATGATCGCAGCCGATAGCCATCTGAAAACCGATGCTGTATTCAAGGTGCGTTTAGTCCTCTTTATGCGTTTTCTTCTTCTTGATCTTCGCATATGTTTTACTCATATTATTGAGCTTATGTTTCTAATTTTTATGTTGTTACCTTCATATCTAGGGTTTTCCTCTTAGGTTTCTATTTCACTGTGTAA
Source organism: Macadamia integrifolia (assembly GCF_013358625.1). NCBI lineage: Eukaryota > Viridiplantae > Streptophyta > Magnoliopsida > Proteales > Proteaceae > Macadamia > Macadamia integrifolia. The sequence goes on along the minus strand of NC_056567.1, from coordinate 28,519,127 downwards.
TGTTTACACATTTGGCTTAGACGATTGGTTGCCGAGGGTAGTGCAAAATCCATCTGAAGTCAGTGGTATGGTCCGTTATCTTCTTCAATCGAAGATCTGAAACCCTAATTTGGGGATTTTAAGTTTCAGATATAGCATAACAATTATTCCCCCCCCTTTGCTTCTATTCCTCTCTCGGATAACTTGTTTTTGTTGTATGCAAGTTTCTTTGCTCTCGATTCTTGTTCTTCTTAGTTTTTGTTTAGGGTTGAATATGGTATACAGAATCACGCCCTAGTTGCTCTGAAAATGACCGAAGCCTCACCCTCTCTCAACTCTTCTTCCTCCTCCTCTTCTAAGAGCGACTGCAGAGGTCAGTTTTGAAAGAAGGTGAATCTCTGCACTCTCACCCTCTCTCAACTCATATACTCCGTGCTATCTGCTTGATGTGAGTATGACTAATTTTTTTGGGGTGTCTTTTTTGTTTATTGATGGTTGTTTCAGTTGCTGGACTTTGCTCACATTACTAGTAGGGGTTGTGGATTTTGGAACCTACAAACGAAGGTAAATCCCTGCACTCTGTCTCAAGTCTTCTTCTTCCTCACCTTCTTTGTGCCAATCTCTGCTATCACAATGTAATTTTTTTTTCTCAAATCCCTAGACCATGGTTGTCAAATAAGTTGAAAAATCACATGGATTTGGTGTTGCTTTGTTTGTTTATGGAAGGAAGTGGTTGCTTTGTCTATCCTCAAGATTGATAGTGATTTGTGAATCAAAGTTTGGAAATTTACATTTCAGTAGATTTTCTGTTGCTATTCTTTTCCTATTGATGCTCTGTTTGCTATGAAATTATTCATTGAATGTTGCTTGAATGAACAACAATCTGTGACTGAATATTGGATCTTTCTATCCCATTATCACTTTTATAATTGGTAAACACTGGAAGTTTAGTAATCATGGGTTTGAGTGCCTGTATTAAAAAATTATAAAATAACATTTTAATTAATCATGAGCAGTAATTTATTATTTGTTTAATTTGAATGTAGATTTACTCTTACAATGGAGTTTGATGATGGCTACAAGAGGTGAAGGAAAATTATAATCTTTGCTGCAACTGTTGTTGTTATAGCAGTAGACCAGTATATCAAAAAATATCTGAACAAAGAGTCATACCATTGTGAACCCCTACGCGGTATTATTGAGACAGAGAGAATTATCGGTCACACTGATAAAACCTGTCGAGAACAAAAGAGGTTAAGCAAGAGGGTTTTTTTCAGTTTAAGTCATTCGATTAGGGAGAAGGGTCTATTGAGAGATAGCAGATCTGTGCAAGTGAATGAACAACTAGTTATGTTTCTACAGACAGTAGGACACAATGTTAACAAATCGCGTCATTACACACAAGTTTGGACTTTCTGGTGAGACTGTAAGTTGGTACTTTAACCTTGTATTGGGTGCAATCATTAAATTGTATCCGATACTATTGAAACCTCCAAGTGTCGCAACGCATCATCGAATAACAAGTAATGAAGGAAGATTTTACCTTTATTTTAAGGACTGCATCGGAGCCATAGATGGATCCCATATCCCTGCGTGGGTGCATCTAAGCGACCATTCGAGGTTCCGTGATAGGAAGGGTGATATTTTCTAAAATATTCTTGCTGCCTATGACTTTGACATGAAATATACTTACATTTTTTCTGGTTGGGAAGGGTCAGCATCAGATGCTCGAATCTTAAACAATGCATTGCACAAAGATGGTGACGGGAAATTGGTGGTACCACGAGGTAAATATTATCTCGTTGATGCTAGGTATGCTAACCAAGCGGGGTTCTTACGGCCATATCGAAACGTTCGATACCATCTGAAAGAGTGGAGAAATTGTAATCAGTCACCAAGTGATAAAAAGGAATTGTTTAACCTGAGACATTCACAATTAAGAAACATGATTGAACGTTCATTTGGCCTCCTGAAGTCAAGATTCAAGATCTTGAAAAACCAACCAGAATATCCTTTCAAAACACAAGCAAGAATTGTGTTGGCATTTGTGCTATTGCACAACCACATTCTTACACAGAATAGTATTGAAGAAGAAGAGCGATGGCTTGATGAAGAGGATGAAGAGGGTGAAGAAGATAGTACTAGTACCCAATCTACCCCTCACCAAGTACATGATGATGTTGAAGACGATAGTTCTGATGGAGAGGATTATGTGCAGGAGAATACTGATTGGGATCTATTTTGAGAACAAATTATTGACCAAATGTGGGCTGATTGGGTGGCTGACAATTTGTCCTACTCATATTGAGTATTTATGAACAGAAATATTTGCTATTGATTAACTTCTATTTAGAATGTATTTCTGATGTGGACAATTTTAATTTTTTTGCATGGTTTGGGATGACTGTATAACTTAAACATACTTGGTTTAAAATTTTATGTTGTGGGATGCATGTATGTAGACTATTAACTGAATTGCAATGCTAGGTTTATGGATTTCCCAATTAGTAATTGTTATTATTACTTGGAATTTATGAAATATACTCACATTGTATTGTATTGTGGTGTATTTTGTTAGTTTTGATGTGATGGAACCAACAAGAGATTCTAATAGTAGGTCACGGGACATTGTTTCATGGCCTAGTGCCGTTTCTCATTACATGTTGGAATGTATATTGAAGCAGTGCAAGAGTGGTAAGAGTGAAGATAATGGACTAAAAAAGAGCAGTTCATTGAAATTTCCAACCAACTAAAAGAGAAATTCTTCACTAGTTACGACTGTGAACAAGTGAGAAACCACTTTCGGATTTGGAAGCAAAGGCTTAGAGCATTGGGTGATCTACAGAAGCAAAGTGGGTTGGGTTGGAATGCATCTGATATGAGATTTGATGCTCCTCAACACTTCTGGAATGACTATAGGGTATAATGGAATTTTTTAAATTATAATTTCTATATAATTGTGTTTTTTTTTCTTTCTTACTTAAAACATAAGTACATTGACATTGTCTTTTATATTGCTAGAAAATAGAACAAAAGTATTGGAAGGAACATAGTGTGCTCTCAATTCACCTTGAAGTTAGAGCTTTGCTAAGGAAAGAGATGGCAACTGGGAATGATTCAACAGTCCCCTCTGAAGCTGCCACTGAAGTTATGATGGATGTGACTGGTACTCAGGTTGAGGGAATAGGGAACAATGATGGTGTTCGCTATGAACCTATTGAACCTGAAGAAAGTGTTTCTTCCACTCCCATTGGTAGTACCAGTCGTTCTCGAGGAACACCTCGTGGGTCCGTCAACAGTGGTAGAGAAAAGAGGAAGAAAGGTGCAACTGAAAAGGTGGTAAGTCCATTGAAATCGATTGCTAACTCAATCAAAAATATGGTAATGAGTGAAGCTCCGTCTGAATTTGGGAGAGCAATTATAGATGCTGTTGATGCCATTCCAGACCTCAATTTCCAACAAAAGTTTAAGGTCAAGGAATATTTCATGGCCAAGAAGAATTCTGCCATTATCTTTTTGAAAACAAGAGTAAAAGATAGGCGAAATTTACTTGAGATGTACTTGCCAGAGATTGAGAAGAATTGAGGTGACAATAGGAAGTGAGAAGAATTCTAAGACAATGGTTTTTTGAATAGAAATTTGATGTGTTTGGTTGATGTAACTTGATATTATGTTAAGTCTGTGACAATGTGATGAATATGGTCTTAAGAAATATTAAGACAATGGTTCTTTGTATGTTCCTCTCTGAATGATTTCAAGGTTTAAGTATGGACAACCTCATTCTTATTTGTCATAATATTTTGGGTTATTTGCTATGGTATAAATAGGGAATTAGTTGTACTATATCGGTATCTATTCTTGTGGATGTCCATTGACAAGTATTCATCTTGCTGTAGTCATGCCCCATAAAAATGTCTTTAATTTATGGAATTCTATTGCATATGTTAGACTGACCAATTGCAAAAGTGATTAAACCTTTATTTTGGGTCTTTGGATGATGGCTTTGTTTGTTCTTGTCAACTTGCATTGAAGATTTCATTGGACTGGTTGACTAGATATTATCTCTATTTGGAGCTGGTTTGGATGAGAGGTTTTCTGAACATCTATGGGGCATACAAATTCATGTTGGGAAGATCAATGAGGCGATGATGCCCAGTGCATTTATTAGGATCCTTGTAGGTGAATCTTGATCACTTTTGTTTTCTTTTATTTCTTTCTTTTCCCACCACTGTATATCAGTTTCAGTTCCTGTTTAGGAGGCATAAAATTTGTGCCATTGAAGTCAAGTCTCCTATTTTTTTGTTTTAAGCATCCTCCCCTCAAAATTATTCTCTTATTACCTCATATCTGTCCATCACACTCAGATGAGGGGCGTACTTAATAGTATTTTTTTATGTATATTTCCTCTCTTGAAAATGTTTGTGTTAACTTACAGATGATATCGAATGTGTCTGCTTGTGCTATTGCGAAGTGTGATTACTGTGAGAAAGATTGCTCAATTTTCACTTCTAAGTCAGGGTCACATGTTGGAAGCAAATTTTTTAAATGTTCAATGAATTGCCCCTTCTTCATATGGGTTGACCATCTTAAGATGTGTGAGTGTGGAACGGTCAGTGTAAGGTCAGAACTACGAAGACAAGTGCAAATTATTGTCGATATTTTTTGTGTTGTCCACAATCAACTAGGGTATGAATTTCTTAAATTTTTTATTTTTTATTTTATTTTTTCAAATGTTTAAGATTTGAATGTTTATTTCCTTGTATTCTTATAAGATGATTATATTTGCTTTATAGGTTGAAAACAAAGGTTGTTGAATGTTCGAATGGATATCAAATTCAAGCCCAAGTTATCATACTTACCAGACTCCACCTAGGTCACTATGCTTGAAAACCTCAACTTCATCGTCTTCTTCCCCTTCATCAGACTATATCAAAGGATACTTAAACGGTGCAATAAAAGAATCGGAAGGTCATACGAGGATGCTGAGAGATGTTCTTGACACAGTCAAGAAGCTTGATTTAAACAAAAATGTAGGATGAACTTTTTTGGAATTTTTTGGAAAAGAAAAGGTCGAAGCCATTATAATGATATTGAGTTCATTATCCTTTTTTTTTTTTTTTATAAAAAGACTTAATTATCATTTACTAGTACCTGGATGAACTCAATACTATATTATACCTTTACATGCTTCTTCTCTCATTTGGTCCTAAGGACCTATATTACTTGTATAAGTCATTGGAGACTATTGTTTCTACCCACTTTGAAGAAGATCTATCTCCATAATCCAAATCATGCTCTGGTTTGGGCAATTTTCAGATCTGAAGCATATGAAATTACTGCTGACCTGACTAACAGATCATGATTCTCTTTAGGTATGACTTTATTTCTCATCTATGGAGGGCTACTCTACCGAGGTTTAAAGGCCATCAGTAATAGAGATGTCCATCAGTTAAACTTTTCACATATTACCATAAAAAAGAAAAAGAAAAAGAAAAAAATAAAAAATAAAGTACATGGGTGGAACAAGTTTTAGTTTTTAGTTTTGTTTTTTGGATTTTTTTTTTTTTTTTTGCCAACAGAACATGGGTTCAAAGACTCAAAGCTAACAAAACAGTTTTACACTCAGAATCAATGACCAGAATTAAGGTAACCAAACAGTTTTTCACTCAGAATCAAATGACAGAATCAGGGTAATCAAACAGTTTTTCATTCAGAATCAAGTGACAGAATCAAGATAACCAAACAGTTTTTTTACCAAAAAGAAATTATTCCAAAAAAACTCATTCATATGAGTTAGATCCAGAATCCTGAATCCCTGGAATCTGATCCGATGGATAATTCGAACCAAACGCCCCCTGAAGCTAATCCAGAAACTCGATTCAGGCCAGGATCTGAAAGTTTGGGGGGAACAATGTTAATTAGAACTCTACAGAAGAAAGAAGCCGTATATTGATTGAGAAGTAATATAGCTGCAGAAATTTCTGATTTTTCTTAAAAAAAAAAAGAAAAAAGAATTACTGATTTCGTTTCAGGACAAGAAAAATGGGGGAAAATATGGAAGAATTAATTGTTGGGACCCCAACAGATAAGATGCATGACTCTCTCAGCTTTCTCAGTTTTTCTGGTTCTTCGCTGTTCGTCCAATGCAGCTTTCTTTGAAGGATCGGCACTACCGGAAACCCATTTGATTTGACTGGAAGCCCCTGATTCCGATATGGGTTTCCCACTGTGGAACTTGAGTTCAGTCATCGTTCCTTGAGATCTCTGGTCTTTCAACCCTTGAAGAGCTCTTATGCAGATTCTGCTTGTGCACCTCAAACTCATCAATCGTCGTCACTCCTTCCCAAATTCACTCTATCTTCGAAAATTAACACTGAAGAAGAAGACGATTGATAGCACAAAAAAAGGTTTCGATCTCAGATTGATGTTTCGTGGAATCAATAGCCCATATATAGTGGAGGATTTGAGTTTGGGTAAACTTCACTCTTTTGATAGCACGAGGAAAACAAAACGAAACAGTGGATGATGCTCGGGCTCCCAGACTCTTGCGCAGTGGTTTTCATTTCATTAATTAATTCAGATATCTACACGTGGTTTTGATTTTTTCTGTGGACCATGACACCAACTCACAAGTGGTGTACAAAACCGCCACCGGTTTTGAAAGCCCACAGGGTCTTCCTCTACCTGTAGGTTTTACATTGTTCATCGAGTGATTGAGAGCTTCATCCTTTCGGATCTTAAATATGTTCATCGTCAAGGTCTAAAATCCCAGAATTTGAGTATGGGTAATTGATCGGAAGGCCTGCAACCCTAAAAATTGGAATTGAGAAGAAAAACAATTGCAAATTTGTGATTTTTTTTCAAAGTCTTCGATTGAAAAAACCTGTAAATCTTATTAGAGGCAAGTCTTATTTGAAACGACCAATTCAAGAAGATGTGCAGGATCGGGATCCATTGAAATCGGGGTAGACGGATTTCATCAATTCCAATCTAATTTCTGGAATCAGGTTCAGTTCTTATCAGTATCTATTAACATCAACCAACATGAAGAGTCGGGGATTGGATAAAGCCACTACCTAACCCAAACCTTTCTCTGATTTATCCTTACAAGTGAAAGTTGATGAGAGAGGGAAAAGGTCAAATTGCTGTTTCAATCGCTTCATTGAAGTTATCTTCTGAATGTTGGATATGTATGATCCCAATCCGATCCCTTCCGCTGCGCGATTGGGTTTCAGCCATCACTGAACAGATAACTAACAGGGTAAGCTTATTGTTGAGTTCGATTGAGACGGTAACAGACTTGAATTCAATCATGATTGGGAGATTTTGATTGTTGATGCGTGTCGTAAAATTGCAATTAACCAGAAATCGAGCACAGCTTAATGGAATAGAAAGACAAATGATAAGAAATTAGGAATGATGTATATAATCTCTTTACTTCGTCTCTGGAATCAATGTTCTCTCAATCAGTATTTACAAAATTGGAGGAAATAGGAGTGATACAGCTCCGGAGTGGCACAAGTCATTAGCAGTAGAAACATTTGGAGCTCAATTGGGACCCCAACAGCTCAAGTACATAACTTTTCTCAGAGATTCTTCCGATTGCTTCAACTTCTCTTCGGATCGAACCACCTTCTTAGCCATCTCAATTGAAGAAGAGGAAGAGGGAAGTCTTTTGGCTTGAGAAAGAGATCTGCAATTGTTCTTGGCGTGTTGATGGAGAGATCTAATGGCGTAATTCCATCTACAAAACCCTTGATCCTTCAGTGCTTCGACTGCCCCAACGCTTGCAGCCACAACCCAAGCTCTGCTTGTAGAACTCATTTCTTTTCTTCGCTATTGATGTTGCTTCTCTTTGTATCTCGAGAATCAAGTGGAGTGAGAGCAGTTTGAATTCAGTTTGGGAGGATAAGGTAGATACAGAAACCTTAAATAGGAAGAGAGAAGAGAGAGAGATGGTGAGGATAAGTCATAAGACCATTGAAACTGTATTAGTGGTAAACCCGTGGGCGGTTTTGCCAATGGTTTGGGAATTCGGAGGAGCATTACTTTCATCTCCATATTATATACAGATTGACTATTTTATCCATGCAGATAAGAGGCACCGTACCAGATACAAGGGGTAAAATTGGTAAAATTGATAATCTAATTTGACTGGGACTTTGATTTTACTTCCGGAAACAGTTTTTTCCTTTTTTTATACCCAGAAATGGAAAAACATTTCAAAAACTTTTTTTTTTTTTTGTTTGTCTCAGTTATTTTTTAAAATAGAAATAAAAATTTATGTCTATTTCTGTGTTTAGAAACATGAATAGAGAAACAAGTTAAACTTGTTTTTCTATTTGTAAAAACAAATGGGAGCGGCCAAAATTATGAAAACCTGATACTTCACTCAACCTACCCAAACCCTCAACCCATACAATTTCGGAATGCCTTCATTCTTCTGAAGCACATCTCCGTGAGGCATACTTGCAACTTCAAAGTTATGCCTTCACTTGTGAGTTGTATTCCTACAACTCCATGCTTTCACATGTCTTGAACTCGACTACATTGTTGAAAATGTTTCAAAAAACAGAAAAATCAAACATCTTTTGTATTTCTAAAAATCATTTCTTAACATAAAAATAATAAAAATCGTTTCTATTATTTTTAGACATAGAAACAGAAAAAACAAAATAATTTGTCTAAAAATATTTTTAGACAAACTAGCCCTAAATTGTCTCTCAGAAATTCAGAATTGAAGATAAAACTGCTGAAGTGAGAGCTCGTGGACCACAGCCCCTTGCAACTTGCGAGTGGGATGGCAAAACTAGGTGCCCACATATCACTTCCCAATAATATACAGGAAATGCTTACATTTAATAGTCTTTTTTAAACTCACTTTTAACTGGATCATGGGAGATCAATAATTGGACTTTTTGGATTATACATAATCAGATCCGCTGTAGGTATCTTTCTTTATTAAAATTGCTGTCTTTTCAAAAGTATAATCTGTCTATTAAAACTCATCATAAAGTATCCATTATTTAAAAAATATAAAAAATTAAAATTTTTAATATTTTTGAGGAAATATTTTTATTTAATTCCCTTTTTTTTTAAATAAAAATAAGAGAGGTGTTTTCTGTCTGAAAGGTCCCCTTACATACGGGGTCCCCCAAGAGGTAGGGTGGTCATGTCGGCTCGTGCCTCATGTACCTATGGTATAAGGAGAACACTTAAACAGAAAACTTTGTCCTTAAAATATATCATATCTTTTATCAGGTAAAACTATAAAACTACGGTTCAATGAATCAAAAGCAAATAGGTGGAATTGATCGTACCTAACCTAAATTCATTCTTACCTAAAACAGCCGATGTTTTTAGTTGATGCATACAAAAATTTATGGTAACATATAAACCAAGCCAATGCAAGGCCTAGCTTTGTGAAAGGGGGGATTCTTAACAGCCACACCACTTTTCCAGAAAACCCTTAGCCTTATTGTTTTTGGCACTTTATAGTAGAAGATTTTTTTATCTTTTAAGCAAGATATATAAAAGAACGTACTAATAATGTGAAATAAAATAAAATTATTCATTAGAGGATAGCAAAGTGATTTATATGGGAAGAAAAGAGATAAACACACGTACCCAGCGGCACAGAGAAACTTCTGTTTCAGATATAGAGAGATGGATAGGGGTTAGGCAGATCACAGATGCAACAAGGAAATATTGGTGAGGGGTCACCGCATTGTGAAATATTTGTTTTGGTGGGGCTAAAGTGTACTGTAATTATCTATCGTACGTACTAGTTCCTATGTTCAAATAGTCATAGGAGATGGCCTCAGAGTCCAGCTAATGATCGAAAAAGGAATATCATGAGAAATGGATAAAGGTTGAAGAGGAGGAGAGCACCGCGGCTTCATGATTGGACATGTGGATGTGAGCTGGGCTATGAATGGGGTTGGACTGTATCCGTATGCTTGTATATTCTTAAATTAAGCATACAAATAATTCATCAGCCATTATTAATTATATATGATCAGTCAAAGGGTTATAGATGCTAGTTTCTAGTTTGATGAAAGATTAGTGACAACTCCCACAGAATCAATTGATGTTCTTAATCATCAGTATAGTATATACAGAATGGCCAAAATGGGAGTAATACAGCTATGAAGTGGCACATGTGGTGAGCAGTAGAGAGGTTTGGAACTCAATTGGGACCCCAACAGCTCAAGTACATAACTTTCCTGAGAGATTCTTCCGATTGCTTCATCTTTTCATCGCCTGGAACCACCTTCTTAGCCATTACCATTGAAGAAGAGGAAGAGGAAGAGGGAAGTCTTTTGGCTTGAGAAAGAGATCCGCAATTGTTCTTGGCGTGTTGATGGAGAGATCTCAAGGCGTAATTCCATCTACACAACCCCCCTTGATCCTTGAGTGCTTCGACAGCCCCAACGCTTGCAGCCACGATCCAAGCTCTGCTCGTGGAACTCATTTTCTGTTCTGTATTCCCTTCTGTTGTTCCTTCTGATCTTTGAATCTCGAGAATCAAGTAGAGTGAGAATTTATGGATTGTGAACCTATGAACTCAGTTTGGATTGAGCTTGAAACGATAAGGTAGACACAGAGACCTTAAATAGGAAGGGGGCAAGAGATGGTGATGATTAGATCACTGAAACTATGAGTCAATTAGAACCCGTGGGCGGTTTTGCCAATGGTTTCGGAAATCCCAAGAGCCAATTGTTTTGTCTCAATATAATATATAAATTGACTAGCTTACCCATCCAGTAAGGTGTACTATACTAGATACAATGGGGCAAAATGGGTAATCCAATTCGAAATCTTTACCAGATAATAATACATTAGAAATAGTATCAGAAATTGATAAAAAATTAAGATTTAAGCCTTTGACGATGAGACTACTCACTGACGAGCCCATGGACCCACGGTCCCACAGTCCACCCAAGTGGAATGACAAAAATTGGCGTCCACTGCTGGTTGAAAAGAAGAGAAAACCGGAAGCGGAATTATTGGTGGTTTCCTCAAAACTTGGGATTGGGTTTTCCGAAGTTGCGTCAGCTTCTCATGGTTTTACCATTCTTTCTTTATTCCCTCCATATATTTTCTATGGAACGAAGCTTCTCGTTTATATTTTTCTATTTCCTCCTTCCTATTGCAGAGGAGAATCCCTATTTAAGCCCTATTAAACAATCTTAATTGTCTTGACATCTAACTCGACACTGCATATCAGTGAGCTTTCCTTTTAATATTGAAGATTCATTCTGTACAGGTCTTCACTCGATCGGATCTCCCGTTTCAAAGAAATCTTTAATAATTGGTATAATGGAAGAGGAGGGACAAAGATGAGTGGCAATTCGAGGATTTGCAAATTCGAGTCAGGCTTCAAGGCAATGCAGAGAAGCAATTAGGCAAAGTCTGCCATGTCCAAACAAATTAGGCATTTATCGGGAGACATGACCTAATGAGAGATTTTGAAGAATTACTGTTAGATCAAACACCAAAAAATACGAAAATAAATAGATAAAAGATTCGTACGACACAAAGATTTAACTAAGTTCACACACCAGGGTGGTGTGCTACGTACTTGGGCAAAAAAGAAGATGTTTCACTATACAGAAAAGAGATTACACCCAAGCAACGATGCGAAAACTTGCCATGAAACCCTAACTCGAAAAAACCTTAAAAATACAATAACTTTCTCAACAAGACTCCAAGTCGCTAGTCGACCCATCGGGTCGGAGTCAATCAGGTGGCTCCGGGCTTGGGCCTATCGGCCCAACCCCTCTGTTTCCATCACAGATCTCAGAAAACTTTCCATTTAGATCGCCACCAAAATATTTCAGAACGGGTCAATCTTCAAAAAAGGCCAAGAATTCAAGACAAACTTAACAATTATTTTGATGAGATCAAAAGGAAATGAGAAAAGGAGAAGGCAGAGACTTTCGTGCACTTAATCTGCTGGGGTCCCAAGTAATCAATGTGTAGTTTAGAACTTAAGAATTTCAATTGAAACAAATATCCTATTAGTAATTTGCGCTAGGGCAATAGTCTTAATGGTTCCACATCCTATAGATTAGTTCGAATGGTTACAACTTCTGTAAATGCTAGTTTCTCGTTGGATGAAAGCTTTAGTGACAACCAATAATAATTAAAAACATTGGCGTGTCAATTAGAAGAAGATAATGAGAACATAGATGATATGGTGGAAAATCTATTAAGGGCAAATTTTGAGGAAGGAAAATATTCTACCTTCTATATCCGATCATCTTCCACAAGGAAGAAGTCAGTCTCTAGAACCCTTGAATGTAACTTGAATCCTGATCCTGATGTTGATAGTTCTTTAGCTGCTTTCTCGGATGAGCTTTCAGAGCCTATGCCATTTTCGAATCCCGATAATGAGATGGATTCAAAAGAGAGTTCAAAGTCTATGGAAAATTTGAATCTAAAAAATGATCCCTATGATGGAGAATCATTCATTCATATTTTTAATGGGATGTAACGACAACTGTTATCTCTCTAGGGGTAGAGACAAAGATGAACCACGAGGTGGCCCATCAAGTTGATAATAAAGATGGTTCATTGGATTTTCCTGAGGAAGAGTCAGAGTTGACCAATGATGACAATGACTCTGGTCATGGTGTTTTCAGAAACCTGACCCATCTGGTTTTCAAAAGCTCTTTGCGAAAGAGTCATTGCGTCAGAAGTGCCCCGTACTATTTTCGCTCTCATGATTGGGCTACTTAATTCTTCCATAGTCTTCTTTTCGAGTGTCGAAATGTTCCTTTTCAATTTTCCTTTGTGATGCAAGGTCTATTCTGCTTGTTTTTTTGGGGCTGCTCTCCCTTACTTTGGCTTGTCTAATAGGGGGAATGGTCACCTTATTTTGTTTTTTATTATTTTTTTCTAATATAACTTTTCTTACCTATCAAAAAAAAAAAAGGCATATAATTTTCTGTTTTATTAAAAAAGTACTTTATCTACCGCTTGCAATTGAAAAGTTCCATCCATCTTTGCCGATGAACGTAGTATTATGTTTGTCTCAAATTCTTGATCATTATGAGATATGAATTCTTGATCTAATGTGACATATTTTGGTGGTTTGGTGGTGATTTGAAAGAGATTATTTTCTAGGGTCTGTGACGGTAGCATAATGTGTGAGACAAAACTCCAATGATTCGATATAACCGGCCTGAATGTGACCTAATGGACGACTCAAGTTGAAGGAGTATATATCAGCTCCACTGTAATTTTTCTTCCATCACATATATACAATGGAGCATTATTATAATATATACTTGTTTTCACTCCAGATTCATTTTCACCATCGCCTGTGGACGTGATATCTCTATGTCATTTTGTTTTAATATTCATTTTCTTCGTGATTTTTGTTGTTTGTTCTAATAACCTCTCTCTCTCTCTCTCTTTATTTTTTCTGGAAGAATGAATATAGAACTTCAGGTTCAGGAAGCAAGCAAAACCTTCTCTTCAAATCAATTTTACCCTCGAAGCATTATTTCCTCTCAAAGGCACAAAATTTGCAAGAACCGATTCCGATCGGTCATTCCTCTTCAACCTCTCAAGTTTGAAGCTTCGGTGACTGATATCATTTTTAACATCTTGACCTTTATTAGATCCCCCAGAAGCATCCCAATATTGAAAGCTCGAATTTCGTCCGAAGAGACTTGCATCTCTGCAAGGACACAGAACTCAGGTAATTTAGATCCAGTGTCTATTTCAAGTGTCGGTAAGTGAACTAGAACCAGATTAATAAAACTACAGCGATCTAGGGCATATTCCGATTTACAGAATAAATAGAGACGCAATCAACCAGAAATCAAACACAGCATAAATAGAATGATGCATGATCTTGTTACTTTGTCCTCTAGAATCAATTGATGTTCTCAATCAGTATTTACAGATTGGGCAACAAAGGGGTAATACAGCTCTGGAGTGGCACAAATCATGAGAAGTAGAGAGATTTGGATGTCAATTGGGACCCCAACAGCTCAAGTACATTACTTTTCTGAGAGATTCTTCCGATTGCTTCATCTTCTCATCGCTTGGAACCACCTTATTAGCCATTGCCATTGAAGAAGAGGAAGAGGGAAATCTTTTGGCTTGAGAAAGAGATCCGCAATTGTTCCTGGCATGTTGATGGAGGGATCTCAAAGTGTAATTCCATCTACAGAACCCTTGATCCTTCAGTGCTTCGACAGCCCCAACGCTTGCTGCCACGATCCAAGCTCTGCTCGTAGAACTCATTTCAATTCTTCGCTACCGTTACTGCTTCTATTGAGAGATTATGAGTTGTGAACCAGTGACTAAGGAGATCGATGTCAGCTTGAGAGGATAAGGTAGACGCGGAAACCTTATATAGGAAGAGTGAGTGACAGAGTAAGAGAGAGATGAGGTTGTGATGGTAAGTTTCCATATAGTAGAAAACCCGTGGGCGGTTTTGCCAATGGTTTCGGAGTTCAGAGACCACTGTTTCATATCCATCCATATTATTTAGATTGACTATTTTACCCATACAGTTAGTTTGAAGTATTGTTCCAGATAAAGGGGGCAAAATCGGTAATCCAAACTGAAAAGTAAGAGAATTCAGAATTGAAGATAAAACGAATAAAGAGCCCATGGACCACAGCCCATGCAAGTGGGGATGATAAAACTTTGTGCCTACTTCTCACTTCCCATGGTATGCCGGCAATGATTATAATTAATACTCCTTTAAAACCCACTTAAGTAGATTATGGGAGATCAGTAATTGAAGCTAAATGGATAACCAGATTCATTGAAGGTACCTTTCTTTATTAAACTCCCAGTATTTTAAAAATTATGATCAATCTCTTTAAAAGCTCATCACAAAGTAATCATTAATTTTAAAATTATTTAGGAAAGATTTTAATCCAAATCTCAATTTTTTTTAGTAAAAAATAGGGATAATAACCTGGACACCTTGTACCATGGCCAGGTAACTTGACACTTTAATATATTTAACCTATTACTTGAAGCCTATGAAATCTGATGGTGTTAATCTATTAGTGATTGAAATTAAAATACTATTTTACCCTTATGAGATTGGAGACTTACTCGGACAGCCATGAAACCTGACCGTATTAACAATTTTACTCTTCGGACAGCCATGAAACCTGATCGTATTAACAATTTTACTCTTTTTAAAAAAGTCCAGGCTTACGCCATGGAAAAAAATCGTCTGCAATTCCAATCTCGTACAATTCCGTGAAATATCACCTTCAGAGGGTGACACGTGTATTGATACCAATGCAATGGTCTAGATCTGATTTAAATGATTTTTCACTGATTTAAGGTTTTATTAATTGTACCAAATCTAAACCATTGCATTGATATCAATACACGTATCACCCCCTAAAAGTGGTATTTCACGAAATTATACGAAATCGAAATTGCAGACGATTTCAACCCCTTGGGCCATGGAGGAGTTGTATAAGGAAAGAAAACCAAAGGGCGGTATTATTATTTAGAGAATTGGTAGTATTTTTGGAGAAGTTGGTGGTTTTGCCCAGACTTGGGATTGGGAAACCAATCCTAGTTTCTGGAAGCTTCTGTTTTATTCCTGTTTAATTCCTCCTCCCTTGCACAGGAGCACGGTTGAAGACTCAAGAAACTTCCTTAATAATCAAATGCAATTAACTATTTTAATTTTTAATCCCTATTTAAGCCCCATTAGATGATAAACTTGTCTTAACAATTAACTTGACACAGCATATCAGTGAGCTTTCCTTTCATTGAAAGATTCTTTACTTATAGTTCTTCACTCAGATCAAATCTCTTGTTTCAAAGAAATCTCTGATAATTGATAAAACGAAAGATAGGGATAGAGATGAGTGGTAATGCACGGATTTGCAAATTCGAGTCAGCTTTCAAAGCAATGCAGAGAAGCAATTTGACGGGGTCAGGCAACCAAATTATAAGGCACTTTTCTGGGGACATAAGCAAACAAGGGATGAGGAATAACAGCGATGAGATGAAGAGGAGACGAGAAAAAGAGAAGGCCGAGACTCTGGTGCACTTAATCGTCTGGGGTCCCAAGTAATCAATCAATCTGTTTTGCTTCTGGAGTAACCAATCAATTTGTGTTTAGATCCTGAGAGTTCCGGTTGAAATAAAAATCATAGTTGTCTTAATGATTCCACAGCCTATTTAGATCAGTTCAAAGGATTACAGTTTCTGTAAATGCTAGTTTCTGGTTAGATGAAAGATCTAGTGACGACAAGTATAAGGGGCATGTAATTTTTCTGTTCCATTAATGAAACCCTTTATCTAATTTGGAGATTATGTTTGATGATGCGAGTACTAGACCTGCAATTGCTTCCAGAAATCGAGCACAGCAAAAATGGAATAGAAGGAAACAAATGATATAGGAACTAATGAAGTGTGATCTTTTTTACTTTATCGTCTAGAATCAATTAATGTTCTCAATCAGTATTTACAGAATCGACGAAATTGGAGTAATACAGCCCTCATTTGGAGCTCTCAATTGGGACCCCAACAGCTCAAGTACATAACTTTTCTCAGAGATTCTTCCGATTGCTTCATCTTTTCATCGCTGGGAACCACCTTCTTAGCCATCACCATTGAAGAAGAGGAAGACGGAAGTCTCTTGGCTTGAGAAAGAGATCCGCAATTGTTCTTGGCATGTTGATGGAGGGATCTCAAGGCATAATTCCATCTACAGAACCCTTGATCCTTCAAGGCTTCGACAGCCCCAACGCTTGCAGCCACGACCCAAGCTCTGCTTGTGGAACTCATTTTCTGTTCTATATTCGCTTCTGTTGTTGCTTCTCTTTGAATCTCTAAAATCAAGTAGAGTTAAAGTTTCTGGATTGTGAACCTCTGATCTCAGTTTGAATTAAGCTTGTTAGGATAAGGTAGACACAGAGACCTTAAATAGGAACACAGAGAGAGATGGTGATGAATCCGATGATTAGATCACTGAAACTATGAGTTAATTAGAACCCGTGGGCGGTTTTGCCAACGGTTTCGGAATTCGCAAGAGCCAATTGTTTTGTCTCAATATAATATATAAATTGACTACCTTACCCATCTAGTTAGGTGCACTATACCAGATACAATGGGGCAAAATCGGTAACCCGGTTCGAGATCCACACCAGATAATACATTAGAAATAGTATCAGAAATTAATAAAAAATTAAGATTTAAGCCTTTGACGATAAGACTACTCACTGACGAGCCCATGGACCCACAGTCCCACAGTAGTGGAAGGACAAAAATTGGTGTCCACTGCGGGTTCAAAAGAAGAGAAAACCGGAAGCGGTATTATTGGTGGTTTCCTCAAAACTTGGGATTGGGTTTTCCGAACTTGCGGCAGCTTCTCATGGTTTTTCCATTCTTTCTTCTTACTTCCATATGTTTTTCTGTGGAACAAACGAAGCTTCTCATTTATATTTTTCTATTCCTTCCCTCCTCTGGCAGAGGACAACCCCTATTTAAGCACTATTAAACAAACTTAATTGTCTTAACATCTGCCCCGACACTGCAAATTAGTGAGCTTTCTTATCAATATTTGAAGATTCATTCTGTACTGGGCTTCACTCGATCGAATCTCCCGTTTCAAAGAAATCTCTAATAATTGGTATAACGAAAGTGGAGGGACAAGGATGAGTGGAATATCTTACGTGTGTGGAAGAGCGGGAGAATATAAATTAAAAGAAAATAATAAAGATGATGAAATTGGAGGTAAAATAAAGATGAGGAGAGAAATTATGGAAAAACGGGTGGTTTTACAGAACAAGCCTGGTGTCTGGCTTGAATAAGGAAGCCTACCTTAACTCATAGAATTTGGTTTGATTATTTTTCTATTAATTTATAGCATACATCCATGGTTGCATAACTTCCATTCTCATGCATGATTACATAACTTCCTTTCCCATGATGACCACATTGCCACGACACTACTATTACTGTATTAATTAAAATAACTTCCTACCTCCACTAAAACACTATATGATAATTAAAATCTACAATTACTTAGGACTAATAATAAGATAACTAACCGAGAGAGATCGCCGCATGCCTATGTGGCATCTTTTGCAAATCTTTCAATGAAATTTTCAATTGAAAATAAAGAGATTGTCTTAAAGGGGGTTACGGCTAAGGCAGACCAGGCGGTGGAAGATCCCAATCATGCGACCACGAAGAGTAAACAAGGTGTCATATTGCACCTCTACTCTTTAACCGCTTCCACGTCATCAGTGATGGAGGGGCCCACATCTCATGAACTTTAGCGACTTGTTCACCAAATTGGAGACGTATTTGAGGAACCCACAGGGTTGCCACCACATAGACTGCAGGATCACTAAATTCCCTTAAAGATAGGAAGTCAACCTATCTGTCTTAAGGCATATCGGTATCCTCATTTCCAAAAAAGGGAGATTAAAAATTGGTGGACGAGATGCTCAACATAGGAATCATACGGCCAAGAAATAGCCCTTATTCCTCTCTTGTCATCCTGGTGAAAAAGCATGATGGATCGTGGCACATGTGTGTGGATTACATAGCACTAAATAAATTGACGATCAAGGATCGGTTTCCTATACCGTTGATTGATGAATTACTTGATGAGCTCCATGGATCCCAGTTCTACACCAAATCAGATCTGTGGTCAGGATACCATCAAGTAAGGGTCGTAGATGAAGATATGGAGAAGACAGCTTTCCGTACCCATTATGGCCACTATGAAGTTTTAGTAATGCCATTTGGCTTTACTAATGCTCCTTCAACCTTTCAATCTCTTATGAATTCAGTGTTCCAAGAGTACCTACGTAAGTTTATTTTGGTTTTTTTTTTTTTTTTTTTTTTTTATGATATCCTTATTTACAGTAGGACTTGGGAAGACCATATGATGCACTTGGAGCTTACTTTAAAGGTTCTACGCTCAAACCATTTATTTGTCAAGAAAGGGAAGTGTGAATTCGGCTAGAAGATAGTCCATTATCTTGGATACATAATTTCAGGAGAAGGAGTAACGGTGGACCCTGAGAAAATAACTGCTTTGCTGACGTGGCTAAGACCCAAAATCGTGAAGGCAATAAGGGGTTTTTTGGGATTAACGGGCTATTACTGCAAGTTCATCAAGAATTATAGTAAAGTAGCCTGTCCGCTTACTCAATTACTAAAAAAGAATCAATTTATGTGGAGCGCAACAGCTGAGAAGTTGAAGACGGCCATGACTCAAGCACCAATACTCGTACTACCTAATTTTTCCATCGATTTTGTAGTGGAGTGTGATGCCTGTGGGACCGGAGTTGGTGCAATATTACTGTAAGAGAGGCCAATAGCTTATTTTAGTAGAGCCCTCCAAGGTAACAACTTACTGCTGTCTACCTATAAAAAGGAGATCTTACCTCTCATATTGGCTGTTCAGAAGTGGTATTCTTATTTAATAGGGCTCCAATTGTGGTTAGAACTGACCAAAAGAGTTTGAAATATTTATGGCATCAGAAGATAACTACTCCTGCCTAGCAACGTTGGCTTTTAAGCTAATGGGTTACGACTTTATTATTGAGTATAAAAAATGGGTGGCTTTACGGACGAAGCCTGGCGTCTGGCTTGGATAAGCAAGCCTACTTTAACTCATAGAGTTTGGTTTGGTTCAAAAGTCCTTTTTCTATTAGACTTCTACTAATTTATAGCATATATCCATGGTTACATAACTTCCCTTCTTATCCATGATTACATAACTTTCCCTCTCATGATGACCACATTGCCACAACACTACTATTACTGTATTAATTAAAATAACTTCCTACATCCACTAAAACACTACATGATAATTAAAACCTACAATTACTTAGGACTAATAATAAGATAACTACCCGAGAGAGATCGCCGCATGTCTATGTGGCATCTTTTGCTCGGTACATTACACAATACTTGGATTTGCAGATTCAAGTCAGGCTTCAAGGCAATGCAGAGAAGCAATTTAACAGAATCCACCAAGTCCAACCAAATTAGGCGCTTCTCCGAAGGAGTGAGCCAACAAGAGATACTGAGGAATTACAGCAATGAGATGAAGAGGAGAAGAGAAAAAGAGAAGGCAGAGACGCTGGTGCATTTAATCTGTTGGGGTCCCAAGTAATTGATATATGTTTATAACTTGTGAATTTTGGTTGAAACAAAAATCATGGTAATGAATGTCACCACAAGAAGAGTTATCTTAATGGTTCAATAGCCTATAGATTAGTTTGAAGGGTTACAGCTTCTGTAAATGCTAGTTTCTGATTGGATGAAAGGTTTAGTGACTATCAAGTATAAGGATGTAGCGATTGAAAACATTCGTATGTAATTTTCTATCCCATTAATGAAAGCCCTTTATCTATTACATGCAATAAATGATTTTTCATCCATCTTCGCAGATGACACTTGGGTTTCTAGGGCTTCTCTTTTGGAAAAATGATCCTCAGCCGAAACCCTTTATTATGTATTTGTTTTTTGTTTTTTTGTTTTTTTTTTTTTTTTTTTTGAATTCTTGATCCATTTGTTGGTGATGTGAATGAAATTTAATTTTTTGGGTAAAAAGTCACAGTGCTCGAGCGCTGAGAATATATAAAAGCTACATCATTTTCAGCCATTGATCTTTTGTAAATGCCTAAATCTATTCTACAGCTGGTGATCTCTCTCCCTTTGGCACCTCTTCATACCCAACACCATCCTACCCTCTCCTCTCCACCTTGAAGCTGGCAACCCATGTCTGCGAAGAAGAAGGAGATGCTTCCGCACCATTACAGATGGTATAGGGTAAATAAAGGAAATGTACAATTCACTGTTGAGTCAATTCAAGGGACACCAGCACCTCTAGCTCAGCCATGCTTTAACTCAACGGACTCAAGATCCTTCAAGAATAAAAGATATTGAATCATTTTGTTGTAACAATATTTCTTATCCTTATTCTTTACCTTTTGTCTTCAATTGCACAACCTTCATTGTAATCCCTTTGTAACAGAATGTCTGTATATATTAACAATAATCCATTTGCTTTCTCCATTGGAGAAAAGCCATTCAGAAAATATAGTCTCTGTTTCTTCATGGTATCAAAGCCTTCCAAGGGGAATCTCACGCAGTCACCATGAGCAGCTTCCCATGCCCTTCAAACTTGAATGTCACTACCTTTATCTCCATCAAGCTCACCCCTACCAACTTCCTTCTCTGGGAAACCCAAATTATGTCACTCCTTGAAAGTCAGGATCTCCATGGCTTTGTCACTGGCGAAACTGTCATACCAACTTAAGAGATCGTTTCTAAAGGAGGAGAGAAAGCCATGAATCCAGACTATATGTCATGGGTTCGTACTGACAGACTTGTCAAGGCTTGGATCACAGCGACCTTATCGGAGGAGGTACTCGGACATGCGGTCGGAATGAAGACCTCTTATGATCTTTGGCATGTTCTTGTTGCAGCCTTTTCACAAACATCAGAGGCGCGAGAGTTCGAACTGCTCTCTCAGCTCCAGTTTCTCAAACGAGAAAATAGTAAACCACTCATGGACTAATTCCTCTCTTGCAAAGCCATGAGCTACGCAACAAAAGCAATCAACCTACACAAGAGACTAGTAATCTCCGTATGGCCTTTTATAGTGCTCAGACGAGTAGCAACCGTTGTTCTCAATAGCGCAGTGATGGAGGACACTTCTCTTCCAGAGGTCGTCGTTTCACTCAGACAACCAATAGAGAAACCCAGCATCAACATACCAAAATGTTGGGCGTGATTCTAAGTCTAGGGGAGCTTCACGTAACTAGAATCAAAATCGTAATAGTGGCCGCACTATTACCTGTCAAATTTGTGGGAAACCGGGTCATGGAGCCTTTCAGTGCTGGGAACGCTTCAATCACAGTTTCCAATCTGAGGAAATTCCTTAAGCTTTAGTTGCTATGCTTCTCTCAGACACTCAGAATGCTAAATGGTTCCCAGACACTGGTGCCAATGCCCACATTGCCAACACCACAGGTAACCTTTCCAGTTTAATTCCTTACACTGGTAGTGTCAAAGTGATGGTTGGAAATGGAAAATTACTGCCTATCACTCATAGTGGTGAAGGACAAATTGGTAATGGATCGTCTTCTCTTCCTTTGAAAAATGTTCTAGTTGTTCCTTCAATTAAGAAAAGTTTGATGTTAGTTTCAAAATTAACTGCTGATTATCCTTGCTTGGTTAAATTTAACAAAGCTGGTTTTGTGATCAAGGATCAACGGACCAAGAAAGTTCTGGCATCAGGGATTAAACAAGCTGATGGTCTTTATGCGCTTGATAGTTCTCATTTCACAGCAAACTTTTCTAATCGGTTTCGGACTACAAGTGCAGACACTTGGCACCATAGATTGGGCCATCCACAAGGACATGTTATTGAGTTTTTGGTCTCTAAAGGAGCTATTTCAGTTTCAAATAAGAAGTTGAATTTCTGTTCTAGTTGTCAAATGAGTAAAAGCTCTAAATTACCCTTTGTATCATCTTTTACTCAGAGCAAAGAACCACTACATAGGATACATTGTGACTTGTGGGGGCTTGCTCCAACCACTTTAGTTCAAAAATATAGATATTACATTCTATTTGTGGATGATTACAATAGATTCAGTTGGTTTTATCCCATTAAGAGGAAATAAGATTTTCTTCAACAGTTTGTAATTTTTCATACAATGGTTGAGGGGCAACTAAATCAGAAAATCAAAATCTTCCAATCAGATGGGGGTGGAGAGTTTAGTGACCAGAAATTTTTGGCCTATCTAAATCAACATGGAATCATACATCATCTCTCATGCCTTGGTACACCGGAGCAAAATAGTGTGGCTGAACGGAAACATCGCCACATTGTGAAATTGGGGTTAGCAATGATGTTTCATGCTTCCGTTCCTCGACGTTTCTAGGTTGAGGCTTTTGCCACTGCGATATTGTTGATCAGTCGACTGCCTTCTATGATCCTCAAGATGGACTCTCCTTTGTATGTTTTGTTTAATAAAACTCCAGACTACTCCATGCTTCAAGCTTTTGGTTTTCAATATTTCTCGTATATTCGGAATAGCACCACAAATAAATTGGAACCATGGTCGCTTCCATGCATCTTCTTGAGATATAGTGATCATCATAAAGGATATAGATGTCTTCACTACCCTACTGGCCACGTGTACATCTCACGCCACGTCGTCTTCAATGAATCTCTATTTCCGTTGCACAGATTTGGAATTACTAATACTTCTGCCCCTCTCATTTCAGGTGAACTTAGCACCTTCACAGAATGGCTACAACCTACTGAATCAGCCAGCTCAATTGCACCAAGCCCAAAAAATCAATCTCATTGCTCAACAACTCACATAGTTCCCACTCCAGACTTGGGCCCAGTAGCACCTGGACCTCATCAAAACCCAACTCACATTGATAATGGACCACTCCCAATGGCCATCACCTCATCAGGCAGCATTGACTCCGCTATTATTATTCTTGATCCAAGTGTCAACGAGCCTATATCCACATTGCATCCCACCGAGCGCACTTGTGGTCCTCCACCGACAACACCAATTAAACCCATTTTCTCTGAGCCCGTCCTTTTACCCTCATTACCCGCTACCTAATCTTCCACTTCATCAATGTCTCTCTCACTTTCACCATCCATTGTCCATTACTCTTCAGCAGATTATATTGAACCTTCCCAATGTATTGTCACTCGCAGCAAGCATAGTATTTCTAAGCCTAACCCCAAATACGCCCTTCTCTCCTCCACCATTCCCACCGAGCCCAAATCTATAAAATCTGCCCTCCGTCACAGTGGCTGGAAGTCCGCCATGGACAATGAAATACATGCTCTTCATCAGAATGCTACTTGGGATTTGGTTCCTCTATCACCAACTCAAAACATTGTGGGTTGTCGGTTGGTTTTTAAGACCAAGCTCCTTGCCGATGGTTCTCTCGATAGGCTCAAAGCTTTCCTCGTTGCCAAAGGGTTCAACCAACAACCAAGTATTGATTTCTTGGAAACATATAGTCCCGTCATTAAGCCTGGGTCCATTCGACTTGTGCTTACCATCGTCACTGTCAAACAATGGCAGCTCCGACAGTTCGACGTTAAAAATGCCTTTCTTCATGGGCATCTTACCACTCTGATTTACACGGCCCAGCCCCTGGTTCGTTGATGCTTATCACCCTCATTTTGTGTGCAAACTCAATAGAGCCCTTTATGGTCTCAACCAGGCACCCCGTGCCTAGTTTGACAGATTCAGCACCATTTTGTTAGATTTTGGCTTTATATGTAGCACCTCTGACTCATCCCTCTTTGTCTGTCATCATTATGGGCATACTCTCATCCTTCTCCTCTATGTGGATGATATTGTTCTTACCAGGAGTGGTTCTGATTTACTTAATCAGTTGGTGTCACAATTGGGCATTGTTTTCTCCATGATTGATTTGGGCCAGCTCCACTTCTTCTTCGACATAGAAGTCGCTCACACTCCACATGGTCTTTTCCTCTCCCAAACAAAATATGCGTAGGATCTCTTACACCGTTCCCACAAGCCTAGCCTTAAGCCCCTTTCTACTCCTCTGGCTGTTAAACCTCCTCAGGCTCTATATGACAATGACCACCTTCTCTTGATATTCACCAGACCTGACCTTTCATATTTTGTCAACTCTGCCTGCCAACACATGCATAGTCCTACTAATGCGCATTTTTGGATGGTCAAACGAATTTTGCACCACATTAGTGGCACTCTTGGTCATGGGCTACGAATTCTCAGGCATTCCACTCTCAACTATGTGCCTTCTCCGATTCCGATTGGGCTGGTTGTCCTCTTACCCGTCGTTCCACCTTGGGTGTTTGCACATTCTTGGGGGCTAATTGTATCTCATAGAGCGTCAAGAATTAAGCGATAGTGGCGCGCTCTAGTGCCGAGGCAGAATACTGGGCCATGGCATCTGCTACAGCTGAGCTCACTTGGCTGTGTTTCCTTCTCCGTGACATTGGAATACCACAACAGCAACCTCCAGCTCTATTTTGTGACAATATCAGTGCTCTTCATCTTACTGTTAACCCAGTTTTTCATGCTTGAACCAAGCACATAGATTTGGACTACCATTTTGTGCATGAAAAGGTAGCCCTTGGATTACTTGTCACCAGGTTTATTCCTTCTTCTAAGCAGCTTGCTGATATATTTACAAAACCCCTCCCACGCGCTTCCTTCACCAGCTTATGCATCAAACTGAGCCTGTCTTCACACCCCATGCTCATTTTGAGTGGGAGTAAAGGAAATGTACAATTCACTGCTAAGTAGCTCAAGGGACACCAGCACCTCCAACTCACCCATGCTTTACCTCAACGGACTCAAGATCCTTCCAGAATAAAAGATATTGAATCATTCTATTATAACAATATTTCTTGTCCTTATTCTTTACCTTTAGTCTTCAATTGCACAACCTCCATTGTAATCCCTTTGTAATAGAATGTCTATATATATTAACAATAATCCATTTGCTTTCTCCATTGGAGAAAAGCCATTCAAAAAATACAGAGCCTCTGTTTCTTCAATAAATTGGTTTTCGTAATTTAGTAGATCTTTCCTGTTTCTGTCAGATTTTCCATGGAACTCAAAATCTGAATCGTTGATTTGTTGTGATTTTCTATCAAATTCTGCTGTTGCGTCATTCGATTTGTTCTATGTTTTCTCTTCAATTTTTGTTTTGATATTTTTCGTTCTATTCAAGAGGTTTCATCCTCAACATGAATATGATGGGAAAACCAGTGGCGCATGTTAGCCAACGGTCTGACTTTGTCTCTTGTGTTGGTGTTGGTGGTGGTGGTGGGTGAAGGTGTTGAATAGGTGAAGTATGATTTCACCAGTAACAAGCTGACAGTGATGGGAAAGCAGACCCAGTGAAGCTTCGGGAGAGGGTAGAGCAGAAGACGAAGAAGAAGGTTGAACTCATCTCCCCTTTGCAGATGGTATGGAAGGTTAGGATTTCTGGAAAATAGATCAATGGTTCATATTGATTGGAGAGCTGTTAATTTCTCATCACTTAAGCACTGCTACCACTCACCTTTATTTTTTTATTTTTCTAAGTTATGTGATGGTAGCACAGACGAAGCACCCATGGTTTGATGCAACTTGACTTGAAGGAGTATTTTAACCAAAAAAAAAGAAAAAGACTTGAAGGAGTATATATTAAAAATAAGGATAATTTACAGTGCCACCCCCTAGAGAATGCCAGTATTATAGGAACACCCCATCTCTTTCACCAAATTAGACTCAGATTCCATGCCGTCAGTCGCTGTTAAGAAAGAAATTGAAACGATTGTTGTACCCTTTTGACTAAAACATGTTCATTGCCTTTGGACTTCCTGCCATCGTCAGATCCGACTTCAACGATGGTGAGGGCAGTAGAGGACCCATATGACGGCGCCGGCGATGGCTACGAGCAGGATTAGAGCAATGATGAATAGGGTAGTCCAGAGATAACAGATGCAGCAGCAGCTCTGACGGTGGGCTAGAGTTCACACTATTCCTGCTGTAGAAGAGATTAGAAGGGAATTGGAGAATATAGAGAAACTAGAGACTAGACTAGCCTCTCTTCGTCTCTGTAATTTTTACCAAATGGATTTCAAAATTCAAAAGTTGATGAAGAGGAAAAGGGAAGAAGAAACGAAGAATAGCAGAGGAAGAGAGCCAATAGACAAATCCTGGAAATCCAAAACAAACAAAAAGTTGATGAGCGTGCGATTCATGGGGTTTGATGAACCACTGAGAGTTTGTTAGTTGGCTCTAATATTAACGCCACCATCTCCGGTTATTCTATGCGTACATGTTGTGAAGAGAGAGAGAGAGAGAGAGAGAGAGAGACCTTTCCCATCGTCACCTTCGTCGTCAGTCCATGTGCTCTGCCGCTCTGTAACAGATTTGGCTTTCTCTACTTTCCATTCATTCACAAATTGGCTGGTTTGCACTCCGTTCTATAAAATGTTCACAGCAAATGTGTTCATTCCATTCTCACCGCTGAATCCAACGGACCAATTCATGGGTAATCCCTTCTTGGATGCCTCTAGAGGGATGGGATCTGGAATGAGGGCAATAGAGAACAAGAATAGGTTGTACAGATCGACATGCTTGGCCTAGTAAAAATTTCCACTGTAGAATGGTAAATATTGTTGAATTTTCATTGTGAGCATAGGGATGGAAAAGGAGAGAAGGATTTTGTTCCTCTCTCTCTCTCTCTCTCTCTCTCTCTCTCTCTCTCTCTCTCTCTCTCTCTCTCTATATATATATATATATATATATAGGCTCTGTTACCTAAATAAATCTCAAATTGATGAAATGAAGGAAGATTAGTGTTGAAGGTTAAGATAGGATGGGGATGAGGAGTTATTAGATGGGTATTTTAGGTACTTCATATTTAGTAAAGATATTTTGATATTTAAAAAAAAAAATTAGTAGCTGACATCAGCAAATAAGGTATATTTATAACAATGACTAAGGAGAGGGGTCTCTGAGTCTAATTTGATAAAAAAAGAAGGGGTGTTAACCTATAATATTGACATTCTCCAAGGGTGGCTTTGTAAATTAACCTTTAAATAATTGTTTTGTTATATAAACAAGTAAAGTTTCAGAATTTTGGATTTTGAATTTTAAATTTTAAAGAGAGAATTCTTGCTTCAAGTTTGAGTATTTTTCTATCATGTAGTGAATAATCTTTAATCAGCTCATTTTCTTAGTGTTTGGTGGTGTTTGTTCTGCCGTATAGCTTCCTTCTCTTTCTTTTTTTTCCTGTTTGGAATAAGTATTGAACTTCAGGTTCATGAAGCAAACAAAATAAACCTTCTCTCTTCACATCAGTTCTACCTTTTCAAGCATTATTTCTTCTCAAAGGCTCAAACTTTGCAAGAACCGCTTCCAATCAGTCATTCATCTTCAACCCCTGATCAGTTTGAAGCTTCGGTGACTGACTATCATTTTTTTACTTGACCTTTATCTCCGTAAGGATAAAGAGCTCAGGTAATTTAGATCCAAGGTCTATTTCAAGGGTCGTAAGTGAAGTAGTACCAAATTAATAAAACTACAGCGATCTAGGTTATAATCCCATCTACGGAATAAATAGAAATGCAATCAACCAGAAATTAGAAAGAAACAAATGATATAGGAATGATGTATGATCTTTTCACTTAGTTCTCTAGAATCAATTAATGATCTCAATAAGTATTTACAGATTGGGCGAAAATAGAAGTAATACAGCTCTGGAGTGGCACAAATCGTGAAGAGGAGAGAGATTTGGAGCTCTCAATTGGGACCCCAACAGCTCAAGTACATAACTTTTCTCAGAGATTCTTCCGATTGCTTCAACTTCTCATCGGATCGAACCACCTTCTTAGCCATCTCAATTGAAGAAGAGGAAGAGGGAAGTCTTTTGGCTTGAGAAAGAGATCCGCAATTGTTCTTGGCGTATTGATGGAGAGATCTAATGGCGTAATTCCATCTACAGAACCCTTGATCCTTCAATGCTTCGACAGCCCCAACGCTTGCAGCCACGATCCAAGCTCTGCTCGTAGAACTCATTTTCAATTCTTTGCTACTTTTACTGCTTCTATTGAGAAATTATGGATTGTGAAACAGTGAATAAGGAGATTGAATTCAGCTTGAGAGGATAAGGTAGACGCGGAAACCTTAAATAGGAAGAGTGAGTGACAGAGTAAGAGAGAGACTCAGGTTGTGATGATAAGTTTCCATATAGTGGCAAACCCGTGGGCGGTTTTGCCAATGGTTTCGGTCCTTTCGGAGTTCGGAGTTCAGAGAGCCTACGTATCCATTTTTTTTATACGGATTGACTATTTTACCCATACGGTTTGTCGGAGGCCCTGGACCAGATAAATTCAGAATTGAAGATAAACGAATGAAGAGAGCCCACGGACCACAGCCCATGCCAGTGGGGATGACAAAACTTTGTGCCCCACTTCAGCACCTCTCACTTCCCATGGTATGCAGGAAATGCTTATATTTAATACTCTTATTTAAAACCCACTTTTAAGTAGATCATGGGAGATCAATAATTGAAGCTAACTGCATAATCAGCATCATTGAAGGTAAATTTCTTTATTAAAATCTTACATTTAAAAAAAAAATAAAAAAATAATCTATACTTTATTAAACCTCATTATAAAGTAATCATTATTTATAAATTTTTTGGCGAAAGATTCTGATCCAAAAAAACTCACAAACTTTCAAAATCTATGGAGTGGATTGAGGTGAAATTATTCTACACATCAGGACTGACTTTCCTTAGCAAGAGAGTAAGCTAAACTGTTTAACTCTCTTGAAACAAAATAAAAATCATAATCAGTATGACACCACTGACATTCTTGATGTCTTGAAGGATACGGATATCTATGCATAACAATAAGACAAGTAATCAAATTTTTGTTGTCAATTTCAATGATAGCGATAAGATGATCATTAGTATCCTCAGGAGCTTGAAGATAAATTATTCGAATTGCCACGACTTCATCAATGAAATCATGATCGCGAAAGACAACCCATGCCACTAATTAAATTATTCAACAAGCAAAGTATCACAATTTACTTTGAGAGAACCACAAAGTGAAGTCCAATAGATAGGTGCCGGATAAGTAGATGAGATAACCCTTTGAGTAGAAGTATGATTGAGCTGGAAACTGAATAGCATTGGTGAATTCAAGGCTGCCTTTTTTCTGTATCGAATAACCTTAGTTGGAGCCCAAACTTTGCTTTGGAAAATCAGGTCATTTCAAGCATGTCATGAACGCCAAAAAAATCTTAGATGTTGATATAGCCAAAATAACCCCTCGGTGGGGGCCATGACACGTGTCGCCTCTGAGACACGTGTCCACCGCCAGACGAAGGGTCCAAGAGACCACTCACACTCGAGCACGCGCAATCACCGAGGCACGCCCGCAGAATCATGCGGGATCACGTCGTCTGCATGAGGGGAATATTCCCCCCAGAAGGTTGGACGTATTCGAGTAGGACTCTAAGAAGGCCGAAGGGGGAAAAACCCTAAGGCCAAAGAGCTATATAAGAAGGCACGGAAGAAAGGGGAAGGTAAGCTCTAACACCCTCACCATTACTCCCTTATTGAACTGTGCGGCCGACCCTGACTTGAGCGTCGGAGGACTAACCCCGGACAAAGTTCCGGGCCTCCGTCGTCTGTGTTTGTGTAGGTTGGACTAGCGGGGTTTTTGGCAGCAACAGATTGGCGCCGTCCGTGGGAAACGACGGTAATGGTGGGAAGAACCTACAACCGAAGAAGGACGAGAGCGACGTCCAACGTAGACATGGGGGAAGAACCTTCAGGGGAGCTTCCTCCCTCGGCGGAGACTGGACGAGAAAGGGGTCATGATGACCGGGAAGTGTCCGTCAGATACCAGCGGTCGGCCGGATATTCAGTACGGGAAGGCAGCGACCATCAGCCTCCCGCGGCTCAGGAGTACGTGACGAAGCAGCAGTTCGAAGACCTCCAGAACAAATATAACCGGATGGCCGAGACTATGAGGGAGGTTTCCAAAGCTGTCTCCCACAAGACCGGCGGAGCGCTCCCAGATACCCACGTCCAGTTTGAGAGGGTTCGAGAAGAAGACCGAAGCAGTACGGGATCAACGAGGGCCGGCCGTGATCCTCGAAGCCGAGCAAGAGAGAGTCCCGCGCCCCGAAGTAGGACGCGACGCGCCGCAAGAGACCCGCATGGGGATCAGCACCAAGGGGACAAACAGAGGTCCGAGGACTCGGGATTAAAGAGGATGATCTTAGACCTGAAAGACGAGATCAGAAAGGTGGCAGAAAACCAGACAGGGAACCGCGAGCCCGACCTTACCAATGATACGGCCTTAGCTGACGAGGTCATGAGGGACCCGCTCCCAGTCGGTTTCCGCCTGCCCAAGTACGACACCTATGATGGGTCGGGGGACCCCGTCGATCACTTGGAAGGCTTTAAGGTCGCCATGCAATTCCATCGCGTCTCAGAAAATATTATGTGTCGGGCCCTCCCATTGACGTTCAGGGGAGCGGCGAGGCTGTGGTATAACCGACTACCGACGAAGTCGATTCACAGCTTCAGCGACCTAAGTTACTTCTTCGTGAAGGGGTTCTCTAGTAGCCAGCCCCTCCAGAAGACTACGTTGAACCTAACCAATGTCAAACAGCAAGAAGGGGAATCGCTGCGGAATTACATGAAGCGATTCCAACAAGAAAAGATCACGATCAGGGGCCTAGACCCGAAGGAGGAGTTCACGGCCCTGCTGGGTGGCGTCAAGGACAAGGAATTGAAGAGGTCCCTGGCGAAGCATACGCCTAGAGATCTGACCGAGCTGAGGGCGCGATGCGATAAGTATATCCAGATGGAGGAAACCCTCCAGGCAGATGAAGAAGTCGAAAGGAAGGCGGCGAGGAAGAGGCCCTTGAGGGTTGATGATAAACCCACCGACGAAGAAAAAAGACGAAATTCCGAGCGCAGTCGGGCCCCCAGTCCGCCGAGGAAGTTTGAGAGCTATGCACCTCTGAACCGAAGACGAACAGAGGTGTTAATGCAGATAAAAGATTCTCCAGATGCCAGGGCCATGAAGTGGCCAGGAAAGATGGGGCGACATCCCGAAAGACGCAATGTGGATAGATACTGCCACTTCCACAGAGACCACGGCCATGACACCGAGGACTGTTGGCATCTCAAGGGGGAGATAGAAGGAATGATCAGAAGGGGATACTTAGGCAGATTTGTAGACCGGGAGAAAGAGCTGGCTCCGGAAGGCAATGGCCGGAGAGATAACCGTCGGAGAGACGGTGGAGGTCGGTATGAAAGAGGGGGGCTCGCCCGCAGAAGAAATCAAGAACAGCGGAGGAACCAGACACCAGAGGAAGATGGACGCCGACCTCGAGAGGAGAACAAGAGCCCAACAAGAGTTATAGCAACCATTTGTGGAGGCCCGGCCGCAGGAGAGAGTTCGGTCTCTGCCAGGAAGGCGAAGGCCTACGCGAGGAGCGTACATGTGGCAGAATGGTCGAACAAGAAGGCAAAGACGGGGACGGTCATCTCCTTTTCAGACGATGATCTGGAAGGGGTACAGACCCCGCATGACGATGCCTTGGTCATCGCCATGACTATAGGAGATTGCAAAGTAAAGAGGATCTTGGTGGATAACGGCAGCTCAGCTGATATCCTTTTCCTCGAAGCTTTCCGGAAGA
>NC_056567.1:28455750-28486814 GCF_013358625.1 Macadamia integrifolia | reverse complement strand
TTATGGAGGATTCCAAACCATCCACGGAACCCCAAAGAAGAGCTAACCCAGTGATGATGGAAGCCATTAAGAAAGAGATCCTAAAGTGCTTGGATCATGGAATAATTTATCCGATTTCTGACAGCCAATGGGTAAGCCCAGTTCATGTAGTGCCTAAGAAGTCTGGTGTGACTGTAGTTCCTAATGCCAATAATGAGTTGATCCCTACCCGTGTCCAAACAGGATGGCGTGTGTGCATTGATTACAGGAAGTTAAATGCGGCAACCTGGAAGGACCACTTCCCATTGCCATTCATTGACCAGATGTTAGAAAGGTTAGCTGGACATGAATACTATTGCTTTCTTGATGGATATTCCGGCTATAACCAAATTCCAATTGCTTTAGAGGACCAACATAAGACCACTTTTACATGCCCATATGGAACATTTGCTTACAGGCGTATGCCCTTTGGGCTTTGCAATGCCCCTGCTATGTTCCAACGATGCATGATGAGCATTTTTTCTGACATGGTCAAAAAATTCTTAGAAGTATTTATGGATGACTTTTCAATTCATGGGAATTCCTATTATGAATGTCTTCATCATCTTTCCCTAGTTTTGAAAAGGTGCATATCTAAGAATTTGGTTTTGAATTGGGAGAAATGTCATTTTATGGTTAAATCTGATATTGTTTTAGGCCATGTAATATCCAAGGAGGGAATTAAGGTAGATAGAGCCAAAGTGGATTTAATTGATAATTTACCACCTCCTCAATCTTTTAAGGATGTTCGGTCTTTTCTAGGGCATGCAGACTTCTACAGAAGGTTTATTAAGAACTTTAGTCAGTTAGCCCAACCTCTCACCTCATTACTTGTCAAAGATCAGACTTTTGAGTTTTCCAAAGAGTGCCTAGAATCCTTCAAGCAACTTAAGAAGGAGTTGACCAATGCACCCATTGTTCAACCACCTGTTTGGACTGAACCTTTTGAATTGATGTGTGATGCTTCAGATTTTGCCATAGGAGCAGTTTTAGGTCAAAGGATTAATAAGTTGCCCACTGTCATTTACTATGCTAGTAGGACCTTAAATGATGCACAACTCAATTATACAACCACTGAAAAAGAATTTTTAGCTGTTGTGTTTGCATTAGAAAAGTTTCGGTCTTACTTAGTTGGCTCACATGTGGTGGTGTATACTGATCATTCTGCCCTCAGATACCTAGTTCAGAAGAAGGATGCCAAAGCCCGTCTCATTAGGTGGGTTTTACTTTTGCAAGAGTTTGATTTAGAAATTAGGGATAAGAAAGGAGTTGAAAACCTAGTTGCAGACCATTTATCCCGGCTTCCCAATTCCTTGACTGTTGATTCTCCAGTCAACGAGAACTTTCCAGATGAACAATTATTTGCAATGTCTAGTGAACCATGGTTTGCTGACATTGTCAACTTCTTAGTTTCAGGTATGACCCCCTTGCATTGTCTTTGCTTTTAATTTTTTCCATGCATTGAGGACATTGCATGACTTAAGTGTGGGGGAGGGAAACCAGTTTTTATTTATTTATTTATTATTATTATTTTTTTTTCACTTTGTTCTGTTTGTTTTTCTTTTTATTTTTTTGACCTTGCTAAGGATGAAGTCCTACTTTGGCTTTTGGCTAATGATCATACCATTCGGTTGCTTGATGTATGAAAATAAAATTTTTGATTAAGGTACCCATTTTGAACATATAAAAACCTTGTTGAGAAGAAAGAAACATGCATGTGTCTTGAGATGGGACTTTCTTTTGAAAAATAAGAGACCCCTGTTTTATGGTGATGGACCATATGTAAGTCTGTGGGTTCCTTGTACTTTTGATTTGGAGTTGAGACCTTCTTTTTAATTTGGCATGGGTTGGCAAATGCACAATTTTAAATAAAATGTGAAATGTGATATAAAGAAGAATAAGATTTGATTCCCTTAGAACTAGACAGGGCATTGCGCCTCAGGAAGCGTGGTGTCTTGATCGAAATTCCTTGGGGGGAAACTTCTGAAGTAACTCTAGCATCACTGCCTTTGTAGACATATGCAAAAAGCGAAGCTACATAGTAACTTGGGTGTCTGGTGTTTGCTCCACCATGTCATTCAGGCCAAAAGTAGTGGAGTAGAATAGAGTTTATTAGTGAAAAAAAGAAAAAAAAAAGAAAAAGAAAAAAAAATGTGCAAATGTCATTATTGCTTGGTAACATGTTTGGTCAAAAACACTCCAACGCTTTAGTCATTGGTTCCCTATTTCTTCACAAGTGGTTTTGCCTTAAGATAAGGATGTTTTGGAAGAGATGAGGTGAGTTCCAAATTAAGAAATATGCTAGTGCCTGGAATTGATAAAGGGTAATAAAAGTTCAAGTGTGGGGGTCCCTTGTAAGACAAATTATCTTTGCTCCGGATCGGTATAAGCCTTACCTTTAGCCAAAGTTGGGATTTGTTTATTCTGAATTTTGGGTATATATTTACTGCAAACACCCACGAGACACAACTCGTCCACTAGGGGTGACCTAGGGGTTTAAAGGCTTGTTGCACATGCTAAGTGCAACCGTGATTCCTACGAAAGTGAGTTAGGTTTTTTTTATCTTTATTCTTTTTCTTTTTGTTTTGCTCGAGGA
Organism: Macadamia integrifolia; assembly: GCF_013358625.1. Taxonomy (NCBI): domain Eukaryota; kingdom Viridiplantae; phylum Streptophyta; class Magnoliopsida; order Proteales; family Proteaceae; genus Macadamia; species Macadamia integrifolia. The sequence goes on along the minus strand of NC_056567.1, from coordinate 28,484,200 downwards.
CTAGCAAAGTCTAAGTGTGGGGGAATTCTGATGAGCACATTTATGTGTGAAATCTAGGGTAGTAAAACATGCATTTTACATATTTAGAATGGAGCTACCTTGGGTTTTACTCTCTTTTTGCAGGTTTTATATTTTCAAGGCCTCAAGGACTATCGGGAGCTATATCTTCAATTTTACACGTAAAGAGGTCCTATTTCTTTCCATGGTTGCGAAGAGGACGAAATTCTGAGCAAGATGGACGTGTTCAATTAAAAGTACACATTCGTTTGGTCACCCGTACAAATGATTATTCTTTTTCGGGTCAGAAAAAGAATAATGGATCAGAATTGAACCGAGATGCAGAACCAGCCCGTTTACAATTGTCCCAGAGGTACAAGGAATACTCCAAATGCCAACAAGGATCGATGGACCACATCTTTAAGTGATTAAAGATTTGTTTTTGGTAACAACAACTACCTAGCTTAGTTGGTGAGCTATGGTGTACAAAATTCTCTTGCTCACCATGAGGTCTCAAGTTCGAATCTTATGGTTGTTTTTTTTAGAAGATTTTGTTGAAGATTTCCTGCTTTTCACTCACTTAAAGCACTAAGGGCATGGAGGGGATTTCCACATCAAGTTAGAAGCAAGCAAAATCGTGGAAGCAAGAAGAGAAGAAAAAGAAAAAAAAAAAGGAAAGCAAAATCGTGGAAGCAAGAAGAGAAGAAAAAAAAAGAAAGAGAAAAAAAGGGGAGAACCAAAAATTGTCCAAATCTTCTCTCTCCTCCACATCATCACCAAATACTGTTCAAATCACACAAAGAAGAAGAAAATCGTCCCTAGGAGAGAGAAAAAGAAGAAAAAAAATTAGGAAAAAAAAAAGGAAAGAAAATAAGCAAAAAATTTTAGGAAATTTCTCAAAATTTATTTCTCTCTTCTCTCTCCTCCATCTTAGCACTTTTGGACTCAAAAGATCTCACAATCAATTGTGGGTTTCTCTCTTTTAGGAAATAAAAAATTGTTACCCTACCTCTCCATTCCCTATAAATACAACTCATGTAAGAGGAGGGGAGACAATTCATTCTTCTTCTAGTTTTCTTTAGTTGCTCTCTCTCTTCCTCTTTCTCTCTTTAGTTTTAGTTCTTCTCTATTTTTGCTTTAATCACTTTTGTAATAGTTTTTTTATTTCAATTAATGCAAATACTCTTTTATTCTTATTCAGCCTTTTTATGTTTATGATTTATGCAATTGAGTTGTAATTTTTTAAGCTATAGTTCTAGGCTTAGATCTAGGTGACAAGATCACGAGCCGTGGAGCAATTTTTTTTCAAGTTCAAGCATTGATCCAAGTAAGTAGGCTCCTTCAGTAGTCTTCTCTCCCCCCTCTCATTCCCTCTTCTGACTACCCTTTCTTTCTTAATTTAGGATTTTTATTTTCAGTCATTACATTATTGCTATCCCTTTCCCCCAAGGTTCATGGCTAGTGTATGTGTTGGCTTTGCCCGTCCTAGCCATAGAACCATCAATTTATTGCTTTTATTTTAATTGTCTCCCTTTCCCTAAAGCCAAGTAGAGTAACCCTTGTAAGAGTGACTCTCTGGTCAAGTAGGGAAGCTCATATTATGATGCATCCCTCGGGCTAAGTAGAGAAACCTACTTGTGAGTCTCTCTTTAGCTTTATCCCCTTTCTTTTACTTTATTTTTATTTCAGCATTTTTTTCCTTTATTTATTATTATTTTTTTTTAATTGCGTGGGTTGTTTATTTTTAGTTATTTATTTATTTAATTTTAATTGCGTGGCTTGCGTCTTTAAATTCTTAGATGACGAATGGTTAGGACGTTATTTTTAGGACGGTAATTAGAATTAGATCACAACTATTAATCAGTTCACTTTCGCATTATTAAAAGAAATAAAAAAATAAAGTGGCTGCTCTCCCTGTGTTCGACCCGTAGCTACACTGATCCGTACGCTTGCGGTTACATTTTAAATCTCAAACAAAAACAAATCTTGAAAAAAAAACCTGAACTTGAAGAAAAGAGATGCTCCACGGCTTGTGATCTTATCACCTAGATCTAAACCTAGAACTATAAATTTAAAAATTATAACTCAATTGCATAAATCATAAACATAAAAGGTTGAATAAAACTAAAAGAGTGCTTGCATTAATTAAAATAAAAAGCTATTACAAAAGTGATTAAAGCAAATATAAAGAAGAACTAAAACTAAAGAGAGTGAGAGAGGGAGAGAGAAAAGAACTAAGCATAAACTAGAAAATAAACTAAGGGGAATAATCCTTCTAGGAGGGGGGAGGAAGGGGATTTTACAGGGCTTTGGTCTTGCCTCCTTCCTTCTACAAGTCTTCTTTAAGAAAAGAAAGAAAACAAACTAAAATAAAATCTTAGTAAAAAAACCTCATTCTCTGAGATATTGGGTGAGGAAAGAGAGAATCTATTTTCAAAATTAACAAATTCTATTCCTTCCCTACAATATTAACCAATATCTTGTAATCTTGACTAAATCAGAAAGAAATCTCTGCATAGCATCTTCAAGATCATGTGAGGTGGCAAGGAGAGAGAATAATCTTCAAGATTTTATAGGAGAGAGGATGTGGTACCAATGAGTGGGTTACACCTTTGGACAAGTTAGTTCAAGCTTGGACCGGTTCTTGATTCACTTTAAGCACTTTTTTCTTGTAGACTTGGAAACTAAAAAAATAAAATAAAAACAGAAGTAGTACTATCTAAAGTGGGGCTAAATGTACGCTCACACATTATTGTGCTCATCAGCGTCGGATCCTTAAAGCCCGTCCCTGGGCCTCTGTACGGATTTTCAGGTGCACCTGCAGAGCTAGAAGGAGTAGTCGACATGCCAGTAACCATCGGTCAGGGAGCTCAAACAGCCACCACCATGGTCACATTCATGGTGGCCAAGATAGCCTCACTCTACAATGGAATCCTTGGCTGACTTGGTCTTAATGGCCTTGGAGCGTTATGTCCACTAAGTCTATGAAGGTCAAGTTTCCCATCAACAATGGAATCAGGGAATGCAGGTCTAGCCAGAAGGAGTCCCGAGAATGTTATGCTAACTTCATAAAGTCTGTCAAAAAACCATGTTCTAGCCTAGCATGCATGGTAGAAAACATTTATTGCTACAACGAAAGCCTTCTAAATAGGGTCGAGCCTATGGAACAGCTGCTCACTGTCCCACTGATCGAGGCCTAGCCAACAAAGACTGTCTAGCACAGAGCATTGCTGAGCACCCAACGTTGTGATTAAATCCTGAACTTCCTTGATAAAAACTCTAACATCTTCACATGGAAGGCTTCTGATATGCCAAGCATCCCAAGGGACGTGGTTAAGCACAATCTGGACGTTAATCTTAGCTTTAAGCCTTTTCAACAGAAGCACAGGGACTTTACAACCGAGCGAAATGCAATCATCAACGAAAAAGTTGACATGCTCGTGGCTGTGGGGTTCATGAGAGAAGTAAAATACCCAACCTGGCTGGCTAATGTTGTCATGGTCCCAAAGTCTAACAAGAGGTGGAGGATTTGCATAGACTACACCGATCTGAACAAAGCCTATCCCAAGGGCTGCTATCCCTTGCCCATGATCGACTCCTTCATAGACTCAATAGCAGGCCACGAGATGCTGACCTTTATGGATGCATACTCCGACTACAACCAGATAAGGATGAAAGTTGAAGATGAGTAGAAGATAACATTTCTCACCACTCAGGGCAACTAGTGCTACACTGCAATGCCCTTTGGCCTCAAGAATGTAGGAGCCACATACCAGAGAATGGTTGATGACATGCTGGTTAAGAGTGCAAAAGGCACCAATTATGTACTGGACCTGAGGGAAGCCTTTGATGTCCTATGACAGAACCAGATGAAGTTAAACTCTACCAAGTGTGCATTCGGAGTGACCTCTGAAAAGTTCATAGGCTTCCTAGTATCGCAAAGGGGAATAGAGGTAAACTCTTTCAAAATTGAAGCCATTCAAGAGATGTGCCCACCGAGAAACATCCACGAAGTCCAGAAGTTGATGGGGTACCTAGCCACACTGAACAGGTTTCTTTCCCAAGCTGGAGACAAATGTCTTCCTTTCTTTAAGCTGTTAAAAGGAGGAAAAAGACACCAACAGTTCATATGGACAAATGAATGTGACGCGACATTTGAAGAAGTCAAAACCTGCCTAACCAGGCCCCCCTTTGCTGAGCCGACCCGAGGCAAGAGAGGTGCTCCAATTGTATCTCACTACATCTCGGTGGCCATTAGCGCAATTCTTATAAGAGAAGAAGGAAAAGTCCAAAAGCGTATCTACCACGTGAGTCATGTGCTCCTTGACATGGAGACACGATACCCAAGGATTGAAAAGCTTGCGTTGGCATTGGTCATAGCAGCTAGGAAACTGAGGCCTTACTTCCAAGCACACACCATAGCTGTGCTGATAGATCGGCCACTGAGGAAGTCACTCCACAACCCTAGTGTGGTAGGGCGGATGGTGAGCTGGGCTGTCGAGTTAAGTTAGCATAACATTGAATTTTGGCCAAGGAGTGCAATCAAGGGCAAGGCACTAGCAGACTTCCTGGTAGAGTGCACGCAGGCAGAGGAGGAATCTTAAGTAGGGGCTAAGCCGAACAGGAAGAGAAAGCTCTTTGTTGATGAATCTAGCTCCTCGACAAAGAGTGGTGCAGGACTTGTGCTGCAAAGTCCAGAGGCAATCGCAATATAGTATGCCCTCAGATTTGTATTTCCTGCAACAAACAATAAAGCAGAGTATAAATGTAATAACCCGCTTCTTAAACCCGGTCTGATTTCGCGGTTGAACCGGTTGAACCATGCAGGAACCGAGCCAGAGGATATTAGAGTGGGTTCCTTATGGGCTATGATGGCACGGGTGACCTTAAACACCGGCTGGCCCGACAAGTCCGAGCCAGTGCCAGAAGAGACGGGAGTGCCCAAACCGTGTACGTGCACCTACCATAAGGCTATGTACGGATAGAACAGGTATTATATCCGTATTTTAAGATTATGTACGTATGCTACATTGTATGCTTGGGGTAGGGTCCGAGCCGAGGTCAGAGCCCGGTCAAAATCCCAAGTTTTGACTCTCGGATGGGTAGGACCGGTGGGTACCCCACCCACCTGAGTGACCCATCCGACACTATTCACTTAATTAGGAATAGTATATAAGACCTTATGATTTCCTTCTTTTCCTTTTATTTCCCCCGTACGTTTGGGAGAAAAGTACAGAGGAGAGAGAAAAAGAAAGGGAAGAAGAAAGGAAGAGGAAGAAAGGGAAGATTTCAGCGGCGCCGGAGCTCGATCTCGCCATTCCGGTGCCGGAAGAGTAATCTTCAACTCGAGATCTACAGTTGGAGGTAAGAAAAGCTGGGTTTTATGAGCATTAACCATACCCACGCTTTAAACCCTTGATTCGTGTATGGTTTCTCAAGATCTTGTAAACACCCTTTGAAATGTTGAATCTAAGGTTTAATAGATGATTATTGTGTTGATCTTGAAGGATTTGAAGAGTTATTGACAAGATAGAAGGAGCATTGTGAGTTGGAAGTGTTTTGAAGTGTTTGGAGTCATTCTTGAGCAAAGAAGGTAAGATGGTTCCCCTCACTCGAATCTAACTTAGATCTAAGCTAGAACCATCCCATAGGACTCTAAAGGTGTGAAGAATGGGTTGGGAAAAGCCCTATTTGGATCCCCAAGGAATGGAGGAAATGGAGAAGAAACTGGGGTTTTTCCGCCAAAACCGGCGGGTGCAACCGGCGGGTCCCTACCCGCCTGAGACACCCACCCGAGAGGACCAGAGGGTTCTGGCAAAACCGGCGGGTAGGACCGGCGGGTCCTACCGGCGGGTCCATACCCGCCGGTCCCAAACCGGCGGGTTGGACCGGTGGGTCCCTACCCACCTGTCTGGCACCCACCCGTGTGGCCCCGAGGGTGATCCGGGGGTCCGATTGAGCCCAAATCGGACGTGTGACCTTCTTTCGACGTTCTAAACACGATTTTGAAGTCGGATTTCATTACTTTTGATTCTAAAATGGTGAAGTACTAACCCCGCTCAATTATGTTAGGTTCACCAAATCATACCCGATTCGCTCCGGATCTCGCCCGTACCGAACGAGACTTCGTGTACGCTACAAGTAAGTGGAGAGAGGACGTTTGGCCTATTTCAAGGCATTTTTTTGGCATTCATATAACTATATCTAATTTAGTCATGTCATCATGAATATGCTATATAGAGTAGTCATCTCACACTTTGATGTGCATTTATGCTATGTTTATTATTCAATTGCAAATTGAATGTGATGCTATATGTTGAATGTGTACATCATGTTGCATAATGCCTTGATAGACTAGATGCCGTGGTCGGCTTGGAAACGAATGCATTGGTGGCCCGTGGTATGGGACACGGAGGCACTATGCAGTCGTACTGCATATAGGAGCATGCGGTATTAGGATTCTCACCATCCCGTGCTACGACCCTTCCCAACAGGGTTTGAGGTGTTGGGTTGCCATTTGGGGGGAAGCAGGGGTCGCGGTTGTCGGACACTGTGGCGGTTAGGCATTACGCCCGGCGAGTCGTGTAGGACAGCCGGCAACCCCGGTGGTATTTCAAGAGGGCCAATCGTACTGCTTTTAAATTGCTGGAGTCAGCACTGTCATTTAAATATATTTACATTTCTGTTGAGAGCCGGTGGACGGCATTGTCTTTATTTTTCCGAGTACTCACGGTGGGCCTTCTCCAACAGCCCTATGGGCGTATCGCGGGAGGGAGTTCGCGGCTCGTACCCAGAGTATACGCGCACTGTGGTTGTAGTAGCACTAAAACCAAAGACTTAGTAATGTTGATTAGGTGTATGTGATATAAAATGACTTGCATGGCATGTAGTGCATATGATGTGATGTGTGGACCGTTGTGTGTGGTCCACCTCTCTACTTACTGAGCTAGTGAGCTCATTCCACGTGTATACCCCTTTTTAGATGATTTTGCAGGTCATGCACCTGAGGAGCAGGGGGTGGGTCCCACAGTCGAGTTTCCTGGAGAGGACTGGTGGACCCCTGATGAGTTTGAGCATGGCGTAGACTGCGCGTGTGAGAGCTGTGCTGCGGGACAGCAGTTTTGAGGTCGTGTTGAGTTCCACTACCGAGCCGAGCTGTGTACTCTGATGATTTTGACAAATTCCTGTATATACTTGATATTTGAACTTTATTCTTTTTGTGTATATATCATGCCTTTGGGCCCAAATGTATATATAATTATGGTATCATCATTGGGTATCAGGTATATGGGAATTATTACAGGTAAAACTTAGTCTTCCGCTGATTTGACGAGTTGATGTTAGTGTGTGTATGCTGTGGTGGAATACAGTGTCTGATGATCCTGGCAGGTTTGGGTTAACCGGTGTTAACTCGGTCACCGCTCCGGTTCAGTGCGAACGGGGTGTGACAAACGGTGGTATCAGAGCGTGATGCTCTGCTCCACTTACAGCATACCATTAGAATCCCGTAGACTCTATAATAGGGAAATGGGGATTGGGTAAAGATAAAAGCTTAAAGATTAAAAGTCAAGAAAAGGAAGTATAAAAATGGAGTTATATTATAAGTTGCATTCATGGCATGCGTGAGTGTAGATAAAAGGTAATTAGGTTAGTGCTATAACCTATAAAGTACTATTTCGACGAAATTTCGGCAGCATAACGGCGTAAAGTGGGATTTCCAAAAAATTTTACACAAAACCTGATAAACAACAGATAATAATATAACCAAGGGCACAAATAGAAAAGTCACATCACCACAAAAACCACACAGGAACTCCACATATGAAAACATTATAATAGTCCAATATCCAAAGATATTTCATTCCATAAATGAAATTCAAGTTACATCGTAATTACAAGGAATGAGAATAAAGAAGGGTACAATGTCTACAAAAAGAGAATAATGGATAAACAGCTGGGCGGGCAAGCTAAGCCTCACTGGTCGTCGTCATCGTCGTCGATGATCACCAAGTTCGCTAGAGGCCTGGAGTTAAAGTCGAAGCGGTGATCGTAATAATCTAACCTCGTGTTCACCAATCGTACCTCCCTCCTAAGCCGGCCATAATCTGCTGAGATGGCGGTGGACCTGGTGTCCAAGTCCTGACCCAACCTACGGAAAGAATCCTCCAAGGTGATCTGCCGTGGAGGCAATCTCGTCCAGCCGCCTCAGTATCTGGACCTGGCCATCCTGCAATGCCCGCATGGAGGCTGTCCTGTCCTCATAGTCGTAGTCACCACTCCCAGGTGGTGGGGCTCCATATGGTGGGGCTGCAGCTCCAGAAGAACTAGGACCCGGACCTCTCGACTCCTGAGGCGCCTCCTCAGGGATACTGCCGCCCATCAGATCCGCCTCCTCGCCCTGAGGAACGTAGTCCTCATCCTCCTCACTGGACTCCTCCTCCATGAGGACATCCTCTACAGGGGCAGCCCTCCTACCCCTACCCCTCCGAGCTCCCGATCTAGGAGGTGAATCCATGAGGGTATGGAGACCCATCTTCAAGAGGTTGCTCCGATCGAACCTATCAGCCGGAGTCTTCCCCTCCTCTCCGCTCAGATCCACCCTGAAGAACTCGAAGACCCTGGTGAGGATCCTGCCGTAGGGGAATCCTCCGTCCTCTGGGTGGGAAGCATGGTGCTCCATCGCTCTGAGGATGATATAGGGAAGGCACAAGTGCTCCCTGCCTCCCTCTGCTGCCGTAAAAATACAAAAGGCAATGAAAGCCGTCATGAAACCTACCTGGTTCCGATGACCTCCCCTGGGGAGCAGGTTGAACTGGATCAACCGGGCGAAGAGACGGACCTCAGGGAAGAAAGATGTCTCGGACTCCGGGCGACTGCTGCTACCGCAGATGGTCTCGTAGATGAAGTCTGGTGTCTCCATGCTCATGAACGGTCCCTGAGGCCTACTCCTGGGGGGACTGTAGTATCGGTGTCCCGCCGCCGATATACCCAGAATACTGGCCAGGGTGTCTACCGTCAGCTGGATATCCACTCCCCTCACCAGACTGCTGACAGTGAGTTCCCCGTACTGATACGACACCTCCAGGTTGCAATAAAACTGACGGACGAGCTGCTCGTAGCACGGTCGGTCCACCTGAAGAATAGTGTCCCAGCCCAATGCTGAGAACCTCTCCTGAAGCTGTGCCTTGTGGAAGTCCTCGACTACCACGGTCTTTTCCATCAACACTGGCCCCTTCAGGAAGATAGGCCATTTGGCTGCGGCCTCGGCACTAGAGAAGTGCTCCTCATCGTAGTCTGAAGGGTCAGACTGAGCAGGCGCAGGTCTCCCTGTGCGATGAGCTGAAGTGCTGGTCTCCGCACTTCTCCGCTTCGAAGCGGTGGTCTTGCGTCGAACACCAGAGGAAGATGTTCCTCTGCCGGTGCGTGAAGACATCCTGACAATAAGTAAAGAAAGTTGGGTTAGAATAGTAAGAAAAGACAGCAGCATTAAAGAAGGAAATTCAAAATCCAATTTCTGCAAAATGGGAACGGCAACGATCTAGGAAGGATAGAAAAACTTATGACATGAAACATGATGATGGCAACGCAGGGAAACGTGCCAAAACAGTAAAATGACAGCAAAGGACAGCAAAAGCAATAGGCATGAATGAAATGGGGAAATTCGAGTCCCTTGTGCAAATTGGAATAGAATGGGGCGAAAGCTTGAAACCCTAAGTCTAGAATGAAATGCCATAGTAATGGGATGATGGAATTGCAAGAATATAACCAAAAAGGACTATGGAATTCCATGAGTACAAGTATGGATGAAAATCAAGGAAACCAATGCCAAAATAGGGATTTTCATGAAAATGCATGAGGATTTCAAGCATAATGGATGATTCAATGAAATCTAACTCATATCTAGCGTAAAACAAGTGAAATGCATTACATAGAAGACATCAATTTGAGAAAAACAGTAAGGATTGAAGAAACCCCCAAATTTGGGAACCTAGGGTATCAATTTGGGTTTTTCTCCAAATAAAGTGTGATGAATCCTATAAACTACAAATGAGCACAATGGAATCATCACAAACACATGATAATACTTTTCTATGGTGGAAAATGGAGAAAGAAAGCCTAGAAAGTAAATCCAAATCAAGCATTTCACCTAAAATTTGAAATTCTGGAAAAAGGAGAAGAAGAAGAACTTACTTGGATGAAGACGAGTTGACTCTTCACTAGAGCGCCGTGTGGATGAGTGGAATCGTGAGTTGGAGCGCCGAGTAGACTCCCAAAATCGTCCAAGAGAAAAAGGGAGGAAAAAGAGAGAGAAGAGAGTGAAGGAAATAAAACAAAACAGGGCCAAAAGGCCCTGTTTTCGCTTTATCGGCCAAGACCGGCGGGTCCAAACCGGCGGGTCCCTACCCGCCGGTGACACCCGCCGGTTTGGGTGTTGGGACCGGCGGGTCAGACCGGCGGGTCCCTACCCGCCGGTTCATCCCACCGGTTTGGACAGAGGGGAAAATTTTTTAAAATTTTTAAAATTTTCTTTCTTTGTCATTTCCCTTCTTTTCTCCTATTATGAATGCATTGGTTTTATGGTGGGGATTAATCCTATGATCGATATGCTACGGTCAAGTGGGACCATTCGCATGTATGTTGTGAACTTTGCCCGTATCTTGGAATTGAGCTATGATTAATTACAGGCTATCATACACTACAACACCTCACAAAATGGCATATGATTGTGTGCCTAAATCAGTCTATGGTGTTTAACCAATGTGGTGTGTGATATGTTCCAGGTACAAGGATACGATGGTACGTACTAGATCCGGTAGTAATGCCCGAGGTACCTCGCGGGGTCCTCGTCGGGTCGGTCGACCACAAAATCCCAGAGGGGCCCGTTCTGTGGGGCATACCTCGCCTCCATTACCTGCAGAGACCCATGGTCAGGGTGGGGCCCATGGGGACCCACCTATGACTGCACTCCCGGACCCTCCACCGGTTATCACACCGGGAGATGTTGCTACAATAATCCAGCAGTCCCAACAAGCTTTCCAACAACAAATGCTTCAGCAACAACAAGCATTTATGACTGCTATCCAGCAACAGTTGGATCTTTCTCAACCGGGTCAACCTCCCCGGGTACTCACTCCGCAAGACCCACCTGTCGGGTCGGGAACGGGACCACCAGTGGGTACACCTCCAATCCCACCATTCGGTATTCCTCAGCAGGGGATGCCTCATCCTTATGCCTACTATCCTGCCTATGCTCCTAACTTCTCGGCGACGAGTAATACGTCAAGGGTGGTAGAGTCGTTCAAGAGGAACTTACCACCGGTATTCTCTAAGGTGGGGAGTGATCCTCTAGAACCGGATCAATGGATCCAAGAATTGGAGAAGATATTTGAGGTGCTTGAGTGCACGGATGCCCAGAAGCTCATTTGTGCTGGGTTACAACTCAAGAAAGAGGCAAATTCTTGGTGGCAAGCTTCCAAGCCTATATTGATGGCTGCTCATCCAGAACCTACTTGGGAGCAGTTTAAGGAATTGTTCTTGGACAACCATTATCCGCGCAGTTTCAGGGATCGGAAGGAGACTGAGTTCATGGCCTTAACTCAAGGAGGTAAAACTGTTCTTGAATATCAGCAACAATTTGAAAGTTTGTTCCATTTCGCCCCACGGCATATGCGAACAGCGGAAGAAAAGGCAGCAAGGTTCCTAAAGGGCCTAAAAGCGTCTATTGGGTCTGTGCTGGAAGTCTTGGATTTGACCGAATATGGCCAGATTGTACAGAAGGCCAAAACAATGGAAGATAAGCAAAAGGGTGAACAGTCCCTCACTCCTGGACTGTGGAAGAGATCAAATCCATTCCCAGATGCGGGAAATTCCTCCAAAGCATACCGTGGATCATACAGTTCTGGGCCTATGTATAGGCAGCCCTATAGGCCATCTGGCTACCCTTCTAGGCCAGTTGGTGGTTCGGGTTCTACTTCCTTTCGCCCGAACACTAGTGTGGCACCTACAGCTCCAAGGCCACCTCGACCTTCATCTGCAGCGGGTCAAGTGCAGAGGGGCCCCGCTCCAGTTCCGACGTCTCAGATTCGTTGCTTCAACTGCCATTCCTATGGGCATTATGCGAAAGACTGTCGGTCCCGACCAGCCTTGCCCTCCAGTCAGCCCTCTGCGTATCGACCTCCCTTACCTCGAGGCAGTCAACCGCAGGGAAGGATGTATGCCCTATCAGCCGAGGAAGCTGAGGCTAGTACAGAAGTTGTAGCAGGTACATTTAAAATTAAGAAGTTCATTATGATTAATGTTGATGACCTGCTGAAATTATATACATTGTTATATTAGGTATTCTACCCATATCGGGCATACCAGCCTATGTTTTATTTGATTCAGGAGCTACCCATTCCTTCGCATCTAAGAGATTTGTGGGGAAGCTTGGGATGTCACCAAAGATCCTAGACCATGGAATGATTGTTAGTATGCCTACTGGTAAAATTGCACAGTTGAAGGAAGTGTATGGACCGTGCCCGGTGGAGATTAGTGGGAAGAACTTTGATGCACAACTCATTAAATTCAATATGCAGAATTTTGATGTTATACTGGGTATGGATTGGTTGTCAGCTCATCGAGCTAATGTGATCTGTGCGGAAAGGCTGATTAAGGTGACAGATGTCGAAGGGAAAGAGTGGGTGTACCGAGCAGATACAATGAAAAGGGTGAGGAAGGTCCTCGTCTCCGCTCTTCAAGCGGTAAAGTTGCTAGAAAGTGGATGTCAGGGTTTCATATCCTCGGTACTCGATGTTGATGCAAGAGTTACACCTCTAGAAGAAGTAAAGGTGGTTAAAGAGTTTCCCGATGTTTTCCCAGATGATCTGATGCATTTACCACCTGACAGAGAGTTGGAGTTTGCCATAGACTTGATTCCTGGAGCAGCTCCAGTATCAAAGGCTCCATATAGGATGGCGCCAGCTGAATTGAAGGAGTTGCAGATGCAGTTACAGGAACTATTGGAAAAGGGGTTTATTCGCCCAAGTGTTTCACCTTGGGGTGCCCCGGTGTTGTTTGTCAAGAAGAAGGATGGTAGTTTGCGTATGTGCATAGATTACCGGGAGTTGAATAAGCTAACCATTAAGAACCGGTATCCATTGCCACGCATTGACGATTTATTTGATCAGTTGCAGGGAGCCAGAGTATTTTCGAAGATAGACCTTCGGTCCGGCTATTATCAGCTCAAGATAAAGAGTAGTGATATACCCAAAACAGCATTTAGGACTCGATACGGCCATTATGAGTTCCTAGTGTTGTCCTTCGGGTTAACCAATGCGCCGGCAGCATTTATGGATCTAATGAATCGAGTATTCCAGGATGTGCTCGACAAATGGGTAATTGTTTTTATTGACGATATCTTGATCTACTCCAAGACCGAGGAGGAGCACACTCAACACTTGAGAATGGTGTTACAGAGATTGAGAGATCAACAGTTGTTTGCCAAGTACAGCAAGTGTGAATTTTGGCTTGAATAAGTTGGATTCCTGGGGCACATAGTGTCTAAAGCCGGAATCGAAGTGGATCCTGCTAAGGTAAAAGCAGTAGTGGAATGGGAAAGTCCCAAGAATGTTACTGAAATTAGAAGCTTCCTGGGATTGGCTGGATACTACCGGCGTTTCATCGAGAATTTTGCTCGGATCTCAGCACCAATGACCAAGTTGACTAAAAAGGGTGTGAAATTTGACTGGGCAGAAGAATGTGAGAAGAGCTTCCAGGAATTGAAAGAAAAGTTAGTGACTGCCCCTGTGCTGACTATTCCTGAAGGCACAGGTGGAATGACGGTCTATACCGATGCTTCCAAAGTTGGGTTGGGTTGTGTTCTCATGCAACGCGGGAAGGTAATAGCATATGCATCCCGACAACTAAAAGAATATGAGAAGAATTACCCCACTCATGACTTGGAACTAGCGGCAGTCATTTTTGCCCTTAAGATCTGGCGACACTATTTGTATGGAGAGAAGTGTGAGATATACAGTGACCACAAGAGCCTGAAATACTTCTTCACCCAGAAGGATTTGAATATGAGACAGAGAAGATGGCTTGAACTCATGAAGGATTATGACAGCGATATTCAGTATCATCCCGGCAAGGCTAATGTGGTGGCAGATGCATTGAGTCGGAAGACACAGACTGTGTCGCTTTCATGCTTAGCAGTCAGCTCACCACTTGTGCAAGAGGCGATGCTAATGGACGAAACCCTCTTGTATGAAGGGGTAACCCTAGAGCTTGAACCTCAACCAGAAAACCTTAAATGGTTGACGGTATCTTTATCGGCTCTACAAGTGCATCCGGCAATTAGGCAAGAGGTGATACTGAAGCAACCTTTGGATCCTGAATTGCAGCGGATCAGAGTTAAGGTTCAAGACCAAACAATGAACGACCCAGATTTTACTTTAGCCAGGGATGGGGCATTGATGTTTCGAGACAGATTGTGTGTACCCGATGATTTGGATATACAGGATAAAATCGTGAGAGAAGCACACAGCTCCGAGTACTCACTTCATCCAGGAAGTACCAAAATGTACAAAGACCTCAAACAGAGTTACTGGTGGCCAAGCATGAAAGTCACCATAGCCTTGTATGTGGCGACTTGTCTTACCTGTCAGAAGGTGAAAGCTGAGAGGCATCGACCTTATGGTACCCTTCAGCCACTCCCAGTACCAGAATGGAAGTGGGAAAGGATTACAATGGACTTCGTCACCGGACTACCAGGTACACCTAAGGGAATGGATGCGATATGGGTGATTGTGGATCGGCTTACCAAGACTGCTCATTTCATTCCTATCAAGACCAAGTTCTCCATGGCCAAACTAGCACAACTTTACATGGACAACATAGTGCGTCTACATGGAGTGCCAGTGAGCATTGTTTCAGATAGGGACCCAAGGTTCACCTCCAGATTTTGGAAAAGCCTGCAGCGTGCCTTGGGATCGCAACTGAACTTGAGTACAGCTTTTCACCCACAGACGGACGGTCAGTCGGAGCGAACCATACAGATCTTAGAGGACATGCTCAGGGCATGTGCAATGGAGATGAGTGGCAGCTGGGAAGAATATATACCTATTATGGAGTTTGCATATAATAATAGTTACCAAGCTACAATTGGGATGGCTCCATATGAAGCGTTATATGGCAGAAAATGCAGAACTCCTTTGTATTGGGATGAGGTAGGTGAACGACGAATGTTAGGGCCGGAGATGATCCAGATGACTTGTGACAAAGTCGACGTTATTAGAGAACGGATTAAAGCAGCTCAGTCCCGTCAAAAGAGCTATGCAGACACCCGCAGGAAGGAGATTGAATTTCAGCCAGGAGAAAAGGTATTTCTCAAGATCTCTCCTACTAGAGGTTTGCAAAGGTTTCACAGAAAGGGGAAGTTGAGCCCAAGATACATGGGACCATTTGAGATCTTGTCCCGGGTTGGCTCAGTAGCCTACATGCTTGCTCTACCACCTTCGCTTGGAAATGTTCACAATGTATTCCATATATCCATGCTGAAGAAGTACGTGCATGATCCATCTCATGTACTACCCGTGGAACCAGGGTACCTAGAAGCTGATATGACTTATATAGAGCAGCCAGCTGAAATTTTGGACCGAAAGGTGAAAACCCTTCGCAACCGTTCCATTTCCTATGTAAAGGTGCGATGGGCTGGTCATTCACTTGAAGAAGCATCTTGGGAGGTAGAAGATGAAATGCGAGCCAAGTACCCTCATCTTTTTGATCAACCAGGTACGCAATTTCGAGGACGAAATTTTTCAGAAGGGGGGGTAATGTAATAACCCGCTTCTTAAACCCGGTCTGATTTCGCGGTTGAACCGGTTGAACCATGCAGGAACCGAGCCAGAGGATATTAGAGTGGGTTCCTTATGGGCTATGATGGCACGGGTGACCTTAAACACCGGCTGGCCCGACAAGTCCGAGCCAGTGCCAGAAGAGACGGGAGTGCCCAAACCGTGTACGTGCACCTACCATAAAGCTATGTACGGATAGAACAGGTATTATATCCGTATTTTAAGGTTATATACGTATGCTACATTGTATGCTTGGGGTAGGGTCCGAGCCGAGGTCAGAGCCCGGTCAAAATCCCAAGTTTTGACTCTCGGATGGGTAGGACCGGTGGGTACCCCACCCACCTGAGTGACCCATCCGACACTATTCACTTAATTAGGAATAGTATATAAGACCTTATGATTTCCTTCTTTTCCTTTTTATTTCCCCCGTACGTTTGGGAGAAAAGTACAGAGGAGAGAGAAAAAGAAAGGGAAGAAGAAAGGAAGAGGAAGAAAGGGAAGATTTCAGCGGCACCGAAGCTCGATCTTGCCATTCCGGTGCCGGAAGAGTAATCTTCAACTCGAGATCTACAGTTGGAGGTAAGAAAAGCTGGGTTTTATGAACATTAACCATACCCACGCTTTAAACCCTTGATTCGTGTATGGTTTCTCAAGATCTTGTAAACACCCTTTGAAATGTTGAATCTAAGGTTTAATAGATGATTATTGTGTTGATCTTGAAGGATTTGAAGAGTTATTGACAAGATAGAAGGAGCATTGTGAGTTGGAAGTGTTTTGAAGTGTTTGGAGTCATTCTTGAGCAAAGAAGGTAAGATGGTTCCCCTCACTCGAATCTAACTTAGATCTAAGCTAGAACCATCCCATAGGACTCTAAAGGTGTGAAGAATGGGTTGGGAAAAGCCCTATTTGGATCCCCAAGGAATGGAGGAAATGGAGAAGAAACTGGGGTTTTTCCGCCAAAACCGGCGGGTGCAACCGGCGGGTCCCTACCCGCCTGAGACACCCACCCGAGAGGACCAGAGGGTTCTGGCCAAACCGGCGGGTAGGACCGGCGGGTCCATACCCGCCGGTCCCAAACCGGCGGGTTGGACCGGTGGGTCCCTACCCACCTGTCTGGCACCCACCCGTGTGGCCCCGAGGGTGATCCGGGGGTCCGATTGAGCCCAAATCGGACGTGTGACCTTCTTTCGACGTTCTAAACACGATTTTGAAGTCGGATTTCATTACTTTTGATTCTAAAATGGTGAAGTACTAACCCCGCTCAATTATGTTAGGTTCACCAAATCATACCCGATTCGCTCCGGATCTCGCCCGTACCGAACGAGACTTCGTGTACGCTACAAGTAAGTGGAGAGAGGACGTTTGGCCTATTTCAAGGCATTTTTTTGGCATTCATATAACTATATCTAATTTAGTCATGTCATCATGAATATGCTATATAGAGTAGTCATCTCACACTTTGATGTGCATTTATGCTATGTTTACTTTCAATTGCAAATTGAATGTGATGCTATATGTTGAATGTGTACATCATGTTGCATAATGCCTTGATAGACTAGATGCCGTGGTCGGCTTGGAAACGAATGCATTGGTGGCCCGTGGTATGGGACACGGTGGCACTATGCAGTCGTACTGCATATAGGAGCATGCGGTATTAGGATTCTCACCATCCCGTGCTACAACCCTTCCCAACAGGGGTTGAGGTGTTGGGTTGCCATTTGGGGGGAAGCAGGGGTCACGGTTGTCGGACACTGTGGCGGTTAGGCATTACGCCCGGCGAGTCGTGTAGGACAGCCGGCAACCCCGGTGGTATTTCAAGAGGGCCAATCGTACTGCTTTTAAATTGCTGGAGTCAGCACTGTCATTTAAATTATTTACATTTCTGTTGAGAGCCGGTGGACGGCATTGTCTTTATTTTTCCGAGTACTCACGGTGGGCCTTCTCCAACAGCCCTATGGGCGTATCGCGGGAGGGAGTTCGCGGCTCGTACCCAGAGTATACGCGCACTGTGGTTGTAGTAGCACTAAAACCAAAGACTTAGTAATGTTGATTAGGTGTATGTGATATAAAATGACTTGCATGGCATGTAGTGCATATGATGTGATGTGTGGACCGTTGTGTGTGGTCCACCTCTCTACTTACTGAGCTAGTGAGCTCATTCCACGTGTACACCCCTTTTTAGATGATTTTGCAGGTCATGCACCTGAGGAGCAGGGGGTGGGTCCCACAGTCGAGTTTCCTGGAGAGGACTGGTGGACCCCTGATGAGTTTGAGCATGGCGTAGACTGCGCGTGTGAGAGCTGTGCTGCGGGACAGCAGTTTTGAGGTCGTGTTGAGTTCCACTACCGAGCCGAGCTGTGTACTCTGATGATTTTGACAAATTCCTGTATATACTTGATATTTGAACTTTATTCTTTTTGTGTATATATATTGCCTTCGGGCCCAAATGTATATATAATTATGGTATCATCATTGGGTATCAGGTATATGGGAATTATTGCAGGTAAAACTTAGTCTTCCGCTGATTTGATGAGTTGATGTTAGTGTGTGTATGCTGTGGTGGAATACAGTGTCTGATGATCCTGGCAGGTTTGGGTTAACCGGTGTTAACTCGGTCACCGCTCCGGTTCAGTGCGAACGGGGTGTGACAATAAATCCCTGATAGCGGGAATTAAGTTAGAAAAGAAAGTAATGGCAGATGACCTAGTCACACATAGTGACTCCCAACTGATTGTGAACCAAGTCAAAAGAAACTATGAGGCTAAGGAAGAAAGAATGATCAAGTACTTGAAGGAAGCTCGTCGCCTGATCACTAGCTTCAGTGCATTTGAAATGTTGTAAGTTTTGCAAGAAGAAAATACCATGGTAGATGCCCTCTCCAAGTTGGCCACAGTGGAACTCAATGACTGTGCAAGCTCGGTATAATTTGAAGTATTGGAAAACTCGATTTACGGGTAAGACATCATGTGCAGCAAGGATATATAGCTAGTCGAGCCAAGCTGGATGGATCCTATTGTAGATTACTTATGAGATAGGCACCTCCTGGGAGATGAGTCAGAGGCAAGAGCGGTTAATAGAAGAGCAACTAACTATACCCTCCAAGGAGGAGTATTGTACAAGAGAGCAATATCATGGTCCCTGCTGAAGTGCCTCACATTGAGTTGAGTAGAAGAAACCCTCTGAGAGGTCCATGAAGGGATCTGCGGAGGCCACATGGGAGGAAGGGCACTGGCCTACAAGGTATTATGCCAAGGGTTCTATTGGCCAAAGATGAAGCAAGATGCAATGAAGTTCATTTGACGATGCTTTAAAAGCCAAGTACACGCCTCGATACCATATGCCCCAACCAAGAAACTTAGCTCCATAATCTGCCCGATTCCATTCGTAATGTGGGGAATGGATATCCTAGGACAGTTTAAGAAAGGCCAGGGTGGTATCCAGTTCTTGATTGTCACCATAGACTACTTTACAAAGTGGGTGGAAGCACATCCCCTAGTGAGGATCATCGAGCAGGCGGGGGAAAAGTTTTAATAAGAGACGACATCATATACCGATACGGTGTCCCAAAAGTACTATTAACTAACAATAGACGACAATTCAATAATAAAAAATTCAAGCTCTTCTGCAGGAACTTCAACAGTAATTTTTGAAACATTGCATTCACACACCCTCTATCAAACGGCTAGGTAGAAAAGGCCAACCACACACTTTTGGATGGGATCAAGAAAAGGCTGGACCTGGAGAAGAAAAACTGGGCCGACCAACTACTCATTTGGGCTTATCGCACCTCAGTTTGGACCCCCACAAAGGAAACACATTTCTGGCTGGCATACGGGGCTGAAGCCTTAGCCCTGCGAAGATGGCCCAAGCTTCGTTTTGGTCGACGGTATTTGATGCATCACAGAATGAGGCAGGGCTTCAAGCAAACATCGACTTCATAGATGAGATCCAAGAAGAGGCACTAATTCGAAATGAAGCCTACAAGCAAAAGGTGTGGTAGTATCACAACCAAAAGGTTCGGTCACAAGGATTTCTAATAGGCAATCTTATCCTCAGGAAAGCAACGACAACAAACCTAAGAAATGAAGGCAAACTAAGTGCGAAGTGGGAGGGCCCTTATATAATCTACAAAGTGGTTCGTGCCAGTATTTACCACTTGTAGACTCAGGGGGTACATCTATACCAAGAGTATGGAATGTAAAAAATCTCAAATTTTTTTATTAGTAGATCACATTGAAGTTCTGCATGTCCGGGTGTTAGTCTTGCAGATTTCATGCTTTTAATACCTTTGTTTTCATATTACAATATTCAATTTCATTCATGGAGCAGATTTGACTCTATTTCGAAGCAATATATATGTTATAAGTGTATGCCACCTAATAATAGATGAAGAAGTTCTCTTTCAATACTTGCTCACTATTCATAAGACTGAGCCCCAGCTCGGCACCCTCTAAGACAGAGCCCCAGCTCAGCACCCGCAAAGATCAAGCCCCAGCTTGGTGCCACAAAGACCAAACCCAGGTTTGGCACCTTAGAAGAACTTAGCACCTAAGACACAAAGATCGAGCCCCAGCTTAGCACCCGTAAAGATCGAGCCCCAGCTTGGCACCTATAAAGACTGATCCCTAGCTCGGTGCCACAAAGACCAAACCCAGGTTTGGCACCTCAGAAGACCTTAGCACCTAAGGCACAAAGATCGAGCCCCAGCTCAACAACCATAAAGACCGAGCCCCAGCTCGGCACCAGCAAAGACTGAGCCTTAGGTCGGCACCACAAAGACCAAACCCAGGTTTGGCACCTCAGAAGACCTTAGCACAGAAGGCACAAAGACCGAGCCCAAGCTTGGCACCCACAAAGACCAAGCCTCAGCTCGACACCACAAATACCAAACCTAGGTTTGGAACCTTAGAAGACCTTAGCACCTAAGGTACAAAGACCAAGCCTCAGCTCGACACCCTCTAAGATTGAGCCCCAGCTCGGCACCCATAAAGACCAAGCCCTAGCTTGGCACTACCATGGCCAAGCCTCGGAGTGACACCTCAAGTGCCCATAAGCTAGGCATATGAGGCCAATTTTGAGCTCATCTAGATAATGGAACCACACTCCGACTGCTAGAAGAATCCTTATTCCTCATACAGTAAAAAAAAAAAAAAAAAGCTCATCCGGAGCTATGCTTGAAGTACAAGAAAACAAGGAAGCACAAAAGTTCTGAGAAGCGAAGACATCAAAAAAAATATTTTCCATTCATGAAAGAGGGGTGAAAACCCTCAAAGTACATTACTCCTGAAGGAGACATTTACAGAAAAGAGAGAGAAAAAGGAGAGGAAAATAGCAACAAAATTACAGGGCTTGAGGGGGCTAAATTGGGGGACTAGTCTGCGAGCCTAGCTCTTCACTTGGCTGTCCTTCAGGTCGGCTTGGGTCACCTCTTCACCACCGTCAGCCTGACCACCGAGCTGCACTAAAGGAGCAGGGGCAGAAGTGCGCTGCTCATAGTCCGACAGATAATAGTCTGACATCTTGCCTAGGATGAACTGGATGGCATTATCCGAGCCACCTTGAAATGAAGCAATGTTGACATCAATCAACCACTTCTGACCAGATGGGGAGTTCAACCACCTCTTAGTAACAGTTTCATTGTTAGCCTCCAGCTCGGCTCGGTGCTGCTTTTCCAGCTCGTCGATCCTAGTTGTGTGCTCCTCCTTTTTGCTGGCATCTTGAGCCTCAGACAACTCCCCCTAGAGAGCATCCTTCTCCTTGATTAAGTTGCTGTTGGCCTTGACCTGCTTGGTAACCTTGCGTTCCAGCTCTCCAGCCCTCAGCTCAGCATCCTAAGCATGGACCCCCTCGAAACAGGCCCTCTTCTTCTCAGCCTCCAGCTGGCCCATGACTATGTGTAGCTCCTTATGAAAGCATTGTGACTCGTCCTCCGCCTTTGAACAAGCAATGGCCATGTCCACAAATCGGTGAGTAGCCTCGATTGAGAAATTAAAGCCCTGCAAAGACCCAATAAAGTGGTTAGAGACACCCCAAAACTCAGGAAAGACAAGATAAAGGTTGTAGAAACTCACATTGCCGATTCACATGTACATCTGGTCGACATACTCGACAGGAGAAAACTTCTTTTCACTGGTAATGTCCCTCCTGGGAAGGCTTCGACGACACTAGACCCGAGCATTGTTAGGGTCCAGCATGGTGCCATTCTCAATTAGGTCCTCCCAGGTCAACGGAGCCCTCTTCCCTGTCTAAGTAGCCTTAGGAAGGTTTTTGGCAGTGCCCCTCCTCAGGTGAATGCCTTCTCTTCTAGCCCTCCTGGCCACCGGTGGTTTGGCTCGGTGTGGCGGTCTGACCCTAGACCTCGTCTCCCAAAGGACCCTCTGGCCCTTTAGACAAGCTCGAAGTTCCGTGTCGAGGCATGTACCTGACGTGCACCTCTCCAGTTTTGCCCACTATAATAATTAGTGAGGCCTTGTGACCCGCACTAGTGGGCGGAGTAATCTTTCCACCAATGCCTGGGCTCGAGACGACCTTGCCCTTATTCGCAGCCTTCTGGGCGGCCTGCTCGGTCACATCCTTCTTCTGCACCTCTGCAAACGCCATGACAAGAACCTTGGGGTCAACCTTCATGTTCACCATTGCAAAACAAAGGTGAGCCAAACTGAGTTAGTACAAAGATCGAGCTGAGAAAAGAAAGAGACCAGACTTAATTAGACCCTCACCCTCTTTGGGGACGTCTCTCAGCTCCCACTCCCAAAGAAAGTCATCATTCTGCAACCTTCGGACATCCACGGCCTTGCCACTCAAACACATTTGATAGGTTTGGAGGTCGGCTTCTGACAACTTTGGAGCTCGGTTCAGCTTCCACAAAGTAGGCTTATCTCTGCTAGAGGATGAGTCATCAGAGATAGGGCACTTAGGGTGGTTCTCCCTAGGCCTTGTGACCGTTAAAGGGATTGGTTAGATAGGGTTAGGATGATGGATAGATGCCATGCTGGAATCACTAGGCCCGACGTTAGGAAGAACAGTGGGATGAACAGAACGAGTCAAAGCCATAGTTTGGAAGCTAGTTACTGGTTGAAGATGTGAGGTCGAGTTGAGCTGATAACTACACTGAAGTGTCGAAGGACAGACTTGCTATGAGCGAGTTGAGCTGACTTGATCTCTTGAACAAACATGAAGTCATCTGTGAAGGAAAGCGCCCTATTTATAGGAGACAGAGGTGGTGAGCGAACTGTTGGATTTGGCTAAAATTAGCGACCACCCAAAGCGGTCTCTTTGCCTACCCGAGGTGAAATAACGACAAAGAGACATGTGACAGAAGTAGCGCATTTTATGCTGAACAGATAGCACATGCCAAACAGAGATCGAGATCAAAGTAACTGCTATAGCAGACCAATCCGAACCGCTAGAGTGGGGGGCTGGTGATGAGGCCAAATGTGTCTCCATCATCAGCATGACTAAAGCATGTATACAGACCTGCTACCTCGATCTCTCCTCAGGCCGACCTGCCACCTCGGTCTCTCCTCAGGCTGACCTGCCACCTCGGCCTCTCCATAGGCTGACTTGCCACCTTGGTCTCTTCTCAGGCTGACCTGCCACCTCGGCCTCTCCACAGGTCGACCTGCCACCTCGGTCACTCCACAGGTCGACCTATCACCTCTACCTCTCCTCAGGCCGGCCTGCTGCCTCGGTCCAGCACAACCAAGTAAGGCGCCCAGAAACGTGCACACGTCCACTCCTACATTCAAGGGACATGACTCCTAATTATAGGGGTAGGACTCAATCCACTCACATCCCAGATGTGTCCACCCTTCTCACGGCTTGTACCTTTAGGATAAGAGGGGAATATTCCCAGAACATACCATGGAACCCAGAATATTCCCAGAATCACAGAGCCACTCCCTCAAGGACTCTACACCTAAACAAGACTCTCCACAAATGTCTCTCCTTCTCTCCCCATCACAACCTGTAAATATCAAGGTAAGCCTCCATCACAAGGGGATCGAACACTTTTTTTTGACTAAAGCTCTCTTGAGAAAAATGTTGTGGAAAGATTTGACTTAGGCATTGGAGAGTCCTACGTCGGGTCAGCCCGGCTCTCCCTATCTTCTCTTCTGTGCAGATCGACTGGAGCATCAGTAGTTGCAAGGAAAATTGGCTGGTCAATTTTTACCGCATCACATAGTATCTAAACCTTTTCAATCTAATTTGATACTCTTAATATGACCTCATTTATCTATTTTGAGCAAATGCATAAAATTTCTTTTAAATTAAATATGATTTGGATCTTGAATGGTGCAAAGAATCATTTTGCGGGTCTCACACATTTATTGGGCATTTTGGCCATTTCTAGATAAAATTCAGGTTGATCACCATATAAAAAGAAAGTAATTGAAGAAACATTCAAGGAGATATAAGGCACATCATAATCGGTCATGCTAACATTTTAATTGAACCATTTAAAAATAAATGAAATCTTAAAGGGTATTTTGAAAAATACTAAATCGTAGTAGGGTATTTGTAAACCCTAGGGGGAATTGAATTATTTCATTTCTTCAGTTTTTCCACTTTAGATTCTCGTAAGTTCTTCCTCCATCTCATTTTCCCTCAATTTTTCTTTTTTTGGCAGTTTGATCTCATCATTCACCTCCCCCTTGGCTGCTTCCTTAAGCCCAAGAAATTTCATCAATTCCACTCCACGACCATATTTGGCACTTTGAGTTTTGCCACATAAGCCATGCTTTGGCAAGCCTTGACATTCGATTCTATCAAACCGGACATGCCTACAGTTAAGCTGGACTCTCCCTCTCATGCATAATATAAATTTCTTATTTTTTTAATCAATTTTATATTTATCTTAAATATTCTTCAAGTATGTGTTAAAGTAGGCTTTTTGCATTCAAACCCAAAAAAAAAAAAAAAAAAAAAAAAAAATCTCTCTCTTGCTTCTTAAGGTAGATGTTTTCACAAGAAAAACCTTCTTACTTTGTTGTTTTCTTCTTTCCCTTTTCTGGATATATCATACAAAAATTCGACAAAATAAACCAACGGAACAATGTGTACGCTTTTTTTTTTTTTTTTTTTTTTTTGGGTAATATACAAAGTGTTCGTGTTTGATGACCTTTGAAGGGAAGAGGGGAAAATTACAAACTAAATTCCATACAAATTGCTTATCATATCATATGATCATATAATTAAATTGACAAGTTATTAAATAATTAATTACATAAAGTTGAATCTTGGACAAAATGGTCCTTAGAGTTTTATTACCTGATCATGAAATTAATTCCCTGTCTCATGGGAAACCGAAACAGATTAATTACAATACAACAATTCTGTAGATTAATGTTCATGAGGCCACAATAGATAAGTACCTATTCATAAAGGGGTCCTTATGACAACTTTATTTAGCAGTAACGTGTATGGGTCATGACCCCTAAACCCTATGATCTTAATGTTCTAAGAATTGACAAAGGGGTAAAGCTCATATCTTATATTACAGCTACCACTAAGAACTCGTCCTCCTTGTTTACCATCACAACTAGGAAGGTCGCTTATTGCCTCATCCAGGCACTTCTTGCAGTGAGCTCTAGAGAGGTCCCTGGTACACTGAGCCAAACCATAGAGCTTCTCTGAACCATCAACCACTAGCTCTCCAGTAGCATACATCTTTCAACCTTGATAAGCCTGAGTAGCTACCTGGTTGAGCAGTTCTCTAACTTTGTAATTGAACGTGTACGGATCACTTACGTTCTGTGTTATACATGTAGACTCTGTAGTTGGTGTCAATCTTGCCGAAGAAGTCATCATTTGAGTATTTCAAAAGACAATAATCGTACCAAATGATGGCTCCTTTGTCATTAGGACAGCTTTGGAGAATTTCAGTCTTTGCATCGGCAATACGGGTCTTACAATCGGTTCTTCAGCATCTCCTCGGCATAGGCCAAGCCCATATACGCTGTCGGGCTCCTTGCCAACTGAGATATGTCCGAAGCCTGAGGGAGGAATACGATGGGAGAGAGAAGACATCAACTGGTACAAGTTGGTCTCGTAGGTACCATTGGAAGTGTAGTTTTAGGTTGTGGAGCAGATGTGATAGAAAGGGCTTGCTCCAAGAACACCTTGGAGAAGAAGAGAGAGGGGTAGAAGGTAAAGAGGTGATAAACCCTAGAAAATGCATTTTTGGATTGGACATATATGAATATATGATGATGAGGAGTGAGATGTAGAGGCTTATTAGCTTTTTCACTTTGGATGCAATGATTTACTCTTGGGATTCTGGCCCTTTAAATGGCAAATATGGAATTATCAAAAGAAAGGGGAGCCATGTCAAAATATGACCTTGTAACGTGTAGACATTGTAGTAGATGAGAAATTCTATTTTATTTTAATTTACACATAATGTTGATTAAGTAATGGATAGACCGATTCAGTGCTTAAATTGTGATATCCCATCTGTGACTTGTAAACTCATTTCGGCCTAGACCCATAGACAGAGCTTGACATTTTTTTATTTTTTATTTGGTAAAGTCAGAGCTTGACATATAATGATGATATAAAAGGAAGTATGTATTTTTACCCACAAACTATTTGTCTGTCTGCCTTCATCTTGACTGTGGAAAATTACATGTTTGGATTTGTTCCAATCTTTCTATTTTTATTATTTTTATTTTTGCTTT
This sequence comes from Macadamia integrifolia, assembly GCF_013358625.1. Lineage (NCBI taxonomy): Eukaryota > Viridiplantae > Streptophyta > Magnoliopsida > Proteales > Proteaceae > Macadamia > Macadamia integrifolia. The sequence continues at coordinate 28,457,691 of NC_056567.1, read as the reverse complement.
TTTGTTTTTCTAAATGACAAGCACCCTTTTAGACTTAATCAGATTGCTCTTTTAGACTAAATCAGATTGCTACTGAGGAAAAAGAAAGGTCAAGAAAAACCAACAAAAGAAGAAAAAAAAAAAAATCTAATGTGAATAATTAGTTGAGCATTGAGGGTATTAGGGATAGAAATATGGCTTTTTTGGGGGGGGGGGGGGGGTTTGGGCCTGTGGGGTGGGGGATGAGATAGATTTTAACCAAAAATGAATACCCACATAGGATTGTTTTCCCCTAAACACCCACATGGGTCTGTTCCTCTCTATACTTCACACAAACTCTGCATAGGATGTTATTTCCCTAAACATCTTCTAAGACCAGTCAAGATTAGTACGGTGTCCCTAGGGTGTGTGATAAGGAGCCTTCCAAATTAGACATGATAAGTAGTGTTCATAGACAAGTAGAAACCATCAAGCCACCATCAATCGCAAACCATTGTTTATATAGTGTAATTAGTCTATTGCATCCATCAATATCTTGCTGATGTACCACCTTAATTAAATATGTAGTCTGTCAGTCGATGAGGAGTCCTGTTAGACCATATGTACCACATTCACTATAAGCTTTACATGTTTTTGCTGTAGCCAATTGTATGATAATTGCTGTGTTTTTACCAATTTTTTTTTTTTATCGTACACTGTTTTTCAACGATGGCTTTAAAGTCTTGCACCCTTGAGTAAGGTGCAGGTAGCAAGCTTAAATTTCATATTTTTTTGCTTGGTTGTGTTAAAATGTAGAGTTATTCCTTTGACTTTCATCCATTGCATGCCTCAGTTAAAATGAGGGGGTAGATTCTGTAGGCACTGCATTTTCACACCTTGGGGAAACCTTTTTGGCGATGATGATCAAGAACTATTAGACTGCTGAAGCGATCATGTAGAGAAATTAATCATTTTACCCTTGACCTAATTTCAATATAATTTGATTTAAAATTAATCGAATTTAGAATTCAAATTTAATTGCTTAAATTAAATATTTGTTTCAAATACTATGTTGAAATTAGGTGCCAAATTTGTCCGTGAAATTACATGTTAGGATAAATAGTTGAAATTTGACATATGATGGATATAGACTCTTCTCTAGATATTCAATAGTTAGAGTTAGAAATTTAATGAATGTGAAATTCATTAGCTCCCTTGGCTAAGGGATTGACACAGGATATAGACATGTGAACAAATAATGATTTTGATGTACATATGAGAGATCATTAGATAAGTGATATCAAATTAATAAATAAATACTATTTTAATATTAATGTATGCATGTTGTAGGTTTGCTCTTGTCCAAAGGTTAATTTATACCCGAAATTTGTTCATGGTTAGGGAAGTAGTTGGGCATTACCATCGTATGGTTTTCACATTGTGCGTTTTCTGTGATGTTGATCACAAGGCACAAGTGTGTGTCAACATATGTATATACATTGAACCAAGGATTAGAGTATCGGTATCGGTCGCCGTATCGGTGGACCAAAATTAAGATACGTATCGGAGGGTATCGTATCGTATCTGAGATACGCTAATATACTCTAAAGATACATACATAAATGGATATAAAACACCTTTCTAAACACTTTTGCATTAAAAATTTATTAAAAAAAGCTATTGATAACATGTACTATGCATAAACACTAAATTGAGGGTATCACACTAAGAATTCAAGGTTTATAGCTGTCCCATAAAAGTAAAATCCTTGTTCAAAACCTTGATTTCCACTTTAGTTAGAGAGAAATATGACTGGCAGCAACTTGGGAACAAAAACACCTCAAAAAATCGTGTTTTTTGAAAAAATACCCATCTTGGCCATTATATGACCGTAGCGCTGTATCGGTACATACCGATACTCACCGATATGTACTGATCGATACATACCGATATTCACTGATATGTACTGATACTCATCGATAT
>NC_056567.1:28432721-28452689 GCF_013358625.1 Macadamia integrifolia | reverse complement strand
TTTTTTTTTGGTTTCTTTTTTTTTTTTTTTTTTACCCAACTTTGCATATTCTTCTTTTCCTTTTCATCTTTTAATACATATGAATTTTAGGCAAAAAAAAAAAAAAATCCTTAAATAGTGATTATCGGTTGAGTTTGATTAGGTTGCATACCCAATCATTAATTGGTCTATGGGATTATTCGGGTGAACCAATACTGATTGATTGATTGACAAAATTTAAGTCCAACAACAAAAAAATGAACCATTTAATAAACAATGGGGCCCCGCAGGGACCCTATCTCTCCTTTACTCTTTATTATTGCGGAAGAAGTTTTGTCCAGAGGGCTTAAGTCCTTGATTCACATGAATAAATTGAAGCCGCTTCAGGGTCCAAGAGGCGTCCCTACCCCTAGTCATATCCTCTTCGCAGATGACATATTTATCTTCACCAATGCCACCATGAGGTATGTCAGAAATTTAAAAGAATTTTTGTTTAAATATCAGGAATTTTCAGGCCAATGTATGAGCTTAGAAAAAAGCAAACTCTTCTTGGGGAAAATCCCTCTTGCCAGGAAGCAGTGCATCTCTGACATTCTGGGTATCCCGGTGTGTAATTTCCCTCCAAAATATCTTGGAGTGGAAATTTTCGAGGGAAGAATAAAGAAGGAGGCCTTGTTTCCGATCATGGACAAGGTTAAGAGTAGACTGACAGGTTGGAAAGGTAAACTCTTGTCAATGGCGGGGAGGGTGGAATTGGTAAAAACGGTTATCTCTGGAATGCCTACCCTCATTTCTCTGATGGAGAGATGGATGAGGAATTTTATATGGATAGGGAAGATTGACATGGTGAGGTCGATCACTGTCAAGTGGGACACCTTGTGCAAGCCAAAGGTGGAAGGGGGTCTGGGAATCAGGAGGCTAAGAGATTCTAACAAGGCCATGCTCTGCAAACTTGTCTGGAGAATGAGAAAGGAGAAATCTGCTGCTGCTTCTTTTCTCAATGGTAGGTTTGTCAAGAAAGATGGAAGAACTCTTAGAGGCTGTCGCCCCTCCTCAATTGCCTCAGGAATAAAAAAAATGTGGAGCTTTGTGGACGACAAGGAAAGATGGATTATCAGTAATGGTCAACTTGCTAATTTTTGGAAGGATAAATGGTGGGGACAAAGATCTATAATGGAGGAGATCAACTTAGATAATTCCAGTTCTCTAATCACTTCTGCTACTGTGGGAGATTTATTACAGAGGGACAATGGCATCTTCCAGAGGTAAACGCTCCTTTGCTTAAGAAGATTTTTAATCAGATAAAAGAGATTAAAATTCCCTGTGTGCAGACGGAAGACGTAAGCGTTTGGTCTTTAACGCCTACGGGGAATTTCTCCACGGCGTCAGCTTGGGAGGACATCAGAAAGGAGTCACCTAAGGTGCCCTGGGCCTCGTTAATTTGGCAAAAGGACTTACCCCCTAGATAATCTATTTTTGGATGGTGTCTGGTTCACTGTAAGCTTCCTACAGACGAGATCATTAAAAGAAAAGGTGTCTACTTGGCCTCTTGCTGTCATCTCTGTGGGATGGTTGAAGAAAATATCGATCATATTTTTCTTCAGTGCCCCTTCTCTATTTCTATATGGGAAATTTTTTTTAATTGTTTTGGGATTTAGTGGAAAAACCAGGTGTCCATTGCTAGCTTCCTGCTATGGTGGAAGAGAAGAGCTACTGGCCTCAACGTTAAAAAGCCATGGAAGATGGGAGTTCTGATAATTACTTATCATCTATGGTGGGAGAGAAATAAAAGAAGGCATGAGGGTAAGGCAAGACAAGCTAAATTTATTTTTGAATCCATCACACAGGAGCTGATTCTCTGTCATGGCGGTTCATTTAAAGAGGTTAAGGCAGTTTCAGATGTTATGTGCTGCAGGAAACTGGGTTTATCGATTAGTCCCTCAAATTCTTCTCCACCTCTTGTGGTGCACTGGTGTAGACCGCCCCCTGGCTGAATAAAGATCAATGTGGATGGCAGTTCCTTCGGTAACCCTAGAAAAGCTGGAGCAGTTGGTGTGTTGCGAAACAGTGAAGGCCAGGTTTGTGACTCCTTTAGCATTTTACTTGGAATTAAGAAGATATACGAGGCTGAGTTTGAAGCGGTCTTGGAAGGGATTTCAATGGCGCAGGCTCATAATGCTACACGAGTGTGGATAAAATCAGACTCGGCGTCTGTGGTGTCTGCGATTCAATGAAAGCAGATCCCCTTGTTTGCTCTCCAAAAATGGATTTCTTCTCTTCATTATTTGGAATCCATTTCTTGGAAAATAACTCACTGCTTTCGGGAAGCTAACCCCATTGCAGATTTTTTAGCTAAAAAGGCCTCTAAGGCTGGATTGCCTGAGATTTCGATGGTATTTCCTAATCGCATTGTAGCAGAGCTTGAGAATGATGGTGCAAATAGGCACAGATTTAGATTCTGCTAAATTGCTCGCTTGCTTTCTTTGCTGATGGCTTTGCTGAAGGTGGAGATAGCAAGTTGGCCTAGTGGCTTCAGCCGTATCTTTTTTTCTCCTCTTTGGATGTATTTTTCCTTCTCAATAAAATTAACCTTTCACAGAAAAAAAAAGAACCATTTAATAAACAATCGATTCAATCTTAGTGTTCTTTGCGTTGGTTTTGTTGGGCTTGGGTATGACAACCCTTAGTATCTGAGCTGTTTGCACCTTCAGCTTTCCCATGGCATCTGACTCTTGAATCTTGATACCACGCAACTTCTAGTCATTTCCCCAGTGACGTAGGTTTTTCATGGTCTCTTTCATCCATTTTCTCAATGAACTTTTATTTTAAAAGATTATTATGTTTCTCTTGAATTCTTGACTCGTTTCGAAGATTGATTTTTTTTAATATATTTTTTTTCTGATATGAATGGGATATTTTTTTAAAGATCTGTGATGATAACAGAGGAGATGGCCATGACCCATTGGACCGTCCTGACTTGGAGTGTATATATATATATATATATACGTGTTCTTGAGAGATCTCCTCTGTAACCTTTCTTCCATCATATAATGAATCATCTTCTTCACCCAAGGACGTAGCACATCACATTGATGTGTGAATCTTGTTATATCTTTATGTCGTCTTGTTTGAATCAATTCATTTTCTTTGTATTTGTTGGTGTTTGTTCTAACGAAATATTTTTTCAATAAGAGTGAATATAACGTAAGGGAGGGACTACTCTTGGCTATGAATGAAGATGCTTGAATATAGGACTCATGCTAGTACAACAATTCTTGCATAATTTGATTGTGGAAAGGCTAAGCTAACTACTTCGGAGGAAATGCATTTTTGATTTTTGAGGTAACAAATTCTTCAATTGTTCAATTTGATAGGGAGAAGTTTTCCTTCACCGCGCATTGAGGTTCACCACTCTATCCTAGGGTTCACAAACCCCTATAGGGCTTTAGAATCTTCCCAAAATACATCACAATACCCTCGCACATATCTAAGACCTGCTCACTGAATGGATTCCCACGGATGAGAGATTTGATTAAAAAAAATATTGTACTTCATTGAGAAGATTGTAAATGGAGCACTGATCATAGGAGAAGAAAATCTCTCCAGGACTACTGAAGCAACTAAGGTTATGGGGGATCTGAGCAGTTGGAATGGCCTTGTTATGACAAGTAAATTTATGATTTCACATATCAGCCTCCCCCCCCCCCCTTCTCTGTAAATTGAAAGAACAATGGCTGAAAATGGATTAGTTATGTTATTGAGAGTCTCAATAACATATGATTTCAGTCCTTTTCAACATGCAAAGGCTAAATTTTTTGCTCATGAATATATGATCTTATGGTGTGAGTATTTGGAGCACTCCGCCCACCCCAACACCCCACCCCCCCCCCACCCCCAAAAAAAATAAAATTGTGGACATAATTTGGAGGTGTTTTTATAAGCAACATTCTTATTTTGTCATTTTCTTCTTTTCCTTTTCTAGATATGGGGAGGAGGTTTGGCACACTACTAGTTTTTTTGGAGCTAGTGGCTCATCCAATGAGAAAAGTGAGATGAGAGAGGGTAGGGAAACATTTCCGCTAGTGGATGGGGGGGACGAGAGAGGCAAACACAATGTTGGGTACAATGCTATGGTGCCCAGCCTTTTCCCTCAGATATATTACTAAAAAAAAATTGACAAAATACACTTTATTATTATTATTATTATTATTATTATTATTTTAACAATGACAGGTATCTCTAGGCATTTGTTCTAACTAGTCCCACATATCCGTACTAACCCACAATTGCATGGACCGGATCAAATTGGGGTTGAATGAGAATCATTCAATTTTCACTGAAAGCCATGAAAAGAGTTTCCCATGTGAGTGGCCTTTAAGGAGGTAAGAGGGAGTTAAACTCAGAACCATATGCTTCTTGAGGCAAAGGTCCCCTGCGACCTCCACTACCTCCTTGGGATTTAGGGGGTAGATCCAACAGAACTGGGTGTGTGTGTGTTCCACACCCTTTCAAGGGAAGAGGGGAAACAATTACTAACCAAATTTCGTACAAATTATTTATCAATATAATTAAATTAATACTGTATTATACAATTACATAAAGTTTAATTAAAAAAGAAAAATGGTCCTTTTATTGCCTAATGAAATTAATCCAGTGTCAAACAGATTACAATGCAACAAATCTGAAAATTAATGTTGAGGCCGAAGGTAGATAAGTACCTACATATCCATGGGGTTCACAATGAGGTTCCCAATCCTATAACACTTTATTTAGTAGTAAAGGTGTATGGGTCATGACCCCTAAACCCTAGTGATGATCTTAATGTTCTAAGAATTCACAAAAGGATAAAGCTCATATCTTATATTACAGCTACCACCAACAACTCTTCCTCCTCGTTTACCATCACAACAACTAGGAAGATCGCTTATTGCATCATCCAGACACTTCTTGCAGTGAGCTCTAGAGAGGTCCCTGGTGCACTGAGCCAAACCATAGAGCTTCTTTGAACCGTCAACCACTAGCTCTCCAGTAGCATACATCTTTGAACCATGATGAGCCTTAGTAGCTACCTGGTTTAGCAATTCTCTAACTTTGGAATTGAACGTGGCGGGATCACTTACGTTGTGTGTGTTATACATGTAGAGTTTGTTGCTGGTGTCAATCTTTCCAAAGAAATCGTCATTTGAGTATTTCAAAAGACAATAATCGTACCAAACGATGGCTTCTTTGTCATTAGGACAGCTTTGGAGAATTTCTGTTTTCGCATCATCAATACAGGTCTAACAATCGGTGCTTAAGACATCACCTCGACATAGGCCAAGCCCGTATACGCGCTCGGGTTCTTTGCCAACTGAGACATGTCCGAAGCCTGAGTGAGGGACACGATGGGAGAGAGAAGACATCAACTTGTCCAAGTTGGCCTCGTAGTAGGTACCATTGGCAGTGGAAGTGTTGTTCTTGGAATTGGAGCAGATGTAAGACAGAGGGCTTGCTCCAAGAACACCCTGGAGAAGAAGAGCCAGGGATAGAAAGTGGAGAAGTGATAACCCTAGAAAATGCATTTTGGATGAGGATTGAGGAGAGATGTAGAGGCTAGCTTTTTCACTTCGGATGTAATGATTTCACTTCGGTTTCCGCCCCTTTAAATAACAAATACAGAACCTTTAGCTGCTGACTATTTCGCTCTCTTTTGAAGTTTTAAAAGAAGAGAGCCATGTCAAAATATGGCCATGTACCGTGTTGAAGTTGTAGTGGTTCAGCAAATCTGCTATAATTGAATGAATAAACTATTGAGTTAATTGTTGTGGCACATTACCTACATTGGACCCAGTTTTCTCCTCCATGTGTGCAATTCAAACAGTCGATCTCTAAGCTAGGGGAGTTCGGGTCAGATCCCTACCTGATCTTCTGGTGTAATCCACTTAATCTCTCTCCCTGATGCATAGGTCACCTGATTACGCTGATTACAACTGAAAATCAGGCAGCATACAAGAAAGGTTCTCATACGGAACCTGATCCGAAATTGAGCTAGGACTGACAGTAATAAATATCAATTATGTTGACTGAATTATTATTTTTTAATTTATTTTATTTTTAAATTACACATAATGTCCATTAAGTAACGGATGGAGCGATTCAATATCCCATCTGTGATCAATTATGAAACTATCAACCTCATTTACCCTTCTATCATTTTTTTACTTTTATTTTTTGAAGATGAAGACCACCCTACTAGACAGCATATGGCTAAGGAGGAAAAGAGAGGTCAAGAAAAGGCAACAAATGATTAAAAATAAAAAAAAACTTCCTCCCTAACAAAACTACGACTTGGGGAGAGACTTTGAAAGGTATAGTATGGCCTTGTAAATGCTTCTAGAGGATTAAACCAGGTAGTAGGTTTGGTAATTACACATTTTTTTTCTTTTCTAACCATATTGGGGGAGGAAGGGAGGACAGAAGTAACGGCAGGATTTGAACCCTAAACTTGGCTCTTAGGATTTTAATTGGTCTTGCACATTTGAGTGCTCGAGGACTGAAACATACTGATTATGTAATCGACCATAAAGGCCAAGACCTAGACTAATAAATAATAATTAGTTGGTAATTAATTAATTTATTTTTTTTTTTAATCAATATGGTGGTTAGTGATCCTGTTTTTTTAATCCTCCATTTTTTTTTCACTAGAAATTCATGTACATTAAAAAAAAAAAAAAAGTAATGTACAACAAAAGAGGGAGAGAAGAATCACCCACACCTCTCACTTGGTCAAGAAGGGATTGCACAAGTTCCACCTACGGCATTGCCATCAGCAAAACAGGGCAAATGCACTTATCAACCACAAAATCTAAGACAAATAATCAAACTAGCAAAATCTAGATCTTGGACGCCCAAATTCATCCATATCGAGATCCATTTTAAACAGAGCCGGCCACACCGTAACCAGCATAGATACTTCCAACCGAGCAACTGATTTAGACAAAAAAATCTGCTATTGAGTTCACTACATGATAACAATGGGAAATTTTCCACTCCATCTCTTCCAAAAAAGGCCAGCAATTCTACCATCTCTGACGAGCTATCCAAGGGGACTTTCTTTTCAGAAAGAGGGTTACAACTGCAACTGAGTCACACCCTATCCAGATCCACTACACATTTAGCTGAATTGCAGTCTCAATCCCAATCATCAGTGCCATGACTTCCTCCTCAAAGGTTGTACCAACACCTAAGAAGCTTTTGAAATTTGTGATCACCTCAGCCTTATCATTCCGAATCACACCCCTTACTCCCGACTTCCCTGGATTTTCACTTGAGCAGCCATCCGTATTGAGTTTAACCCAGCCCGACTGGGGAGGACACCAGAAAATGTGAAAGATTTCCCGAGGTTTGCTCCTCACCCCTGAAAAACCAAGTCTTCTAGCACACAGCAAATCCAAAATGGAAATGGCAGAACCTGCATGAATTAGAGATTGAGCACTTATTTCATTTCTCGACAAAACAAAATAGCGTTCCACTGAATTATACAATCCATCGTATCTTCAACCATTTCTCTACATCCAAACAAAATAAGGAACCAGAGCAAACCCCTTCATCCACACGCCCTTGAATGAAACCGTCTTTGCCTGAGCCTTCCACCAAGTAGTCCATTTATCTACATCTTCAAAAATAGGCCAATTAATCCCAAAACATCTATAAAATTTCTGCCATAGAGAGGTCACATAGGAACATTCAAAGAAAGAATGAATTCTGGACTCGTCTACTTGACCGCAAAGATCACACTACTACACCAAAGCCACCCCTCTCTTTTTAACATTACCATCTCCGTTTTCAGGCATTGCTCTTTTAATTTGAAAAGTGAGGTGGAGGAAGGGTGATATGTGAAATAAAATATTTGTAATAGCAAGGCCATTCCAAGAGCTCAGATTCCCCAAAACCTTAGTTGCTTCGATAATCCTGGTGGAGGAGACTAATCATTGCTCCATTTACAATCTTCTCATTGAAAAACTCAATCGCAGAGGAGAAAAATATTTTATTTTGATTAAATACTTAACCATTGAGCTTTTTTAACATAAATCGAACTATGGAAAAAATTGTTACCTTGAAAATCACAAATGCAATTCCTCCTAGAGACCTAGCTTAACTCTTCCACGATCGAATCATGCAATGAATGCTCCACGGGCAACGATTGCTCCACGGGCAACGATTGCTCAACTTAATGAATATAGGGGTCAAGTCAAAGAGAAAAAAAAAAAGGAGAAAGAAGATGTCGTCAAACTCCCAAATTGAATTAGTGTTTCTCCTACCCTCTATTTCTCATATTTAATGGAAACCAATATTATTGGCTTTTTAAACTTGTTCACTTATTCTCAACATGCCTACATCTTGTGTCAATCCCTTAGTGAAGAGAAATGATAAATTTCAAATTTATCAAACTTTTTCTGCCTATAGCTATTGAATATCTTAAAAGGCATTTAATATTGGTCACATGTCGAATTTTAACCCCAAATTCAACCATTTATCTTCCCATAATGGTAAAGATAAATTGGACTTGAAGCATCACTACAAAACACATAAAATATTTTCTTTTGATTGAATTGTGTTTTCTGCTAATTATCGTGCCGAAGGTGGAATAACAATCTAATAGTTTTATTTTCGTAAGGTCTCATTTTTTTCGTATTCTTAATTCTATTCACGAGCTGAAAAAAAAATAAATGAAGCTTAACGTCCAGTGATTAATTGGTCTTACAACCGCGTTTTACCGGCCTATTTGCATCCCAAATGATGAGCCCATCTTGTAAGCCCAACGGACTGGACGGACTTATTATTATTGAACGTCCATTACAGCCCAAATGGCTTGGATCCACTTTTACACAGTGAGTTCCACCCATCTTCAAAATATCTTTTTTATGGAAATGGCTGCCACACTCCTACATAGCCATTAAGATGAGAAGTGCATGCAATAGCTCTAGCAAAAAGTTGTTCGCTAGGTGTTATTATTATTCTAAGACAAATGCCACACAAAGTGAATCCCCATATCCGAGTTCTAAGCCGATTAATATAATTGGCATCTAATTTCAACATAGTATTTGAACAAACATTTAATTTAAGCAATTGAATTTGAATCCTAGATCCGACTAAATTTTTATACAAAATATATGGTAACACATTTAGGGATGATGTTTTTAGTCTGGGAGCATGGTACGCTGGTGTTTTCATGTATTTATCTCTCTACTCTCCCCCCCACTCCCCCCTCCCCCCTCCCCTTCCCCTCCCAATGCTTCCTTGCCTACTACTCTCAATGCTTTTTTTTTTTGCTAACGACGGTTATCCAGGCCTTTGACCTGACTAGTCCTGCTGGCCCATACTGACCCCACAACCGCATGAATCAAGTCATACCAAGGTTGAATGAGAACCATTCAACTTTCACTGAAAGCAGTGAAGAGTACTAAACACCCCCATGTGAGTGGCCCAAGGTATACCTAGTGAGAGTCAAACTTAGGACGTTCACATTCTATTGGTATGAACAATTGAGTTGCGTTGTTAGTCAATTGATTGTCTCATCATCGTAGGTCTAGGCTTTGGTATCGAGTTCAATCATGTCTTCCTCATCCTAATGTTGAATACTTCCTCATCATGTCTTCTCTCTAAGGGCTTTAGAAGTTGATGATCCATGATTCCATCTGTCCTTAAATAGAATGAATTGAATTTTAGCCAACTTATCTGATCGTGCATCATACCTGATTCGGTAACCAAATATGTTAATCAATAATCCTATAAAATACTTACTATTTAACCAAAGATAGGTAAAGGACCCATCCCTAATAATGTGATGCATATTCAACAGTGCCCGAGTCTTATAATTAAGCATCTTTCTCCTTACACAGAAGCAGTTCCTCCCATATATTATATTCTTTTTTTTTGGGGGGGGTAGACTCCCATATATTGTATTCTGTTTTTTTTTTTTTGGTAGAATCATATATTATATTCACTCATATTAAAAAAGATTGTTGAAAAATTAACAAATTCATTAAGGTAAGCAAAGGAAAGGGATGAGAGAGACCATGAATAACCTATATCACTGGGGGGATTGATTAGAAGTTTCGTTGCATGAAGATTCAGGAGTCAGATTTCATGGGCCTAATAGTACAAGTTCGAGAAGAAAGAAAAAGAGAAGGTGAAAAATACAAGCCCGACAAATCCAAACCAAATAAGACCGAAGGTGAACCAATTGTTTTAGGATTTACATTTTTTTCAATCCTCTAGAAGCATTTACAAGGCCATACAATACCTTGCAAAGTCTCTCTCCAAATCTTTAGTTATGTTAGAAAAACAGATTTTTCTTTTTCTTTTTAAATATTTTTATTGGCTTTTTTTTACCTTTCTTTTTCTTCATTAGCCATATGATTAATTAGTCTAGAAAGGTACGTGGTTGTCATTAGAAAAATAAAAAATTAGAAAGGTGGAACAAACCCAACAATGTAATTTTCCACAATCAAGATGGAAGCAGACATAAACAGTTTTTGGATAAATGACATTGATGGTACCACAGATCACAGATGGGATATCACGGTTTAAGCATTGAATCGTTCTATCCATTACTTTATGGACATTATGTGTAATTTAAAAAAAAAAAAAATATATATATATATATATATACATCAGTCAATAAAATTTAAAAACATTAGATTTAGATTAAGTTCACGTAAGAAAATCATTCTTGTACGCTGCCTGATCTCCAAGTAAAATCAACTTAATCAGGTGATCTAGCTATGCATCACCTGAAGATCAGGTAGGGACCTGATCCGAACTCTCATAGCTCAAATATCAGGAGAAACTGGATCCAATTGGGGTAGTGAACCACACCGATTAACTTAAAGGGATTATTTCATTCGTAGCTCATCCTTTACAACTTCTACACGTTACATGGTCATATTTTGACATGGTTTCTACTTTGATATGGTTCCCTTCTTTTAAACTCCAATAGAAAGAGAAAAATTCAATAGCTAAACCCGATCATGGAAGACCACCACCAATAGATCGAGAAATTATGCACTGGCATACTTGATATGACTGATGGAACTAGCTAAACCTGACCAGCCATTGAGAGGGTCTTTCCTTTCCAGCCTGACAAATGGTCTCTAATCTTATCCAGAGTAGGCATCATATATTGGTTTTTTACTCGACCTTTGAAAATTTCAACGCCAAGGTACTTTGTGGAGAATTTACTTGCTGGGATTTCCATAGTCTCCACAATAGCTTGCTTCCTTGAAGAAGATATCGGACCCATGAATAGCTTGCTTTTTTCCAGGTTCACTACCTGCCCTGAGAACTCCTGGTACTTTCTAATAAAGTTTTCAAGTTTCTGACATAATTTTTGGATGCATTTACGAAAATAAAAACATCATCAGCGAAGAGAAGATGAGTAGGAGCAGACACACCTTGAGGGCCCTTTAAGGCTTTGATTTCCTGTACATGGAGAAGATGCTTCAAACCTCTACAGAGAACTTCTTCAGCAATAATAAATAATATTGGAGAAATGGGATCACCATGACGAAGACCCCGTTCAACTCCAAAGTAACCAACTGGACCTCCATTTAGCAGAATGGAAATTTTGGAAGTGGAGAGGATTTGGAAAATCCATTTTAGCCAAGTGTCAGAAAAACCAAATTTCTTTAGGACTTTAAGAATAAAATCCCAAAAAATTGTGTCAAAGGCCTTCTGAATGTCAAGTTTTGCTCCTAACCCGCCACCTCTTGTAGAAGAGTGCATAATATTTGCCAGCTTGGATGTCAAGGCAATATTGTTATGAATAATTTTCCCTTTCTAAAAAACTCCCTGTTCCTCTGAGATTAGTCTAGGGAGGAGGAAGGACAATCTAGTTGCAAGGATTTTTTATATTACTTTATAGAAGAAATTACCTATGCAAAGAAGCCTGAATTTATCAAGAGACATAGCCCCGTTAATTTTGGGAATTAGGACTAATAAGTTGTTGTTCATACCCGGTGGCATCGATCCAGAAGTAAAGAAATCACGCACAGCTCTTTCAAAATCTCCAGATATAATATTCCAACAGCATGGGAAGAAATAACCAAGATAGCCATCTGGACCTGGCGAACTATCAGGGTCCAGATCCCACACAGCACGCTTTATCTCATTTGGACCTGGAATCGCATCCAAGGATAGAAGATCCACCTCATCAATAAGCCTTGGGATAGCATCGAGCAAATCCAAATGATCCGTCACAGGAACTCCCTTATGAAAATCTTCATAGAATTTGGCCATGTAACAAGCTATTTCATCTCTATCAGAAATTATAGAGCCATCAGATTTTTGGACTCTTCGAATAGTGTTTTTGGCTCTCTTAATTTTTGCGTAAAAATGAAAAAATTTGGAGTTTCGATCTCCCTCCTTCAGCCATCTAATCCTTGACTTTTCAGCCCATAATTTTTTATGATTTTTCATGGCAACCAGATAGGCAGATTTTGCATCAGCTTCTTGCCCAAAGAGGGAGTCATCCATTCCCTGCAACTCAATTTGAGCTTGTATCTGGTCCAAAGCCTCTCTCATTCTGACCAGTTATCTCAAAGTTTAGAAAAGTTTCCATAGCCTAGGTTTTAATGATCGGCTTCAGCCTTTTTAGCTTCTGGGCAAGAATATAAGATGGAGGCCCGGAGATGTTATGACTCCACGAATCAGAAACTTGCTTTAAAAAATCAGGGTGCTCTGTCGAAAACTTATAAAAGTGGAAAGGACAATCAACAGGTCTAGGGCATGCTTCAGAGAGAACAAGGATTGGATTGTGATCAGAAAAATCCCTTGGAAGGACCAACTGAGAACAGTCTTAAAAGGTGTTCAACCATTCCTCATTACAGAACCCTCTATAGAGAAATGCAGAGACATTGCCCCTTCTTCTATAATTGATCCAAGTGAATTTTGGACCCTGAGATGCTAGTTTCATCAATTTACATGAGCCAATCATGGCATCAAATTCCACGGCAGAGCCGAGGTTAAAGGAACCAGGTCCCCTCTTTTCATGAGATGCCAGAGTGGCATTGAAATCTCCAACCACAGCCCATGGGTCAACCAACACTGACACTACCCCAAGCTCCATCCAGAGCTCCCTTCTAATAGCTCTAAAATTGCTAGCATGGATAGATGAAATCATTATAGATTTTCCTTTCCAATCTACTCGAATTGTAAATTGCTGATCAGAAATGAAAAAAATCAAAGGTTTAGGAATACGTCGCTTCCAAAGTAGCCATAGATTTGGAATTTTTTCCCTTCTAGTATTACAGATGACGTCTACTTCAAAGCCCAATTTACTGAAGTAATGAGTTGGGCACTTATTTACATCAATCATCGGTTCAGCCAAACAGAGAAAATCAAGGTCTTTATCTCTTACAATTTTCCTTAGAACCATCCGTGCTGAGGCCCTTTTGTAGCCTCTCACATTCCAGAAGAGAATCTTCGTGGATTAATTTTTTTGGGATGCAAAACAATCAGACCTTCTAGCCTAAGCCATAGTGTCCACCCCTTTCTCATTTCTCCAGGCATAATGCAACTCAAACTCAACAGCTGCAACAAGCTTATCAGCCATGTCGATCTCCACATGGTGCACCTCCACTGCTCCTCCACTCAGGGATGTGGACGGAATAGATGAAATGATGTTCTCAGCCACACAATTATCCGGGGGGGATGGTCTAGGATTAGACAGTGAATCTGTTACATGTGATAATCTCCCATTACTACTGTGCACTAGATGCCCATTACCTAGAAGAGGTTCGGTTGTAGGGGATCGGCTACTCCCCAAATCTTGGTGTCTCACACTTGAGATAGGAAGGAGAATCTCGATGGATCCCACATTCCCTTGAATAGGAAGTGGATTTGAATTCAAATTCTCATTCTCTCCAATCCCCCATTAACTTCCTTGTTTAGTGCTCTTGAGTCCACAACCAGGCTGCCACCAGCCTCCTCTCCCTGTTGGACGGAATCACCACCATTGCCGAGGTGGCCCCCATCACCATTGTAGACAAAAGGGGCATGGGAAGCTATTTCATCGGCTTCATCTACGTACACCGCTCTAGGAGACCCTTGTTTTTTGGACTTTTTCTTCTCCTCCACCTATTTCTTGATTCTGCATTCAGAGATCAAATGGCCTGCCTTCTTGCAAAAACCGCAAAGACCCAAATTGTCCTCGTAGATTACTTGTTGTTTGAACAAGAAGATCTCTTGGGAACCAGGTACCCTTCTCTCAACATGGATCTTGTCAACACGGCTAGCACCAACTTCCATCTCGACTTGGATCCTTGCAAAACCTCCCATTGAAACTACTCGAGTGTGCTTGTCAATGGCCATGGCGTGACCTGTTGCCTTACCCATAGTAAGGCGAATTTTCTTGTGCCAGTATTCTAAAGGAAGACCAGGAAATCTGATCCAGACCATTTTCTTATCAATCTACTTTTCATGTATATTGAAATCCTCTCTCCATTTTTGGAATTTGACATGTTGCCCTCCAACCTTGATAGAGCTTCTATGCCATATCATGGTCAGGTCTGCTACGAGTTGAAACTGAAAAGGATAAATCCTTTCCCTATCGCCGATAGAGCCACCTTTCTCTTCAGGTTCCATGAAGTTGCTGCTCCTTTTTTGTAAAATCCATTGATGTGAATCTGAAGTTCGCTCTACCAATTAAGGAAAAACGAAACCACTCCAGCCGCTCCTCATATGCCTCCTGAGGAATAACCACCTTGGTTAGGGATCCAGCGTGGATAGGATCTGGAAGACCGTCCACCTCTGGCAACCCTCTTCGCACCACCGTTGAGAAGGAGAGCTTTGGTGGAGGCACATCAGGTCCCTCCACCACCTTGGGTTGCAAAACAGGCCTCATGAAATCAGTAATCAAGGGCTGTTGACCATGGTTTCTCTAATCACTGTCGGGATCTTGGGAGTGCCCAAGGCGTTTCTTGCCCGCTGCAGAGCTTCTCTCTCCTCTATCCATCATTCCATAACATGCATACATTAATATTAAAATAGTATTTTGATATCACATATCCAATGATGTCTCATATGTACATCAAAATCATTATTTATTCACATGGTCTCAACATGTCTATATCCTGTGTCAATCCCTTAGCCAAGGTAGCTAATGAATTTCACATTCATTAATCTAGAGAAGAGTCTATATTCATCACATGTCAAATTTCAATTATTTAACCTACCATGTAGTTTCATGGAAAATTTTGGCATTTAATTTCAACATAGTATTTGAAACAAATATTTAATTTAAGCAATTAAATTTGAATCCTAGATTTGATTAATTTTAAATCAAAATATATGTTAATTAATACATTTAGGGATGACATTTTCTATCCAGGAGTGGCCAACATAGAGCTCCCCTATCTCTCTCTCTCCTGCCCCTATGAAATGACAACTCCCCCTTCCATGTTTCCATCCCTACTACCTTCAGTGCTTAACCAAACCATATTCTATTGGTGTGAACAATTGAGTTGCTCAGTTAGTTAATTTCTTGTCTCGTCTTCGCATGCTTAGGATTTGGTCTGTAGTTCAAATCTTCATCCACCCAACATCGAACAATGCCTAGCTAATTGCCCCCAAACCTCTCTAAGGGCTTCAAAAGTTGGAGGACCATGATTTCATCTACACTCAAATAGACTGAACTGCACTTTAACCAACCTATCTGACCCTAAATCATACCTGAATCGGTTCCCAAATATATTAAATAATATCCCTATAAGATGCCAAGGATCTAACTAGTGATAGTTATAGGACCCATCACCAATGATGTGATGAATGTACGGAAGTGCATGAGCCCTATCCTTAAGCATCTTCTTTCATAGCCAACAGTAGTTCCTCTCATATATTATATTTATTCTTATTGAAAATTTTTTTTTGTTAGAACAAACACCAACAAATACAAACAAAATGAACAGATGCAAACAAGGGGACACAAAGATATAACGAGGTTCACACACTAATATGATGTGCTACATCCGAGGACGAAAAAGATAATTCATTATATGATGGAAGAAAGGTTACAGAGGAGATATCTCAAGAACACCCAAACTCACAACAAGAAACTCTCAGCCAGAAATCCTATTTGAAAATCCTCAAATCTCACTTGCATTCTCAACAAGACAATAGTACAAATATATACTTCTTTAAGTCAGGTCGATCCAATAGGTCCCAGCCGACCCCTCTACTACAATTATAGACCTCAAAAAAATCCTAGTCGGGTCACCACCAAAATATATCGGAACAAGTTAATCTTCAAAACGAGTCAAGAATTCGAGACAAACATAATATTTTTTAAAAAATAAAAATTCATCAAAGAAATGGTTGAAAGAGGCCATGAATAACCTATGTCACTGAGGAAATGATTAGAAGTTTTGTTGTATCATGGTTCAAGAGTCAGATACCATGGGAAAATACAAGTTCAAGAAGGAAAGCAAAAGGTGTAAACAGCACAGCTAGTAAGGGTTGGCAAACCCAAGCCCGAAAAAACCAACCCAAATAAGACCAAAACTGAATCTATTGTTTATTAAATGGCTTGATTTTTTATTTTAAAACTTAATTTTTGTCAATTAATCAATCGGTATTGGTTCAGCCAAATAATCCCATAGACAAATTAGGGATTGGTTAAGCAACCTAACCAAAACTCAATCGATAATCATTATTTAAGGACTTTTTTTTCGCTAAAAATTCATTTGTATTAAAAGATGAAGACGAAAAGAAGAATGTATAAACTTGGGTCAGAAAAGACACCAAAAACAAGAAACAAAATGGAGGTCTTATGTAACATAAGAGAGAGACTCTGGCTGAGAAGAAGAATGTCTCGAGACTTGGTAGGGACTGGCACGGTGGCTGTGGAAGAAGACGATGGTAGAGCTAGGGAGGATCTGGATTGTGGACCAGATGGTCCTCAACCTATGGGAAATCAGGAGGCTGCTGGTCAAAGGCGATCATATGCAAATGCCTTGGGAAATACTTCTTGGCCGGCCATTGATTCCCTTCTTGAACCTATTCAGGCTGGGAATATCCAGCGTATTGTGATCCCTCAAAAATATTATGAATCAAAGAGGCAGAACTTTAGGTTTGCCTTAATTGGTCAAGTAAATTTTCATCCGATTTCTTTGGATGCATTAAGGGTGGAAGCTCGGGAAAAGTGGAATCTTAGCCAAGGGGTGACTATGCATCCATTGGGGAAGGGGTATGTTATCTTCCATCTCCAATGTGAGGGAGACAAGGCAGCAGTTTGGCATAGGAGTCCGCTTAGAGTTGGAGATCAATTGATTCTCTTTCAGCACTAGAAGCCTGATTTTAATATTCATGAGAAACAAACCTTCACAAAGTTAGTCTGGGTTCGTTTTCCAGATCTCCCTCTGGAATATTGGTATGAAAATGTGCTACTATCAATTGCTAAGGCAGTGGGCCACCCTGTGGCTTTGGATAGGCATACGAGACAAGGCCTTCTAGGATATTTTGCTAGGGTCTTGGTGGAGATAGATATCTCAGATCTGGCTGTGCGGGTCGATGAAGTTCAGGTAGAGAGGTTTGAACCAGGAACGTCCAGGGTGTATGGATTCTGTCAGAAGGTCATTTATGAAGAAAATGTGGGTCGCTGTGGTTATTGTAAATGCTTTGGCCATCAAATTTCTTCTTGTAGGAAGAAAAAATTGGAAGATGAGAGGCAATGCGCAGCGGACAACGCTACAAAGGTTCCTGGAGCTATGTATGAGGAAGATGTAGTTAACTCAGAGGGGGTTAACTCGATGGGTGATGCACAATATGGGAGGATATCTAAGTCACATCAGTCTAATGAGGTAGCTTCCATTTCTTTGCCATTATCTCCTCCATTAAATCAGCTAAATGTGGAAGTCTCCAACCCAGCATCAATCTTTCCTATTTCAAATTCTCAAAAAGGATTGGTGGAAGGGGGTGGAATCCAAATTGTATTGGAAACTACCAATTTGGTTTCTACCATTTTAGGAAAGGATAAGGAGAGGGTTGAGGTGGAAAGTGGGGAGGAATATGGGTCGGTGGATGGATCTGGATATGGATTAGATCCAAACCCGATAGAGCTTCAAGAATGCCAAGTGGATAATCCGGATCTGGCTGATTTTCATACAATGGTGGAGGCAGCCATTCCAGAGAATGTTCATGAGGAAGATGTTGCAATTTCAGAGGTGCGGTATCCATCTCGGAGGAGAGTGGGTCATGGCCAAGGGGGAGGTGCTCAGCGCCAAGCGCTGCCCGATGTAAGGGAGGACCACATGGTCTCTTCCATACCATTGGTGGAATGTTCACGGGGGATGGTTTCTGTGCATCATTCCAAAATGGGTGTGGTGGATAAGGTGATTGTGGTGCGAGAAAAGGAGGTTGGTGGTGCGCCAAAGGGAGGGAAGCAGAAGAAAAAATTTGTAAGTTAGACCAAGAAGTCTGACAAGGGTCACCCATCAAAACAGTGATTAATGTGGGTCCTTTACTGGAATATTTGGGGTGTAAGGAAGGCTGCTGGTACTGAAGCCTTACGTTCGATGTTGAGGGAGCGTGCTCCTGATGTAGTTTGCTTGGCTGAACCAGTGGTTCATGTATGTAAGTTTCCTTCTCTATTTTTTAGTAAGATGGGTTATGTAGTAGATTTTATTTCTAATGTTAGACATGATAAAGTCCCAAATTTATGGGTAATTTGGAAGAATGGGATTCAACACCCTGTAGTAGCTGCGATGTTAAAGCAGCATATTTCTGTTGAATTTGAATGGTTTGGAAGTAGGGTTGGGATGTCTTTGTTCATCATGCCAGCTCTTTCAAGGCTATTCGTCACCAATTGTGGCTCAATTTGGAGTTGCAGGTCTCTGCTTTGATTCCCTGGTCAGTGATTGGGGATTTTAATGCAACTCTGGCATCTCATGAGAAGAAAGGTCCTGGTTCTTTTAATTTGGGATTGGCGGCAGAGTTCTAGGCTATGTTTGATGCATGTATATTGCATCTGGTTCCTTCATAGGGCAAAAAGTATACATGGACAAATAATTGGAGGAGGGGAAATGTGGCTGCGGTGCTTGATCGTAGTTTTTGTAATAAAAATGGCTTGATATCTTTAAGAATATTAAGCAAAGGGTTCTATTGTCGTCAGTGTCTGACCATGCGCCTTTGTTAATTGTGTCTGAATCTATCCCGAAGCCTCATAATAACCCATTTCGATTTCATGGATTCTGGATGGATGATGTTAGTTTTTGCTCTGTGGTGGAGGAGGTGTGGAATGTGCAAGTAGGGGGGGGGGATCCTATTTTTTGTTCTAGCTCAGAAGTTAAAGCGGGTTAAGGAAAAGTTAAAGGCCTGGGCGAAAGTGACTTTCCCTAACCTGAATGTAGAGGCGGATAAGGCTAAATAGAAGTTAAAGAAGGTTCAGAATGAGATAAAGGAGGTGGGAATGACGGATGCTTTGTTTAGCAAAGAGGTTGATGCAAAAATAGTATTATTGAAGACAAATCAGAAGCAAGAAAAACTTTGGTCTGAGAAAGCAAAATTGAGGTGGATAAAAAATGGGGATTGCAACTCAAAATTTTTTCATCTCTCAGTGAAGCTGAGAAGGGCAAAAAATCAGATAACCTCTCTCAAAAATGAGGACGGTTCATGGGTCTCAAATTATCAGGGTATTTCATTTTATATTTCTGATTTTTTTTTACAAGTTTCATGAAGCATCTCCTATCACTGTTCACAATGATCTGCTAGATTGTATTCCAAAGGTTTTGGGTGAGGATGATGTGAAAGGTTTGGAATTTGTCCCAGTTAGGGATGAAATAAAAATGGCTGTTTGGGATCTAGATTCTGCTAGTTCGCCAAGCCCTAACGGTTTCCCAGGCTGTTTCTTTAGGAAATGCTGGGATTTTGTTGAAGGTGATTTTTGTAAGGTTGTGAAGCTTTCTTTCTTTTTTTTTTTTTTTTTTTTTTTTTTTTTTTTTTTTTTTTTTTTTT
>NC_056567.1:28418871-28431681 GCF_013358625.1 Macadamia integrifolia | reverse complement strand
GACTTCATTAGCCAAGGTGTGTGGAATTTCCTCCCTGTTGAATCTGCCTTTATGGAAAATGTAATAGTCCAAGCAAATGGAATCCGAGTCACTGACTTGGAGGACAAATGCTTTTGGGGTTTAACTTCATCAGGTGTTTTTACTATCAACTCAGCTTGGGAGATGGTTAGAAGGGAGTCGTCAAAGGTTCGGTGGTTTTCCTTGGTTTGGAATTCACATCTCCAACCTCTGATTTCAGTCCTCTTAAACAAGGGCTGAAAATTTAGCTCATGAGCATATGATCTTATGGTGTGAGTATTTGAAGCACTTCCCCCCACCCCTCCCCACCACCCAAAAAAAAAAAAAACAATTGTGGATATTATATGGAGTTGTTTCATAAAAAATTTCTTCCATTGTTGTTTTCTCCTTTTCTTTTTCCAGATATATTATTAAAAAAAAATAAAAAAAATCACATCTTATTGATTTTAATCGAAAAAATTATGTCACTATTGTCTAAAACATATGATTCATTTGAAAGATAAAGAAATAGATCGAACAGAAGAAGGCGTACATGTTTGATGCCCTTTCAAGGGAAGAGGGTGAAAATTACAAGCTAAATTCCATACGAATTGCTTATCATATCACAAATTAATCACATGCCTCATAGTAAAGAAATGGTCCTTGCAGTTTTATTACCTCATGAAATTAATCCCTGTGTCTCATAGTAAACCAAAACATATTATAATTGGACAAACGTAGAATGCTAGAGACCAACTATAGTATTACAAATCCATAGGGTGAAGACCTATGACACTTTATTTAGTACTTGTAGAAACGCAACCCTAAAACGATGTAGAAGATAATGGAAAAACAAAACAAACAATGCACATGAATTTTACGAGGTTTGGCAAGGTTGCCTATGTCCCCGGTGAGATGAGATCTTGCTTCACTATCAATGGAGAATAGGGTTACAACGCTTGTCCTCACACCTCTCAGTATTGCTTGCATTACAGAGAAATAAACCCTCGCTACAAATATATAGCGAAAAAACCCTAATCCGGAAAGTACACAATTGTCCTCAAATAAAAAATTCAAACGGGGAGCTGCGCCCCCCTACACCCCCTGCTATGCAGGGGGGCCTCCTGCCCCCCTTGTAACCCCCACAGCCCGCTAACCGGCTAGCGGGACCGCCATCCTGCCTGTCTAGGTGCTGCACCAGTACTCCCTGGATTAAACTGCGACGGAATACAAGACATCATACACCAACAGTACTAACGTTTATGGGTGACCCCTAAGCCCTACTAGTGATCTTAATGTTCTAAGAATTCACAAAGGAGTAAAGCGCATATCTTATAGTACAACTACCACCAAGAACTCTTCCTCCTGGTTTACCATCACAAGAAGTAGGAAGATCACTTATTGCATCATCCAGGGACTTCTTGGTTGAAGCACTAGAGAGGTCCCTGGTGCACTGAGCCAAACCCTAGAGCTTCTCTGAACCATCGACCACTAGCTCTCCAGTAGCATACATCTTTGAACTCTGATAAGCCCGAGTCGCTACCTAGTTTAACATTTCTCTAGTTTTGTAATTGAATGAGGCAGGACCACTTATATTCTGTCCCTCATACATGTAGGTTATGTACTTAGTGTCAATTTTGCCAAAGAAATCTTCATTGGAGTATCTCAAAAGACAATAATTATAACCAATAATGGCTTCATTGTCATCAGAACTACAACTATTACCAATTTCTGTCTTTGCATGGGCAATACAGGTCTTACAGCCAGTGCTTGAGACATCACCTCGACATAGGCCAAGCCTGAATACGCGGTCGGGTTCTTGGCCAACCGAGACAATCCGAAGCCTGTGGGAGGAACAAGATCGACCAGAGAAGTCAGCAACTGGTTCAAGTTGGCCTCGAAGGTACCATTGGATGTGTAGATCTTGGACTTCAAGCAGGTTTGATAGAGAGGGTTTGCTCCAAGAACACCTTGGAGAAGAAGAGAGAGGGATAGAAGGAAGAGAGGTGATAACCCTAGAAAATGCATTTTGGCTTGGTTTTCACTTTGGATGCAATGATTTCCTCTAAGGATTATCAGCCCTTTAAATAACAAATATAGAACTTTGAAGTTTAAAAGAAGGGAACCACGTCAAAGAAGGAACTGTGTGGACGTTGTAGTGTAGCAAATGTAGGCATGAATAATCTACTGAGTTGGTGTGGCACATAATTCTCGTTGAACCCAGTTTTCTCCTGAAAATGTGAATCCAAACGGTTGAACTATGAGGGTTAGGGATAAAAAAAATGTCTTGAATTTGTCAGATTGGATTGGTATCAGTCTTGTCTGATTCGAATTTTTGTATGGTCGTATGGTTGGATTGATACAAATGAAGGGTAATAAGGTAAGAAATATCTTGAATCGGTGGAATTGGATCAATATTAGTAATAACCTCTCTCTCTCTCTCTCTCTCTCTCACACACACACACACACACACACACCTTTCCTTCAGCTTTACTGGGGAGTAGGGAAGGAGAAAAGTGAAGGCAGGATTTGTTCACGAGACTTGAACATAGGGGTGTCAATTCCAGGCTTGCACCAATAGGCCCGATTTAGTCTGACATGTTTATGGCCTAATATGGATCAGATCAGTTAATAAACGTGTTATACTTGAGACTAACACGTTTATAAATAGGTAGTACATAGTGCAGCTACCTAGCCTGACAGTGCCTGACTAGCCTGATATAGTCCGACATGTTTATGGCCTAATCTGGATCAAATCGATTAATAAACGTATCGTACTTTAGTTTGACACGTTTATAAATGAGTAGTACATAGTGCAGCCACCTAACCCGACGACGCCTGACCAGCCTGATACATTTATAGGTCTTACCTAAATTGATTCCTTTAAACTCAACCTTTTTTTTCGCTAAAATATCATTTGTATTAAAAAAGAGGAAAAGATTGGAATGTACAAAAGGAGAAAAGAATCCCAAGATAATACAAGGCAACTAAGGGCGCCTAACCCAACCCACCTTCGGCATTGCCATCAGCAAGGAGGGAAGACATGCCAGAGTGCCCACAAAAGGAGAAACATGAAAAATTAGTAGACACAGTCAGGTGATCAGGTGATCCTGTATCTTGTCCGACGAGAAGCATCCATATCCAACTCCATCTTGACCAGAGCCGACCAAGAAGAAACTAGAGAAGAAACTTCTAAGCGAGCAGTAGATTTTGAAAGAAAATCAGCAACTGAATTAACTTCCCGGAAGCAGTGAGTAATTTTCCACTCAATTGAGCTCAAATACTAGAAACAATTCAACCATCTTTGCTGAGCAATCCATGGGATCTTCTGCTTAAGCAACAACGTAACGATCGCCACCGAATAACATTCGATCCACAACTTTGGAATCTCAAGGGACTTGCAAGCTCAATTCCAGAAATAACCACCAAGAACTCTGCCTCAAAATTTGCAAGAACTCCTAGGAAGATTCTGAAGTTGGCCACCACCTCTACCTTATCGTTTCGAATCACACCACCAGCCCCCGCCTTCCCCAGGTTTCTAAGGGAACACCCATCTGAGTTGATCTTCCACCAACCAGGGAAGGGCAGACACCAAAAAATTTCATAAGTCTGCCTAGGGCAGCACTTAAATTAAGAGAAACCCAATCGTCTATGACAAAGCAAATCGAAAATAGAAATTGGAGAGCCATGATGCATATAAGTATGGGCACTTATTTCACCTCTCACTAACTCGAAACACCGATCTGCTGACTTTTTATCATTTTCGAACCTTCTATTTTGCTCCAACCAGATAAAGTAGGGAATTAAGACAAACCCTTTACTCCAGAGAACTTTGAAAGAGACGTCCTTCTCCCTAGCCTTCCACCAATTTAAGGCAGTTTGTTGTCGACAAAACCAGGCCACCGAATGTTAAAACAGTTGCCAAAATTCTACCACAAAGAATTTGCAAAATCACACGAGAAGAAGATATGATTTTTTCACTCCACCTGCATGCCGCATAAGTCACACCTAGATGTCATGGCAATACCCCGAGCCTACACCAAGTCATCCATTAGAAGTCTGTTTTTAAACATACGCCAACCAAAAGACACTTGACGAGGCAGAATGCGAGAATGCCACAAAATGGAGAACCAACCCACCTTGGGACTTGTTTTCTCATAGAGTCCCAGGCCGATTTGATTGTGAAAATCCCAGAAGATGAGGGGAGCCAGCGGCAAATGTCCTCCATATTGGTAATGAGTATCTTTCTAGCCATCTCAAGAATGCCAATCATAGCGTCAAATTCAACAGTAGGAAAATTCCATCTATCAAAAGAAATGAAAGATAAATGGGTTCCAGAGAATTTTCCTCCTCACCCAACATCTTCTCTATGGACAACTTATCCAACTAGCAGTCAGACCATAATTTAATATTTTTTCCATTGCCTACTATCCATTGTTCTTGAGACGAGACAAAATTCCAAACCTTCTTAAGACCATTCCAGATAAAGGAGGAAATATGGCCTAATTTCAGCAAGCCATCACCCTTAAGAAAGCGAGCTCGAAAAAACTTACTCATACAAGATCCCTCATGCTTTATTTGCCAGGCCAACTTGCATAAACAAGCAATATTCACATCCCTCAACTTTTTAATCCCAATCCTCCCTCGCTCTTGGGCTTGCAGACATCATCCCATTTAACCACTATTTTTTTCCTCGCTTCTAAATCACCTGACCAGATAAAATTGCGCATCCATTTTTCCGTCAACTTAATAGAATATTCAGGCCACCAATAAATAAAAAGTTTTGGATAGGAATGCTAGAGAACACAGATCTGACTAGTTCCACCCTACCTGCCATTGACAAGAGCCTCCCCTTCCAACCTGCTAACCTGCCCTTTATTTTATCTAATAAAGGCAGAATGTAGTCCTTCTTAACTCTTCCCTTGAATATCTACACTCCCAGATATTTTTTTGGCAGTATAGAAGAACGGACCCCCAAAAACTCAATGATAAACTGTTTCCTGTGAGGAGCTACCTTACCAAAGAAAAGCCTGCTCTTATCAAGGTTAAATTTCTGACCTGAGTAGGCCTGATATTTAACAAGGACAGATTGAAGATTCCTCACATATTTTGCAGACGCATTCATAAAGATGAAAATGTCGTTAGCAAAAAGAAGATGAGAGGGAGTAAATACTCCTCTGGGATCCTAAAGAGACTTCATCAGCCCTCCATGAACCATGACCTTTAAGCCTGTACATAAAACCTCCTCAGCCAATATGAATACGATAGAGGAGATAGGGTCTCCCTGCCGAAGACCTCTCCCAATTTCAAAGAAACCCACTGGGCCACCATTAACAAGAACAGAGACCCTAGAGGAGAGCAGAAGGTTATGGATCTAGGAAATCCACTTATTAGAGAAACTGAACCTCCTTAAAGTCTTGAAGAGGAAGTCGCAAGACAAAGTGTCAAAGGCTTTTTGCGCATCTAGCTTGAGACCCATTCCACCACCCCTCACCATAGAATGCATCAAATTTCCATGCTCAGAGGCTAAGCTAATATTTGAAGAAATAATTTTCCCCTTCTGAAACACTCCTTATTCCTCATAAATTAGCTTGGGAAGCAGCCCCATAAGCCTGGACGACATTATCTTGGACAACAACTTATAGAAAAAATTCCCCATACAAATTGGCCAGAATTTATCTAACGAGGCAGTCCCATCAAATTTGGGAATTAGAGAGATAAAACAGTTATTCACTCCATTTGGCAGTTTTGCCACCATAAAAAGAGACACCACAACCTTGTAGAAATCACATTCTACTACCTCCCAACACTTCTTGAAAAAATTTTCCTGGAAACCCATCAGGACCAGGGGAGCTCTCTGGATCGAGATCCCACACAGCCTGTTTTATTTCCTCTCTACTCAGGATCGAGTCCAAATTGATTAGGAATGCAATCAAAAAATTCATTATGAACTGTACTTTCTGAAGTTTCATGGAACTTCTTGAAATAAGAGGAAATATAGTCTGCCATCCCCTGTGGATTCATAACCCAAGAACCATCTTCCATTTTCAGGGAAGAAATCTGATTTCTAGCTCTTCTCAATTTCACAGATAGGTGGAAAAATTTAGAGTTACAATCTCCATTTTTAATCTATTTCTGCTTCGCTTTTTCACCTCATAACTTCTCCTGCGTTTTATTAGCCAAAACCAGAGCTGTTTTCGCATCAGCCTCTTTAGCAAATAAATCATTAGACATGCCAGAGACTTCAATCATGTTCTGAACCAGCTTTAAATCACCCTCGGCCTTGACCACTATTTCATTCAAGTTAGGGAAAGAAGCACGAGCCCATGATCTCAGCATAATTTTAACACCCTTCAATTTTTTAGCAAGGACCAGAATAGGATTTCCATCAACCTAGCCCCTCCAGACCTCATCCACCACTTTAATAAAATTTTCATGCTCCATCCGGAAGCCATGGAATCGAAAAGGAGCATTTGAAGGTTTAGGCATTGAATCAGAAACAATAAGCAAAGGGGTATGGTCTAAGATATGGGAGACTAAAACACGCTGCACAATGTTCTTAAAAGCATCCATCCAGTGTTCAATACCAAAAATTTGATCGAGCACTACTACCATATTTCCCCTCCTCCGGTTATTTGTTTAGGTAAACTTTCTTCCTTGGGAAGGAACAGGCAACAGACTACATACATCAACCATAGACTGAAACTCAGCAACAGAGCTTAGGTTATAAGCACCAAGCCCCCTTTTTTAATTGGACAATAGAGTGGCGTTAAAATCACCGAACACAGCCCACGGGATGGACGAGGAAGCCTACAACTCCAGGTCCAGCCACAACTGGTGATGAATAATTTTAAAGGAACTAGCATGGACAAAAGACATCCTATTCTTAACACCAAACATCTCAACCAAAATTGAAACATGCTGGTCAGACATAGCTGTCACAACAGGGTGAGGGATCCCTAACCTCCACATTACCCACAAATTTGGCACTTTTTCATGCCTCTCATTGTGAATAAAATCCACAGAGTAACCTAACTTATTAAAAAACAACGCCGAAAATTTACTTACTTGCACTATAGGTTCAGCTAAGCATAATACTTCTGAGGCTGAGTCCTTCAAAATCGAGCGCAGGGCAATTTTATAGCCGCCTTCTTCATGCCACGGACATTCCAATACAGAACGCGCATTAGAAAACTAGTTGGAGACAGAAGTTTTACCATACTTTTTCTCCTGGCCACTTTTTTTCTTCTGTTTCCCTCCCCCTACTAGTGAGGTTACTTGTCCCTTCGCATGACATCCTGATCCACCATTGCTAGCTCCTTATGCACCACCGTCACTGACCCCCTAGAGCATTCAACCATCGGTAGAGAGGAGATCACCTGGTCTTCATTTGATGCAGATTCAGGGCGCTGATCTGAAGCCCCCACATGACCCCTACTGTGAGTCACAGCCATTCGCAATGTACGCAAAGGGTACCTTGCTTCAGAGGTATTTTGGTTTCCCTGCACCTCTTGGGTCTGAGGAGAGGGAGCAGTCTCCTCACACACCAAGGATTGGTTCAGGTCATCACCTGGATCATGGTCCAAAGACCCATTTTCAGATCCGACATCAAATCCATTTAGAGGATTGAAATCTCCCTCATTGCATGAAACTGAATCCACATTTAAATTCTTTCCTATTTCATTCGGACTCAAAACGGCAAGTTCCAATATTATTTGAATATTTCCTTCATTAATGGGCATATTCTGTAGGATAATATTGGAGATAATATTCGGTTGATGAGTTGGCAAAGATCCGACCCCACTAAAAGACTCTCTCATCGAGTTGACCCCAGTTGGGTTAACTCCATCTTCTACAAACATAGCCCCCTGAATCCTTCCATCGTTCTCCATCAAGGACTGCTTGCCATCGTCCATCTTCTTTTGTCTGCAGCCAGCAGTCAGGTGGTCAACACATTTACAATACCCGCATCTTTCCACATTGTCTTCGTAGACTACCTTCTGACGGAATCCGAAGACCTGGATTGTTCCTGGCTCCAGCCTTTCAATTTGGACCTCCTCTACCCTCACAACAAACTCAGATACATCAATCTCCACAAGGATTCGAGCATAATAACCTATGAGACCTTGTCTCGTGTGTTTATCTAATGCAACCGGAAGCCCCACTGCCTTAGCAATGGACAATAGAACATTCTCATGCCAATACTCAAGTGGGAGATTGGGCAGGCGAATTCAAACAAGCTTTGTCAAAGGATGCTTCTCGTGGATACTGAAGTCAGGCTTCTAGTGCTGGAAGCGGATCAACTGATCACCAATCCTTAATGGACTCCTCCTCTAGATAGCTGATTTATCATCCTTGCACTTGAATTCAAAAATAACATAACCCTTTTCCCAATGGGTGCATGACTACTCCTTGACTCAGCTTCCAGTTTGAACGAGCCTCCTCCCGTAGAGCATAAAGGGAAATCAAACGAAAATTTACTCTCCCTATCAGCACGAAATGAAAGTTCTGCCATTTTGTCTCATTGTCATGTTGGGGAATGACAATCCTCCGAATGTTTCCTGTTTGAATCGAATCAGGCAAGGAATCAATGGCAAGCCATGAAGCGTTTCCCACTACCTTCGCATAGGATTTCTTTGGAGCAACAACCTCCTAGATCCTATCCTCTTCTATAATCACAGGTCCTCGATCCAGAGTTTCCCTCGAGCCTCCATCTTCATCCTCTTCATCGGCAGGAGCTCTGCCCCCAAGATTGCCAGACTCTCTCTCTCTCCTCCGTTCTCCATCTTGTTTCCCTCCTCTACTCTCATCTTTGTCTTTAAGCTCGACCTGGCCCGACCTCTTTAATGCTATTTTAAATCCCCATTTTTCCACCAATGAAATTGAAGAGTAAAGCGAAAGTCCAAGTAAGTTTGTCACAATTTTCAAGATGAACAAGAGATTGATCGATGAACAAGCGTCTTTAATACCTGAAAATTAAATTTAAAAAGAAAATTTATTAATTGTGGTGGTGAATTAATGATGGGTATGCAGGATATCCTTGAGGCAGAACTGTGCTTTCAGTGCAATAAGCTTATTAGCTTGAGTATTTTGACTATTGCATTAATATTGGGAAGGCTCATTTAGAGCCCGTTCAATGCTTGTTTAGGGATAAAAAGGTCTATAGCTCGGCTAAGACCCTATTAAGGCCCATTTATAGCATGAGACCGATTGGCTCCCTATTATAAAATGTACCATGTCCATCCTAGCTAAGCCCGTTTAGCTAAACATGCATTCACAATGCGGCCATAAAATTTGGTTGAGCCCGACTAAACCGGACCAAGATTGACCCATCCCGACTAATTGACACCCCTACTGGCCTGTTGGTTAGGAACTTAATCAGTCTTGCACCTTTGTGGGACTGAAACTGATTGATTATCTAATCACTTATTGATTAATACCAGAAGTCGAAGCTTTTGATAAAGAATCAGTTCAGTTTCAATCTTATTTGGGTTGGGAAGATCATGAGTTGTGAACCCCATACTGGTGATCTGGTCAAAGGCTGAGTAAGGGTCAAGTTATGGAGAGTTGAAAACGGAGATCCAGACTCTCTTAAACTATCATTATGTTATTTAATGGTTATTTTTGTATTACGTATAACGAGTTTTAATATGCCCCTGTGTGGCAAGCAGCGCTTCCGCAGGACCAATGGGCGATAGTGGACATGCCAAGACTCGAACCCACAACCAGCCAACTCGAGTGGTGATGGGTTGAAGGCATTTTCACCACTAGGGTACCAACCCCATTGGTATGATAATGCCATTACCGTGCTTACAAGGGTTGTGCTATAGTGAGCATGTGTACTAAAATGAGCCAGGTCCTAACGTGGCTACAATAATTATTTAGTGCATTTGTTTATTGTTGTCTAATAAAAGAAAGAAAAAAGATTTTAGATAGGATTCCTCGTCATAGAGCCTAGAGATCAAAGAGTGATCTCAGGACTGGTGTGACCTCGAGACGCAATTCCTCTTTATAGATACTAGGGATCAAAGAGCCATATCAAAGTTGGGTGACTTCGGATTGCGTGTCTGGGTCCTTCTAGCCGTGGGATCACTCTCTAGTCCTGAGCTCTATAGAGAGGACTCGGATCCAAAGATCCATCACGGTTTGGCGTAGACAATGCCCAAATTGTATGAGCACAAAAAGGTCGTTGTGCCCTCCTTCCACTATGTGCTGAAGAGATTTCGACATGCTGGTGTTCCCTGCACCAAACTGATAGATAATTACATAATTAAATAAATAAGTTAGACCTTAAAAAAAAAGAAACCTTGTCCTTACAATTTTATTACCTCATGAATAATATGTTTCATAATAAGCAAATTGCCGGAAACAGATTTTTTTGTTTTTGGATGAGTGATTAATATAAAGCAACAGTCTATTCCTACAACTTAATTAAGCTATCAAAGAAATTCTAAGACCATACAAAAAGATAGAGAGAACCCATAACTGCTCGGCACAAGGCCAACTCCAAGAAGATTAAAATTACAAATCCGCATACGTGGGATTGACAAAAAGTTTCCTATAGCACTTTATTTTGTACTAACATTTATGGGTCACACCTAATGATGTTCTTAGTGTTCTAAGAATTTACAAAGGGGTAGAGCTCGTATCTTATATTACAGCTACCACCAACAACTCTTCCTCCTCGTTTACCATCACAGCAAGTAGGAATGTAGCTTATTGCATCAATCAGGCATTCCCAGCACTAAGCACTAGAAAGGCCCCTGGTAAACTGAGCCAAACTATAGAGCTTCTCTGAACCATTAAGCATTAGCTCTTTAGTAGCATACATCTTTGAACTCCGATAAGCCTCATAAGCTACCTTGTATAGCAATTCATTAGTTTTCTTATTGAATGAGGCAGGATTGCTTACATTCTGTGTGTTCCACATGTAGAATTCGACTGAATCAATCTCGCCGAAGAAATCATTTCCGGAGTATTTCAAAAGACAATAATCATACCAAATTATGGCTTCTTTGGCATTAGAACAGTCTTTGAGAATCTCCTTTTCTGCATTGATGATACAGGTCTTACAATTGGTGCTTGAAACATCACCTCGACATAGACCAAGGCCAAATACGCGGTTGGGATCTTGGCCAATTGAGACATGTCCATAGCTGGTTGCAGGAACACTATGGAAGAGAGAAACCATCACCTTGTTCAAGTTGGTCTTGTAGATACCATTAGAAGTGTAGTTTTTGGAGTTCGAGCAGATGTGATAGAGAGGGCCTAACTCCAAGAACACCATGGAGAAGAAGAGTGAGGGATAGAAGAAGGAGAGGTGATAAC
This sequence comes from Macadamia integrifolia, assembly GCF_013358625.1. Lineage (NCBI taxonomy): Eukaryota > Viridiplantae > Streptophyta > Magnoliopsida > Proteales > Proteaceae > Macadamia > Macadamia integrifolia. Next base: position 28,420,356 of record NC_056567.1, on the reverse strand, counting down.
CCTCGAACATACATTTGGGATTTTTTGGGGTTGTATGATGACAAGGAGATATGGAGAGGCTAGCTTTTTCCTATGGATTGAGACCTTTAAATACCGAATAAGGAGGGATGGAGAGGGAAGCATGTCACGTTGGCATGTGTTGTATACACGTTGTAGTGGGCAACTCTACGTGGTGAAAAGAGAGCCTCTTAAGCCATGAGATCAGACTTTTGATTGGATGAGAAAGATACTGTTGACCTTATATAATAGGGGTGGGAGGTAATAAAAAATGAAAAATCAAATCTATTGACTGAATTATCATTTTTTTGCTGTACACATAATGCCCACTAGCAACATGATTTTGGCCCAAACAGAAGTTGACATTCAGATAAGATAAAGAAATTGGTATTTGTCCCACAAAGGGTCTATCTGCCTTGTTCTATATTCGCAAAAAGAAATAAATAAATAAAACCTGCTTAGTTCTTGATTGTAGAAAATTAGATGTTTGGATTTGTTCCACCGTTCTGGATTATTATTATTTTTGTAATGCCAACAACTCTTTTAGGCTTCATCATACCGCTAATGAGGAAAAAAAAAAAGATCAAGAGAAGTCAATTAATGATTAAAAAAATGAAAAATTTCCTTCACAAAAGGCTAAAGGTCAACCATCATCCTAGGGTCGTTAATGTCTGACTGCAAATAGGATGAAGTCAAAAATACTCTCCTACTATTGCACATACCTTTTCAACATCACCCAACACCCTATGTTTCTTGACGGTGGATGTAAGAAAACTCAGTCCCAGAAGAAAAAAAAAAAATCATCTTCCTAACGTTACTATCATTTGGGGGAGACTTTGAAAGATATAGTATGACCTTGTAAATGCATCTAGAGGATTAAACCAGGTAACATGTTATGTAATTACCTTTTATTTATTATTTTTATTATTATTATTTTTTTTTTACATGATCAGTGAGGAGACGCCTCAATCCCATATTAATAGGGATTCAGCTCTTCTGTAGCACACTTTTGTGCCACAGATCGTGGAGCACGTATTAGATGATCGACACGTGGTTATTTCTAAATGAATGGCCACGATATCCGAGGGAAGAGGGAGGCGGTTGTACGTGCGCTACAACAAATCTATTGAAGGAAATATACCATCCCAACCAAAAGAGGATGAATCGCAGCGTAGAGAGGAAACCCTTGCTCTGCGATTCTTCTCTTACTCTGTCGGCGATATCACAGGTAAGTATTTCTTTTGGTCCTCTCTTCTTTCGGTCCAAGATCGATGCTCCTGAATCCCTAAATCGATTCGGCGATATCTCAGATTCTCAGGTGAAGTTTACACTCTTGTAGGCCACGTCCTTCTCCCTCGTCCCTTTCCTGGTGGAAGCCATTTGTAGGTTTGTTTGCTCGGCTTTATTCATGAACTCATTGGAAGATAATTTGTTTAGTTTTTTTTTTATTAACTTGAACATTAAACATAATTTAAATATCTCTGTTTT
>NC_056567.1:28400291-28418514 GCF_013358625.1 Macadamia integrifolia | reverse complement strand
AAGATTTAGATTCCATTAGTTCTAAGCTTGATACTCCCTATTGACGGAAATGCCAATGATGGAGTAGCATCTTTCTCTCTTTTTTTTTTTTTTTTTTTTTTAATAATATTAGATTTAGATTTATTTCTTTTTTATTTTATTTTATTCATTTGTAATTTTTCTGTTCTGAGTCTTCTGTTGATGGCAATGCCGTAGGTGGGATCTCAGGACATTGATATATGGATTTTAAGTCTCTACTGATGGCAATGTCAAAGGTGGAGCTTAAAGTTCTTTCTATTTCTTTATGATTGTTTTGACCGCCTATGAATGATTAGACACTTTCTTCGTATATATTTTTATGTTAATATTTCATTTATTAATTCATAGAAAAAATTCCTTCAAGAAAAAAAAAAAAGTTTTATCCCAAGAGCACTTTGGAGAGTCAAACCAGTTGGTTCGGATCTTTATTGATATCATTCCCATAAGTTTTTCAATTATCTATTTTCTTTAAAAAAAAAAAAAAAAGCTAGGTGACCTATGCGTACATAAAATTTGGTTCTTAAATGATACTACCACATGGCAAATAATAACTGGTTCAACTCTCAAATGAAAATTTATTTACTTCACTAAATTGATTATGACCAAACAGGGCTTAAATAATTGAAGACCAAGTCTCTCTCCAAATTTTTTTTTTTTTGGTGAAATCCGAGTTTCTCTTCACTGTGCCGCGTCTTTATTGTAGTTGGAATGTTCGATGGTATTGTAGTTCATCATTGATTTTGGATCGAGTTGACTTAGTATAATTGGTTAGATTTATGGACCTCATTCACTTCACGTGGGTGAAGAGAGAAACTTTCTTCATTGATTTGGCCTACTTAACTGATCAAACTCATAAAGAACAGGGTTTTGAATGGGCACTTTGACTTTGTTGATGGGCTGACCTTGAAAATGACTTTTTTTTTTTTTATAAAGTGGGTTCGGCCCACTAAAAGTCTGAGATCACATGCAGATCCTCCTAAGCCTATGATCCCCACGAAGGGAATGATGAAATCTTTACTCTTACATTAGGTCATGTTTGGTTGTAAAAGGAATTAAAAGGAAGGGAAGTAAAATTTTCATACTTAAAACTAATGTAATCATTACACATATGACTTTAACATTAACTTCAAATCATTCCATATTTAGTTATAAAATTTCACTTTACTTTGCATCCAAAATCCTTTGCTATAATTTGTAAAATATTTCATTACTAAATATGGTTAAAAAAATTAAGTAGTTTATTCAATCACATGGGGTAATGATTATAAACATTTCTTTTTAAAGTATGAAAAATTCACTTCCTTTCCCTTTAAATTCCCATTGCAACCAAACGAAGCCTTAATAACGAACCCTTCAAGTAAAAGTTCTTGGCTCCACACTGTATGCATGAATTAATGAGCGACAAATAATATCGATACTTGACCTTCTTGTGATATATTGTTCCATTCTCATAACATTGAAAGCCATATAAATTTCAAATTTTCTAGTTCAAGAATATGATTCTTCCACTAGTCTCTCACACTAAATAATTTTTTTGTGCTCATAGATAGTAGATTCAGGAAAGAGCCACCAATTGACAGAGGTTTTGGAGGGTTCTGTCACCTTGGTCTTTGGGTGATTTGATTTGTATTTTTTTTTTTTTTTACCATTCAAGCTTAGTGGTCCTTGGAGCCTTCTTAAACATGGGGATTTTGTCCTAAGGCTTATACTTTATTTTTTGCTTAAGGTCAACAAAAGAATATATTAAAATAAAACAAAAATGAAGAGAGTACAATAGCCTAATTGGGAAAACTCACACAGACTCAATAACCACTCCACCTTCGGCATTGCCATCACTAGAAATCTAACTTGAAAAACTTTTGATAATAAGATCAATAACAGTTGAACGAAGATGTCAAGTTCTAAATACACATATATAGGTATCATTCAGACATTCTCATTATATAAAATTATTAAAGATAAATATAAAAAAAAAAAAAAAACTGTTTCTTTTATTTTTTGGGGAAGGATTCCTCTACGGCCCGTGCACAATTTGGACCTTGAGGAAGAATACTACGAAAATATATTGAAATAGTGGAATATATAAGTCATTTTACAGGGGGTTGCCAGTAATGAATCTTAAAAGGGGTGCATGCATGCAGTTTTAAATTTAAGTTAATGATGTGCAAATTTCTTACCCATATTTTTGTTACCTATGGAAGTGTCCCATATTCAACTGAAACAGATTACAATACGATTACAATACTACGACAATACGATTACAATAGAGCAACAGTACGTAGAATGTTCACGCCAACCATACTACCTACACATGCATGGGTTTATCAAAGCGGGGCTCCTAACCCTATAACACTTTATTTAGTAGTAACGTGTATATGGGGGACCCCTAAACCCTACTGATGCACACTTAAGAGATTTTAAGAATTTACAAAGGCGTAGAGCTCATATCTAAAATTACAGCTACCACCAACAACTCTTCCACCTCTTTTACCATCACAACAATAAGGAAGATCACTTATTGCACTATCCAAGCACTTCTTGCAGGAAGCACTAGAGAGGTCCCTGGTACACTGAACCAAACCATAGAGCTTCTCTGAACCACCAAGCACTAGCTCTCCAGTAGCATACAACTTTGAAGTATGATAAGCCTGAGTTGCTATCTGGTTTAGCAATTCTCTAACTTTGGAATTGAAGGTGGTGGGATCACTTACGTTCTGTGTATTCCACATATAAAATATATACTTTGTATCAATCTCGCCAAAGAAGTCATCGTAGGAGTATTTCAAGAGACAATAATCGTACCAAATGATGGCTTCTTTGTCATTAGGACATCTTTTGCGAAGCTCTGGGTTTGCATCAGCAATACAGCTCTTACAGTCGGAGCTTGAGACATCACCTCGACATAGACCAAGCCCGTAGACGCGGTTGGGATCTTTGCCGACTGAGTCAAGGCCAAACCCTGTGGGAGGAACACTATAGTAGAGAGAATCCATCAACTTGTTCAAGTTGGTCTCATAGGTTCCATTGGAAGTGTAGTTCTTGGAATTGGAGCAGAAGTGATAGAGAGGGTCTGCTCCAAGAACAACTTGGAGAAGAAGAGCCAGGGAGAGAAGATGGAGAGGAGAGAACCTTAGAGGATTCATTTTGGACAAGAGATAGCTGGATAGGGTAGCTATTTACTTTGGATGTGCATGGTATCTTCTTCGGATTCAACCCTTTAAATAGAGATAGGGAACCATGTCAATGTATAGACAATGTACTGTGAAGATGACGTAGTGGAGCTGAGTTTCTCTTGGCCAATTAGGAACAGATTCCGTTCCTTCATCGCCGTCATTGACTATAAGGGTAGATGACTTCCTACGATAAGAGGGAGGAGTGATAAGGATATCCTTTGATATTCTTTGTGCCATGGCGGTCGAGAGAAACTTTCTCCTTAAGATGCGCAATTAAATAGAATGATTGGAGGCTGGTGGTCAAAAATATAAACTCTGTTGACTGAATTATTATTATTATTATGTTTTCTTTAAGGGAGAAACAACACTATCTGACAACGACCTAAACATAGCGAGTTCAAAAAAATCATATTGCCTCATACCCGCATTGAAGATACTTGCATATGCACCTCCCATTGGTCACACCCTCTGACATGTACCGGTGCTGTCTGGTAACATTCTACTGCACCTTTGTTAATTATAAGTAATGCCCATTAACTAATGCAATAGACTGATTCAATGCCTATATCCCATTCAAGATCTATGGATTAAATAATCGCATTTCGGCATAGATAGAGCTTGTTGACCTAAGGATGAGATAATTAGAAGAGGAGATTCGGCTCCTCTAGAGGTGGGTATTTTTCCACAAACCATCTGTCAAGTCAGCCTCGTGGAAAATTATTCGCTTGGACTTTTTTTTTTTTTTTCAAATAACTACAGTCCCTTCTAGAGTTGATCATATATGGATTTTTTTTTTTTTTTTAATTAAGGTTGGTGTGAGATGAGAGGTCAAGTAAACCTAACAAAATATTTTAAAAATTGGAAAATTCATAAAAAATAAAGGCAAGTTTACCTTAAGGTGGAGAAGGAATTCCTCCACTAATGGCCGTCATTGCATTCGATGGGTATAGGGGAATAGTGAAAGGTATTTTTGATAATCTTGAATATATAGGTGCAATTAATGATGACTTCTATGAATGGTGTTATCCTTCAACATGGGTGAAAGAAAACTCTATCTCAAAAGCTGTATTCTTAGCATAACTCCAACTTCGGAAGAGACTTTGAGAGGTATGGTTTGGCCTTGTATATGCTTCTAGATGATCAAACCAGGTGGCAAGTTTAATAATTACTTCTCTCTTTTTCTCCCTTAGCTTGGTTCGTGCCTTAATTAATCTTTGCACCTTTGAGAGCCAAGACCTAATTAAATCGACCAATTAATGTAGACATTAAAGTCAACGACTAATCCTCGGGGAGACTAGTACAGCAACCCACCACCATGATTTTCACTTAAATCGCAGATGTACAGATAAAGAATTTAAACTTGAGACCGTGCGCCTAATCCACACAATTTCCAGTTTGCCCTAACCATCTGAGCAACCCACGAGTGGATACAGAATAAATAAGAAATTACACACACACACACACTCACAAAATACGTACGAAAAGGTTCAATCCCACAACCTCCTCCCCTGGGTATCGGCTCCACAAGCCGAAGCTACCATCACTAAGCTATCCTAGTGTTCGTAAAATTGGTCTTTAACCAATTTGCCTATTGGGTTGTTAGGGTTGTAGCAAGGCCAGTGAGCGAGCTTGTGGCGTAATAGTTAAGTTGTATTGCAACACATTGGTCATAGTTTTAAATTTGGGAAACAGCCTCTCCTGCAAAGTAGGAGGTAAGACTATGTACATTTGCCCCTCCCAGACCTTATAATAGTGGGAGTCTCGTGCACCGAATTGCATAACTTGAGGGTTGTACCAAGACCCATCAATTAATAAAAATAAAAAAAAATAATACAAACTCTGAAACCAAAATCGCACAGATCAGTTGATCCTTTTGAGGCAGGCTTAGTCTAGACTATTGATACATGTAGTGCTGCTGGTACCTTGAGCTGCTTTTCTTTCTTCTCGATCAGGTATTACGCCCATGGCATTTGACTCTTAAATTTTGATGCAATAAAAATTCTAATCATTCCACTCCCCATAGATTCCTCCTATTTTAGTCATAATCTGTCTCTCAACTCTTACCTTCCATTTCTTCCTTTGAGTTTGTCTGTACATTATCTTTTCATCAATAAGCGAGTGAATATGAGGAGGATTTCCATAAATCATAACTGATCCACCCACCCCACTTAAAAAAATAAATAAATAAATAAATAAATAAATAAATAATAATAATAATAATAATAATAATAATAATAATAATAATAATATTCTAGATGGCAGTTTTGTTCTAGAAGGAGAATCCGCATTGAATTATGGCACATCTATTTTAGTCACAATGGTTTATAAAACAAACTATGTTTAAATAACATAGCTGTAGGAACATATTATTGTCATGAAAAAACAAGCATCTAGTGGTAATAATTTTTTTAGTTAAAAAATAGTTTAAAAGGTAGCATGACTCTTACACCTAGGCACAAAGAGCGGTGAAATGACCGCCCCCCTCATAAAAGGCAGAAAACACATCCTTATCAATACTTCTATAAGTACTCTCATTGGTCTTTTTTTTTTTTTTTTTTTTTTTTTTGCTAAATGTTATTTTTATGAAAAAATAATTTCTATTAGCCACGGTACTTTTACTGCCACTAAAAGTAATAGTTTTAATGAAAATGAAAAAACAAAACCCGCCCCAACTTACCCCACCACCTCTGACAACCAAATGCTCCCACCGGCACCACCACCACCACCCCCCCCCTAACGGCCCAACCCTTCTTCCCTGCCTCACACTGCACAGTACTTCTCTTTTTCCCCAACATCTCACTACAACCACCCTCTAATCCCTACACTCGTGCCACTATCCTCCTTCTCTTCATCCCTGTCTCACATCCCACCCATTCTAGCGACTCCCCAATGCAATCCACCTTGCCCCTGCACCCTTGCCACCACCACTTTCACCCCCCCCCTTCCTTATCTGCCGCCCCACCCAAACCCCAACCCAAACCCAAACCCAAACCCCTTCAACCAGCTTGGCCTAGGAATTAGCCTAAATTTATACCTTTAAAATGAGCTGGCTATAAATATCAGCTCGTCCTTGGAAATAGCCTGAAGACAGGCAAGCGTAGGAGTGGGCTGTCCAAAATCCAGTCCAATGGCAAGGCCTAAGGCCGAACCATACATAGGGCTAGGCCTAGTATACATATATTATTATTATTATTATTATTTTTAATAGTATATATATATATATGGAGAATTTACTACCACTCCCTTACATTTGGCTTTTATTTATTAAAACTCCTCTACGTTTTATTTTTTTACTCTTCTCTGTTTTTTTATTTTTATATTTCTTTGTCCCTTACTCTTTTTAAATACCCAGATCACCCTTCCTTTTCCCTTGTAACCTATTACACTTTTTTTTATATTGATTGGTTTAAAATACGAATTGAACCAAACCGCTTACAAGTTTTGTCTCATCCAATCATCAAGTATATTGACATAGCTGATGTGTCATTAAATATATTATTCATTATTATTATTATTTGTTTATTTCATCTTATCCAATCATTAGGGATATTGTTTATTTATTGTTATTATTTTTTTATCTCATCAATCATCACAAATTTAGCAATCTATTTTTTATCGGTATTAGATTGGTATCAGTCTGAGCCAATCTAAGGATTAAAAAAAAAAAAAAAAAAGTATGGCACTCAATTGGAACATATGGTTCCGATATCGATATAGATCGGATTCAAAATTATTACAAGTGAAAAGGAAGGGTAATCCGGGCATTTAAAAAGAGCTAGGGAGAAAGAAAAAAATAAAAAAGCATAGGAGTATCAGTAAAAAAATAAAAAGTAAGGGAATTTTAGTAAATATAGGCCAAGTGTAGGGGAGTGATAGTAAATTCCCATTTATATCTATATATATATATATATATATATAATGATATAATGATACATTACTTTCAAGTAATTTTTCAAAGTTTCTTTTACGACTAACTAAAAATAATAATAATAATAATAATAATAACATAAAATAAAATAAATTTTGAGAATAAAATAATTGGTAATCAAAAGAACTATATGTTCTAAATACACATATTGTTAGACCAAACACAAAAAAATACTAAAATAAATAGGCAAAAGATCCACACGACATAGAGATTTAACGAGGTTCACACACTAGTGTGGTGTGCTACGTCCTCCAGCAAAGAAGAAGATGTTTCACTATGCAAAAGAGGGATTACACCCAAGCAGCGGCAAGAAGACTCGCACTGAAACCTTAGCTTGAAAAACCCCTCAAAATACAATGATTTTCTCAGCAAGACAACAATACATTATATATACTCCAAGTCGTGGGCCGACCCATCGATTCGTGGTTGACCCAATCGAACCATATGCCCCCGCACCCCCATACGAGAACAGTGTTGAGTGTTGGGCTCCGGGCTTGGGCCTATCGGCCCAACCCCTCTGCTTCCATCACAGATCTCAGAAAACTTCTCATTCTGGTCTCCATCAAAATATTTCGGAGCGGGTCAATCTTCAAAACGGGTCAAGAATTCGAGACAAATTTAACAAATGTAGATGTGTCACTCAAATCCCTTATCTAAATGAAGCAAACGACCTCACTATTTTAATTTATACAATTATTTTTTCTTGTTTGATAAACCATAAAGAATATGATTATATTATCTTGCTCACACTAACAATGGAGACACCTTAAATAAGGTAAAGATGCTTGGCTGCCAAGATACATGAGATAGGTAACTTAGCTAATAGAGTCCTAGAATGAAACAAATCCTCTGCTAGGAGATATACTTGGATACAGTATACATGAATAGAAAAATAGGAACGGATATGTGTAGGAGGCAAAATCACTCAAATGCTTATGCGCGATCTCCCATTTGTCTTCGTGCTGGTGCAGTAGCTGTGCAACTGGACAGCATTCTCTTGCTCTTGCCTTTTTTTTTTTCTATGCTCCAAGGATCAGATTTGAATTGTTGTAGGATCCATTAAGTAATGTTTCTTTGTAAATGATCAAGTGCCTCATTATATTAGCTGTATGTGATGAGTCTTGTGATAGTATCTTATCGCAACAGATTACTTGTGGAAGGACTTATGCACAAGGAGTAGATAACAAATTCTTGAATTAATTTAAGGAGTCATGAGACTCACGACTTCAACTCTTGTATCATTTAACATATTCTTTTACTATAATGTACGTGGACAGATGTAGTTTCGGAAGGTTGCCAGCTGTATCCAGTCCTATGGCCCAAAATGTTATGGTTAGGCTGTGCCAGTGGTGGCCTTTTCTCAACTGAAGTCTGCAGGCCCGAACCCAATGTAGATAATTAACTATGGATTGGAGTGGGCTTACTTCAGCTTATTGGCTAAAGCCTGGCTCGCGTATATCCATATAGGCAACAGACCCAGTCTCGTCTAAATTCTCATTAAAAGTTGGGTTGGGCTTAAGCCAACCCATTCGAACCAGGATCGGTTTTGGCCAGTTTGACTGATCCGTTACCAATTCCTTTACCATGGGATCTAATGAAAATGAATATGAACACAAAATGGACGCTTTAATTTTGGGCTGCTCCCTTTGCTCATTCCTGGCTAAAATTTTGCCAATGACATAGCTGTCTCTGAGGAACAACAGGCATAAGGTTGTTTATGTTTTGTCTAGAAGGATTGATATTTTAGCTTCTTTGACATTGTCATGGCTCTAAAGAAGATTCATATTCATCACTTAATCAGTCACTGTCATTAAATGGAACATCTTCCCAAGAGTCCTCTGTTCAAAAAAGCTTAAAACAAGAAACTGATATGTTTGTCTTGAATTCTTGATTTGTTTAGAAAATTGACTAACTTTGACAAATTTTAATATGGAATGGCAAGACCTGACTGGACGCGACCCAATGAGATTTCGGGTTTTTTGTTTTAGGGGTGAGAGTTTCTTGCCACTAGTTTGGGTGTTCTTGAGAGATCTCTGCTGTAATCTTTCTTCCAACATAGTGAATCATCGTCTTCTTCGTCCGAGAATGTAGTGCATCACATTGGTATGTAAACCTCATTAAATTTTCGTGCTATCTTGTAGGAATCTATTCAGTTTTATTCATGTTTCTTGATGCTTGTTCTAATAGAAACCAGTCCAAACTCCAACAACCTCAAGGCAAACTTGGTTTGATTCTCTATGCGCACATCAAACTTCAAAGCTTGAGGAAGATCTCACAACCACCATTGCAATGACTTGTGACAAAGTTTATCAACATTATGATCTATGGAAAGGCAAATTTCTAGATAATGTTACCAAAAATGACATCTGAATAATCTCCCAGCCAAAACTTGAGCTCCCTCTCCTCTTTTTTAGGAGTGTCTCCTCTTTTTAGGAATGCTACTAGCCGGTTGCCTAGTCCTACCCAAATTACAATTGATGGGTAGAACGATCTTCATAAAAATTCAAACTGATAATTCAGCTAGGTCTAAATTTTATAAACCTTGTCAAAATTCAGGTCAGATATAACCAGTCTAATACCATATCTATTTCCTTTTGCTGTCAGCTTTTGAGGAACAAGATAATAAAGGTTGTCGATTTCAAAGAATACACACTTCAATTTTTCCTCTCCAGGACTGACTAGAGCTTACAAATATTAGCCAATATTTTTCTATTGGGAGGAAAATGATAAAAAATTAATTAAGAACTTGGAAAATTCAAATCTATCAAAATGTTTCTCTGATTAGAACTATGAGAAGGAATGAGGCAAAGAATTTCACTATGTCCCAATTATTCTGTTTGCTTTTGCTTGAATTTCTCACAAAAAATTTTTGCAAGCCCAAAGTCTGAGATATTGGGATTTATTTATTCATTTAGTAAGATATTGCTAACTTTAAGATCCCTATGAATAATACGAAGGTAGGAATCTTCATGAAGATAAAGAAGCCCTTGAACAATCTCTTTTTTGATTTTTATAACGTCTTTGCCAATATAACTGCATGCATTTTTCATGAATCAAAATATAGGATTTGGTCAAGATGCCGTATAGTTTGTTCATCATGAATAATTGATGTATGGACAAAAGAGGATGAAATATGTAAAGATCCATTTTTTCTACTATATTTGCATAAAATTGGAATGTTTAATTCATGGAAATCCTTACAACATGAGAGAAAACAATTCCCCCCTCCTCCACAGAGAGAGAAACTCTATTGACTGGGACTCTAAGTGCAGCATTGACTTAGGCATTGTTGATTTCGTACAATGTGAGATTTATAGACCTCATTCACTTCACGTGGGTGAAGAGAAATTTCCTTCACTAATTTGGCTTACCTAACATGTCAAAATTAACTGATGGACTGTGGGGTTTTGAATGGGCACTTTGATTGAAGTATGTGAATGGGGCTGACCTTGAAAATGATTGACACTTTTGGAAACAATGGGTTCGCCCGCTAAAAAGTTTGAGACCATAACCACCTCCTCGTAAACCTATGATCTCCACAAAGAAAAGATGTTGACTATGTATAACATGGGCACTGAAGCAGCGATTTAACCTAATATATGATGAAATCATGAGACGTAAGCAGCAGTTTTTGGAAAAAGATCCTCTCTAATAAATTGAGTATTCAATTAATGATCTAAGGATTGGGAAGATCTCAAGATACACAGTTATGTATTAGAATGTATGTCTAGGATCTTCTCAGCCCTTGGATCACTAATTGAGCAACCAATCAATTGGAGAGAAATCAAATCCATGGCAAGAAAAGTTCTTGGCTAAACCCAGTGTGCATGGATTGGTGAGAGACATTTGCATCAATACTGGATCTTCTTGTGATATATTGGTCAATTCTCATAATATTGAAAGCCATATAAATTTCAAAATTTATACTTCAAAGATTATGATTATTCCATTAGTATCTAGCACTAATTAAAGTTTTTGTGCTTGTAGATGGTGAACCCAGGAAAAAGCCACCAATACACTTCTGTCACCTTAGTCTTTGGGTGCTTGACTTGTACTTTTGTGCCATTCAGGCCTAGTGGTCCTTGTAGTCTTCTTAGTCATGGAAATCTTTTTCCTTAGGTTTAGATTGACTGTTTTTGAGTTGTAAATATTTTTCTTTTTTCTAATAAATCAATATTATCTATAAAAAAATATTGGGAGATTTTGTGTACGGGGATGTGGTTAGTTCATATTCAGTTGAGAATTGAACATTTTCCATGGTTAAATTCCATACAAATTACCAATCATATCCTATCATATAAATTGGTATAATATTACATAATTACATAAGGGATTTTCTTATTAACACCAAGGTATCAAATGATTTATAACCATATAATTTATCCTTTTAGTGTAACAAAAAATTTTCTACCCAAACTTTTATTTTTTTCAATGAGGTTAATACCGTCATTTCATATGTATACTAAAAAACATATCTAAAGACCGTGCAAATTCTGATAATGACACAATGATAAATTGTTTTCAAATTATTTTTGAAACCGCTCTATGCGTTCAACTTAAAGAACTTTTAGAAATAAAATAGAAGGTAATTAAATGAAGGCATCAAATTTAAAATACATCATACAGTTTTATTACCTCATGAAAAGTGTCTCATAGTACAATACCATTAATATAGGGCAACAATACCTAGAATCTTGAGAGAGCAGCTCAGGTCCTCGTACGAGAACCATTCTCATACGGGACTGATCCACAAAGATGGAATCCACCTAAGGAAAAAACCCTGTGGTGAATTCCATTTGTATGGATCAGATCATATAAGAATGGTTCTTGTACGATATTACCTACACATATCTAAGAAATTACAAAGGAGTAGAGCTCATATCTAAAATTACAGCTACCACCAATAACTCTTCCTCCTTGTTTACCATCACAACAATAAGGAAGGTCGCTTATTGCATCATCCAGGCACTTCATGCATTGAGCTTTAGAGAGATCCCTGGTGCACTGAGCCAAACCATAGAGCTTCTCTGAACCATCAACCACTAGCTCTCCAGTAGCATACAACTTTGAACTATGACAAGCCTGAGTCGTCTGGTTTAGCAATTCTCTAACTTTGGAATTGAACGTGGTGGGATCAATTGCGTTGTATGGATTCCACAGATAGAATATGTTCCTGGTATTAATCTTGCCGAAGAAGTTATCATAGGAATATTTCAAGAGACAATAATCGTACCAAATGATGGCTTCTTTGTCATTAGGACATCTTTTGCGAAGCTCTGGGTTTGCATCAGCAATACAGCTCTTGCAGTCGGAGCTTGAGACATCACCTCGACATAGACCAAGCCCGTAGACGCGGTTGGGATCTTTGCCGACTGAGTCAAGGCCAAACCCTGTGGGAGGAACACTATAGTAGAGAGAATCCATCAACTTGTTCAAGTTGGTCTCATAGGTTCCATTGGAAGTGTAGTTCTTGGAATTGGAGCAGAAGTGATAGAGAGGGTCTGCTCCAAGAACAACTTGGAGAAGAAGGGCTAGGGAGAGAAGACGGAGAGGAGAGAACCTTTGAGGATTCATTTTGGACGAGAGACGGATAGAGTAGCTTTTCATTTTGGATGTGCATTGTTTCTTCTTCGGATTTAACCCTTTAAATAGAACACATCATCGTACATTGGTGATACAATAGTTTTATGTATCAATATTGGCCGATACCGATTTGATACTAATCTAGCTTATTTTTTATTTTAATCTCATTTCTTATAAAATAACGAGAAAAATTATTCTATCCATAGAGGATAGTTCAACAACCCCTATAGGGTTTTTGTACAAGTACGAACTACTCTCTCGGTACCTCTATGGGTGAAGGAATCTCTGATTTTCTTTTATGGACCGAGTTTTCCTTTAACCACAGTGATTCATTTGCCATGTGATTCATATGAGCACGCGAGGATCTCAAGAGGGTATTATGGACTTATTCTGAAACCCTATAAGGGTTTGTTAATCCTAAAATAGTAGATGAATCATCCTCTATGTGATTTAAATAAAGAATGAGATCAGTATCAGCCAAAATCAATACCGATATCCAAAACCATTGCACAAAAATAGAATTGAAAATGCAAAATGAAATCTAAATAAAAATTGTATAAAAGAAAAGAGGTGGATAAATGTATTTTTTTAATAATTGGATAAGTTTTTTTTTATTTTTTATTTTTTTATTTTTTATTTTTTATTAATGATTAAATAAATTTAAAAATAAAAATGCTAATTATAGTCAAATGAGAGTAAGACAGAGAGAAAGGGGTGGGGAAAAGGGTATCCAGTTAAAAATGTTTAGTGGAATACACATATCAAATATATATATATATATATATATATCAACTTTGTTGACTGGATTATTATGATTATTATTATTATTGTTAATTATACTTAATGGCCACTAACTAATGGAATAGACTAATTCAGTGCTTATATCGTCATATACCATTAATGATCTATGGCTTAAGTACTCTCATTTGGCATTATAGAGCTTGTTGATCTTAGGATGAGATAATTAAAAGAGGTCGGTATTTTTCCACAATCTATCGGTCAGTCAGCCTCTTTCTTGATTGTAGAAAATTATAAGTTTGGACTTTTTTTGTTGACTCCAGAATAAGTCTTCAACCATCGATCTATAGATTATTTACAAATTGACAAATCATTGAGGCATCGAAAAGGCTGATTAGGTAACAACCCTTCTAGAGTGGAACATATGTATGGTTGGTAATGAAAAGAAAGGTCAAGAAAACCTAACTAAATATTAAAAAAAAAAAATTTAAGCAAATAGAAAGAAAAAAAAAAAAAAAAAACAAGTTTAATGAGCTTATTATGGTGGATGAGGAATTCCTCCATTGATGGGCATCATTGATGTTAGATGGGTGTAGAGAAATAGTGAAGGATATTTTGGTTTTTGGATCTCGAATATATAAGAGGGATTAATGATGACCTTAGATGAGTGAGCATTATCATTCAATATGATTGAAAGAAAACATTTTCCAAAAAATGTGTCATTTTACATATGTACTAAAAAGCGTAGGAGACTATGACAACTCTTAAAAATAATATAATGTAAGTTACCTTCAAGTAATTTTGAAAACTTTCTTATACCCCCTTAAAGAACCCTTTGAAACAAGACAAAAAGCAATCAAAAGAATGTAACATGTTCTAAATACACCTATCCATTCCTCTTTTTTTTTTTTTCCTTCTCCCTTTTCCCCTGCTATTTTGACTCATACAATTATTTTTCTTGTCATTTTTCCTTTTTCTCTATGCATCATGGATAAATTGTTGTAGAATTCATGAAAGTTAGGTTTCTCTGTCGATAACCAAATGATGTCAGGCGATTCCATTTCCCATTAGCTATATACATGATATGGAAAAGGTGTCCTAGGGTTCAATAGTATAAGAAGGAATCTACACCTACATCGAAGAGGGTCAAGAGGACAGTATCATCCATATGAAGTTTACATGATCAAAATAAGAGTGTTAGTATGGCTCCCGCTGTTTATTATGTGAGAGGGGTAATCAAAAGGGATATGAATGGAAGGAAAGTCTCTAATTTTTTATTTTTTATTTTTTATTTATTTTTTACTTTTTTTTTTTTTGTATAACTGCTTTTATCTAGCCGAAAAAAAAAACTCTTTTTATTAGAAAAAGTCCTTTCCTTTTCAGACACCAACCCTTCTTGTTCCTTGCTTGAGGAATATATGATTTCTTTCACTTTCTTTGTTCATGGATTATTTCCATTTAAGGCATAATTATATGTTGAACAAATCCAACCTCACTTGATGATTATTGGTTCACATTACTCTTCTAATTCTACATTACCCTTGATCCACTCACATTATCGGGGCTGTACCTCAGTGATTGACATGCTTTTACATTGACTTGATCCAGTCTCTTGCGATACTTTCCCTTCTAGAAGCATTCTTGATCCCGTGCTACTTCGCACAAAAGATGCTGGTTGTGTGGGTAATGGAAGGGTAGCTGGGTAGCCATTCAACATGAGGACCATGTTAGCCATGGTGGGTCTTTCATCCACTTTCTGCACACACAATAACCCAATATGAATGCATCTCATCACCGCACTTATTGAACAATTTTCTAGCAGGATTGGATCAATCAACTCAAGGGTAGTTCCTGCATTCCAATGTCTCCATGCCTGTAACCATTGATCCATAAAAGTCAATTAGGTTCCTCAGGTTTTAAGGTAAACGGAAGGCCTAGTATTGTTCTAGTAGACAGTATAACAATCTACAATAACAAAGGGAAAAGAATTGTAGACATCCATATCCTTACATTGCTTTTAAGGCCCAGATCAACAGAGTCTGTTTGATGGAAAATACTATTCTTCTTTCCGCTTACAATCTCCAAAATTAAAACACTAAAACTGAATACATCTGATTTGACTGAGAAAAACCCATGCAATGCATACTCTCGAGACATGTAACCACTGCAAGCAATTATTATAAGATAATTTAAACAACTACAGGAAACTATAGAGATTCTACTAGATCACATGTCTCTTAAATTAATTTTCACTAGATCCCATATATATTTTCTTTAAAATATATATATATATATATATATAACCCATATGTACTAAATTTTCATTTTTTTTGAGGCCCAACCAAAATTCTTCTTTTTTTTCTTCTTTTTTTTTTTTTTTGGGGGGTGGGGGTGGGTTGGTGTGGGGTGTGGGGTGAGAGGAGGGAAAAAAAAGTTTCCTAACCCAACATTTATTTTTTCCTGTCTATATAAGTTGTGAAAATTGATATTAGATTGGCTAGTCCTAAGCAAGATTAAATTTTCATGGCAAGCATTTCAAGATGGGCTGAACGATATTCATGAAAATTCACACCGGTTATTTTTTAGCTAGACCTAACTCCTATAACACTTGTCCAAATTTAGGTCAAGTATGATTCACCAATTTAATATTGTATCTATTTTCTTTATAGTTCTTTGCTTTTCCAGGCTTGACCAGAGCCTAAAATATTAGCTAGCATTTTTTAGGTTCTATGCTAAAAAGATCTACGATTGAAGCCTTATTTACTACTTAGGAGATTCATGGAAATATTTAGATATTGCAAGAAGGATCTCCATATGATATTTATTGACCTAGAAAAATTTATGACAGAGTCCCTAATTAAGGAGTTGATCTAGCAAGTACTAAAGAAAAGAATTCAAGTAAATATGTGGATAAAATTAAATATATGTGAAATATTGTGATGACTAGTGTAAGAACTATGGGAGTCAACGTAGTGAATTCCCAATTATAAATTGGGTGACATTAAAAATCCCAATATATGTAAAATATTGTGATGACTAGAAAAGCCGTTATTTGTCTGTGTTTATCATAGATGATTTAACCAAAGATATTCAAGAGGAGGTTCCTTGGTGTATGCTTTTTGGTGATAATATTCTTTTGGTGGATGAGACAAAAGCAAGAATAGAGCCAAGTTGGATGTATGAAAATCAACCTTAGAATCAAAAGGTTTAAAGGTAGGTAGAAAGAAGACAAAGTCTATGATGTGTACCTTTAGTTACGTTAGGACGGATAATTTAGTATTGAAAATTGATAAGAGATAGATTCCGCGAATTGTATATTTTAGGTATCTAAGCTCAATCATAAATAAAGAATATGATATAAAGGATGATGTTTCACAAAGAATTAAAATAGAATGGATGAAGTGGAGAGATGCATCCAGAGTATTGTGTGATCGACGTATTCTTTTAAAACAAGAAAAAATTTATCAGACATTCATAAGAGCGATTACAATGTATGATGCAAAATATTGAGCAATTAAGAAGCATCATGTTGGTAAACTCAATGTAGCATAAATGAGGATGTTGAGATGGATGTGTGGCAAAAAATAGAGAGGATAGAGTAAAGAGTGGTCTTATTAGATCTTATTTGGGAGTAACTCTAATACTTGATAAGCTATAAGAAAATAGTTTAAGGTGGCATGGCCATGTTCAATGGAGGCCGTTGGTTGCTCCAATATGAATGAGAAGTTTGATTCAGATTGAAGGAACCAAAAGAGCTTAGGTAAACCTAAAATGACCCTAGGAGAAGTGGTGAGGAACGACATGCATATATTAGGCCTTGTATCAAGTATACAATTGAATAGAACCGATTACAGGATAAGGATTGGGATAACTTTGAGTTGTTGCTATTGTATTTTATGTAGAGAAGAAAAAACAAGGCAAATTTGAATGCATCAAATTATTTTTTTCTTATCATAACTATGAGAAGGAAGTAGTGTCTGAAACTTACTAAGTCCCAACTATTCTGTTTGTTTTTTCTTGAGTTTGGTCCATGCCAAAAATCCTTGCTATCCCAAAGTCTGAGATCTTGGGATTCATTTCCTCATCTAACAAGATATTGCTTGCTTTAAGATCCCTATGAATAATTCGAAGGCAAGAATCTTCATGAAGATAAAGAAATCCTCGAGCAATCCCTTGTATGATCTTATAACGTCTTTGCCAATCTAATTGCACATGCTTCTCATCATTTGTGGTCATCTAAATAAAAGGTAGAATCATAATTTACGATTTGGTCAAGTTTTCAAATAAATTTTTTTGGTAAACAAGTTGATAAAAGAGAATGTAGTGTCATGAATTTCAGTTTCACTTTTGCATTTGGATAAAATTGGGATGTATAACTCTTGAAAATCCTTGTAACATGAAGGAAAACTACACCAAAAAGAAAAAGAATGAGAGAAGTGTGTGTGGAGCAAACCAAATAGAAAGTAATCGAGGCTTTTGTTGGATACAAACTCATAGATAAGGATTTTTTCTTCTCCCTCCAAACAAAATCCCAATAGCCTAACAAAATTGCAATGTTGAAGTTTTGCTACTAACACAACTTCATTCTTGAATTCTTCTACACCTTGGCTTGAGTTTCTTGAGAGCCTTTTGACAGCAATTTCTTGTCCGTTAGGAAGCATACCCTGATGACATATCACAATTCACAATTAAGTGACTAATAAACTACTTTCCCTTCACAATCAAATCAAATCTACCTTCAATTACTCCAAATTCAAGACTAATCAGATTTTTTTTTTTTTTT
>NC_056567.1:28334123-28400271 GCF_013358625.1 Macadamia integrifolia | reverse complement strand
CATCTATCAAAAAAATGGGGGAGCAACAAAAGAGGGGGAGGGAACAAATACAACCAATAGGTGTCATTGATTTCCTTTTTTTTCCTTTTGGAACTAGGTGCTTTACCAATAGATACATCACATTCGGGTGGGGGACTGATGATATTTTTTTTGAATGTGAGTCTCTGCCACTCTTTGTGGCTTTTCCATTAGACTATATATGGATTACCAATAGTGGCCAAACGGATGATTCAGAAGAATCTCCCGCCAAAAGAGGTTTACTAAACCTAACCAACTTGCAGGGAGTAAGAGATTCCAAGTCAAGAGGGAAATGGGAGAGGGAAGAGAGAGCAGAGAAAATAGGGAGATGTCAGATAAGGAATTGAGGTGGGGTTGCGGGGGAGGGGGGGGGGTGAGGGGACTGGATAGGAGTCTATCTTAGAGAATAGATGGGGGAGGAAAGTTGAGCTGAGGATGGGGAAGAGCTGTAATGAACAAAACTAACAAAAAGAATATTATTTGGATGAGAAGAAGAGGAGGGTTATGGGAAGAGAGGTTGAAAAGAAACGAGATGAGAGAACAAGGAGAATCTCAAAATGAAGAGCAGATTTTGTTAGGAGAGCAGGAACATATGGGATATGATTGGGTTTGGGTTGAGGGGGGATAGGTTCAACTAGGGTGTCAATTATGAGCCCACACCGGTAGGCTCCACTGAGTCTGACACGTTTATGGCTTGACCTGGACCGGCCTGATTAATAAATGTGTCAGGCTCAAGCCCGATACATTTATTAAACGGGCGTTCACGGTGGAGGTAAGAGTCCATTGGGCGTCCGACCAAACCGACATGTTTATAAGCCCGACTTGAACCGACTCGTTGTAGCCCGACCCAATCCGACCCCTTTAATACTACATAAAATTCCTATTTGGCCACTACTAGTAAGAAACTAACTAAACTTTCTTACCTTTTGCTTTGTAATAGAATTTGATTTAATTAATCTTTGTTTTGTAAATTGTAATGGTCATAATTTTTTTTTTTTTTTAAAGAATAACCATAATCTCATATCATTTCTCTTCTTTATTAAAGAGTTGCGTCACATATTTTTGGGCCTTAAGAAAATAATTTTATGGTAGGCACATTTAAAGCCCGTTTAGACTTAAATAGGTTTATAGCTCGGTTAAGGCCCTGTTAAAGCCTGTTTAAGGAAGCCCGATTAAAGTTCAACACCAGTCGGTGCGATTACAAACCATATCATGCCCCCAAAGCTAAGTCTATTTACTTAAACAAGCATTCACGGGCAAAGCTTCCAAATGGTCAAGCCTGACTAAGCCAGACCAAGATTGGCCCGACCTGACCAATTAACACCCTTAGCTTCAACTGGGATGGGCTTGGGTTCTGCTAAGTAGGACACAAATCGACTAATCAGAATTTCTATTCTATAACAATGAAATTTGACATACAAGAATTATATATAGTTTGATTACTACATCTTTGTAACTTCTTTCTTACCTTGTAAACGCTACCAAATCCACCCTCACCAATTTTATTGACGTCCGCAAGGTTGTATGTGGCTTCAAGGACCACACTGAAATCAAATTGCAATGACTCTGCACTTATAATTGTGTTCCTACCTATAAGCAAGCCACAAGGGGAGTTAAATAAAACTGAACTTTGAAAAGAATAAATGAATAACTAAACCTCCCAACAAGAGCAAACGCAAGAGCAAGGTGTCCAGGAAGATTAAGAACCACTGGCTTCTTTAGCAACTCGAGATAAAAGACACAAGATCACGTTTAGATCTTACATTTGTTTATCAGTGGCTTCAGCTCTAAGATTGAACCATCCATGTCATCAATTTCAATGAGCCAAGAGACTGAACTTGGGATAATCAATTTGAGTGTTTTAGATAGATAGAAGGGCTAAAGCTTATACCATTCTCTTCTGACGGATTCTCCTTTTTCTTTCGGATTATCAAACAGGAGAAGAGAATAGAAGAAAAAATCACTCCTCCAGCCGCTGCTGCAACAACAATGGTCATGATTTTTCTAGATGAACTTTTTTGTTTCTCTGCGTAAAAATTTTTTAAATTAGAAAAAAAATTCCAAATTTGCCACCAAAAAATAAATACCGATTTCAGATTAAAAATAATAATAAGGAATACGATTCTGAAGTGATTTGAACATGATTTAACGGATCTATCTTAGCAAGATGGATACTCATCTTACAGGAGTGTTTAAGCCGGGTGTAGATCAAGTTCTCATACAAGAATCATTCTCGTACAGGCTGATTCACATAGATGGAATCCACCAGAGAGTTAGTTATTGGGTGGATTCTACCTATACAGATCAGCCCCGTTAGTGAGTTGACATCTTAATCCAATTCAAAACTCTAAGTAAGCTCACCAGAAACAAGAAGAGTAGACGAAGTAGCTGGTACTGACGTTGTAACTCGATGGAAAAGGTACATCTCAAACCTAACAACACAGCTCGGACTGAAAACCCTTCCTCCTTGCGAGCCGTTACAACAAATGGGGAGATTACCAATAGCACCCAAAAGGCATCTGTAACAGCCATTTCTAGATAAATAAGGGCTACACTGCGCCAAACAATACAGGTTTTGAAATTCTGTAACAATAGCTTCTTGAGTGGCAAATCTATCAGAATAGGAAGCAGCTTCAGTTGCAACCTCGTTCATGGTATTATCCAAGAGCTGATTAAACCGAGTTGGGTCAGAGATGTTATTTGGATTCAACATGATCAGGGCAGAGGAATCGGAGACAATGGAGAAGATGGACTCGTTGGAGTAGCGCAACGTACACTCGTCGTACCAAATGACTCCAACTTCCCCGTTGGGGCAACTCTTGACGATATCATTAACGGCGGAGTTGACACAATCACGGCAGACATCGCGGGCGACGTCGCCTCTGCAATAGTATAGGCCGTAAACGGTATTGGGACTCTGGCCGACGGTGGCGTTATGATAGGCGTTGTTGGAGGTGGAGGTGGCATTAGAGGAGAGAAAAGAGAGAAGGATGTTGAGGACCACCATGACAGTGGGTCTTGAGGCCGTGTTGGTACGGACAAAAATCGTCGGTTTTTCTTCATCCATGTTTTTCTTGTTTTGCTACCTTTAGAAGGCGACATGTGGCATTACTTTAAGTGAACGGTCAAGATTGAGTTAAAAACCAAATTAGATGTAATAACCCTCATCCAACTGAATTAATCTTGACCGTTGATGACACGTGTCATCTTCTGCAACTAGCAAAACACAAGAAAAACAGGGACTAGAAAAACAGACGATTTTTATCCTGTTGGTACAGGGTTCCATTGCTTCCCCAATTCGTTTCCAGTCAAGGTAACGTCACATGGGTGGGGGTGATGTCGCCTCTGCAGTAGTAGTGACTGTAAATGGAATCGGGGCTCTGGCCGATTCCGACGTTAAGATAGGCGAGAGATAGAGGTACGCAAGGTCTGCGCAGCTGCTAAAGCTGGCGAGGAAGGAGAGAGGGTAACGAAGAAGAAGAAGACCACCAAAAGGACTATGGGCTCTTTACTTTTTGTAGAATTTCTTGGGGTCGTGTTGGTACATAAGGTGACATGAAACCGTAGCTCTAGCTCGCAAGGGATGGTTGAATCGGGCGATTCCTTATCCGATTCATTGATTCTTGAAACCCTGTCAAGCCAGTCCTTGGTGTCACACTAACTTGATGGAAAAGCTTTACTTACAATTCTTAAGTTTTTTTTTTTTTTTTTTTTTTTTTTTTTTTATAAGTTATGATTCTTCCTAAGAGCAATTTATTGGCCAGAAATAGAAATTTTCTAATAACTAATATAAAAATGGATTTTTGAATAAGAAATATGTTTTGTACAGCCTCAAACCTTTCAAGTTTTTTTTGTTTCATTAAATTGAGTTGAGTTGAGTTGAGTTTATTGGTGTAACAATAGGTCAAACATTCTATTAGTCTTCAGCAGCCATAGAACATCAGCCCATACAAGTTGCTTTATTTAATTATTTTTGATATGTTATTGGTTGATTTATTTTATTTCTTTATTGATTCAATTGAGTTTATTATATGTGCAAAATAATAAAAGACCTAAAATAAGTAGATTTTGCCGAGCCTTAGCCTTTGAAAGTTGTTTTATTTATTTTATTTTATGATTGAATTGAGTTGGTTTAATTATATATGTGTAACCCTGATATTAACATGACAAATATTCCGTTGCTTTCTTTTATTATTTTCAATATATTTTAGGTAGATTTATTATTATTATTATTTTTTAACTAATATTAACATGTCAGTTATTCCAATCTCTTAATAGAAAAAACATATTTCCAATTAGAATAAGAAAATACAATCGTGTTGACGAGGAAAATAGGTGGCTGAAACTACCAAACACGAGACAAATTCGATTTGGAGGCACTGAGGCAGTGAGGCTAGAGAAAATGCATGCATCTTTGTTGAAGGTTTTAGAATTGTACAAAAGGGCAAAAGAAAGGTCGGATTGAATAAAATATTATAAACTAATGTGGGAGGATAATATTGTAAAATAACATGGCGAACAGACTCTGCCAAATAGGTTGAATAAAACGATAGTAAGGGCAAATATGGAAAAACATATGATGGGGTCTAGAGTAGGGTGTCAATTCGGTTCGATATTGATATTTGGTATGGTATCGATTGGTTACATTGTATCAAATACCAACTTGATGCATGATCTTCATACCAATGCTATAATGAATCTATTGGGTTTGATATTTGATACTGGTATTTGGTATAGTATCTTTCGGAGGTGAAGGTAGCAGTAAGAATATAGAGGCGGCCGCCTAAGAGAGAAAATGGAGATCAATGAGGAAGAAGAAGTGATATGTATACTTTAAAACATGTAAGACAATCATAACTCTTAAAAATAATTTAATATTTGAAAATTTTCTTTGCTCCTAACTTAAAGATCCTCAAGGAATAGGACAATGGACAATCAAATGAATGTACATATTATAAATACACCTATGGAGGTTTCAGTCAGACAATCCCTTATCTAAACAATACAAATATCCATTTTATTTTAAGTCATACAATCATTTTTCTTGTCCTTACCAAAAAAAAATCTTGTCCTCTTCCTTTTTGCTCGATATCCCATGGATTAGATTAAATTGTTGTGCTGTTTCTTTTCCTATTAGCTATATATATGATATCCGGAAGGGTTTTCAACTATAAAAGCATAAAAAGGAATCTGAACACTATATATGTGAGGACCGATATCATTCATATGAGGTCCACATGATCAAAATATGAAAAAGTATATGCGTGGATCTCATTGTTTATTATGTAAGAGCAATATATTGGAATCTACATAAGGAGGCACAAGCTCCCTTTTCCCATATGATATATCTTTGATGGTATTTTATTGATAACAAATTATTTGTAGGAGTTATGCACAACGATCAAAATTGGATTCCAAATTCTTGAATTAATTCAAAGAGTCAATCTAGATTTCAACCCTTTTTTTTTTTTTTGGGGTTAAGACTTAAATCATTTAACAACATTCCTTTTAGGATAGAAGGTCATGGATATATATATATATATATATATATATATATGTATTTTCGTAAAGTTGCCAGCTGTAGCTGGACCCGAGGCCCCAAATGTTATAGTGGGCTGGGCTAGTGGTGGGCTTTTTCTCAACTCAAGGGAGGCCCAAACTCAATGTAGATAGAGAAAAATTGCAGGTCGTGAAGGTAGTGGGAGAATTTATAGGGTGGCTAGTAAGCATGAGAAGAACTGTTGACATGGTTGGTCAATGACATAGCTCTGTCTCCGAGTTATACGAAGCATAAGGTTTTTATGTGTTCTCTGAAAGGATTGATATATTAGCTTCTCTGCCATTGCCATGGATCTGAAGACAATCTATGGTCATCACTTATCAATCATTATCATTAAGGGAAGACCATCCTAGCAAGTACTTCCCCCCAAAAGAGATTCAAAGCTTGAGGAAGATCTCACAATCAGCATTGCAATGACTTGTGATTAAAAAGCTTATCAACATTATCATCCATGGAAAGGCAAATTTCCAGAAAATGCTACCAGAAGTGACATCTGAATCTCTACCCACAGTTCTATTTGTTACATCACCAAAATATTTAACTAAGGCTTCAAAGTACTTGAAGGTCAATAGGAGATCAAGAGACTGCTCTTGCTTCTGTGCATGGATTATTTCCATTCTAGGCTATTTATGTTCTAGACATAATTAAACGTTGCACAAACCAAACCTAACTTGAAGATTAGCATACACTGTTCTACATTATGTACCCTTGATCCACTCTCATTATCAAGAATCTACCTCATCAGTGATTAACATGATATTAGATTATTCTGATTCAGTTTCTGCATTTCTTCCCCTTCTATAAACTCCCCTGATTCCATGTCGCTTCCCAAAAAAAGTGCTGGTTGTGAGGGTGATGGAAGAGTAACTCTGTAACTATTCAACATGACGACTACATTCGCCATAGTGGGTCTGTAAGTTACTTCCTGAACACACAATAACCCAATATGAATGCATTTCATCACTTCACTTCTTGAACAATCTTCTCTCAGGATTGGATCAATCAACTCAAAGGCTGTTCCTGCATTCCAATGCCTCCATGCCTGCAACAATTAATCCATAAAGGTCAATCAGTTTCCTCAGTTTGTAAGGCAAGCTGAAGGACCCAACTTAGTAATGTTCTATTAGATAGTAGCAATCAACAATAACAAAAGGAAAAGAAGTTTAGACATCCATACTTACATAGCTTATAAGGTCCTCAGTACCATCTGTTTGATAGTAACTACTGTTCTTTCCATTTACAATCTCCAAAACTAATACACCAAAGCTGAATACATCTGATTTGACTGAGAACTGCCCACGCATTGCATACTCCGGACACATGTAACCACTGCAAGCAATCATTATTTGATAATTTAAGCAACTAAGTGTAAATACAGATATTCTATGAGATCAAGTGTCTCAATTAATTTTCACTAGATGCTATATATAGCTTCAAGGCCCAACCAAAACTCTTTTTTTAGGTGTGTGGGGGGGGGGGGGAGAGGAAAAACAAATTGGCTACACCCAGCCTTTTTTCTGCTTCTGTTGTGACAGCCAGTAATTCAGGATGGGCTGAATCATCTTCATGAAAATTCAGTTAGGTCTAACTGTTATAAGTCTTATCCAAATTCAGGTCAGATATGAGTCCCCAAACTAGTCTGATACCATATATGTTTCCTTTTGCTCTCAGCATTTGAGAAACAAGATAATAAAGGTTGTAGATTTCAGAGATTATACTTTTTAATTTTTCCTCTCCAGGACTGACCCGAGCTTACAGATATTTGCCAACATTTTTCTGTTGGGAGGAAAAACGATTAACAATTAATTAAAAACGTAACAAATTCTAATCTATCAAAAAAATTTCTCTGATCAGAACTATGAGAACGACTGAGGGTAAGAATTTTACTAGGTCCCAACTATTCTGCTTGTTTTTGCTTGAGCTTGATCCTCCCCAAAAATTCTTGCGAGCCCAAAGTCTGAGATCTTGGGATTCATTTCCTCATTTAGTAAGATATTACTAGCTTTAAGATCCCTATGAATAATACGAAGGTGGGAATCTTCATGAAGATAAAGAAGCCCTCGAGCAATCCCTTCTACAATTTTGTAACGTCTCTGCCAATCTAACTGCATGCATTTCTCTGAATCTGTGTTCATCCAAATAAAAGGTAGCATCAGAATACAGAATTTGGTCAAATTGCCCAATACATCTTGCATGCATGGTTGGTCTATAGACAAAAGAGGATGATGTATGTTGAGTTTCAGTTTTGCTATTACATTTGCATAAAATTGGAATGTTTAATTCATGGAAATCCTTGCAACATAAGAGAAAAAAATTCCCCCCTCCCCCACACTCACACACACACACACACAGAGAGAGAGAGAGAGAGAGAGAGAGAGAGAGGGGCAAACCAAATAGGAAATAATCGAGGCTTTTGTTAGGTACAAACTCATAGATAAGGATCTTTTCATCTCCTTCCAAGCAAAACCCCAATAGCCTAACTAGATTGCGATGTTGAAGCTTTGCCACTAACACAACCTCATTCATGAATTCTTCTGCACCTTGCATTGATTTTATTGAGAGTCTCTTGACAGCAATTTCTTGTCCGTTAGGAAGTTTACCCTGATGACATATAACAATTGACTAATAAATTATTGTCGCTTCATTATCGAATCAAATCTATCTTCAATTATTCCAAATTCACTATTAATCAGAATTTTTATTCTATGGCATAATGAAATTTGACATACAAGAATCATAGTTTGATTACTAAATGTTTGTAACTTCTTTCTTAATTACCTTGTAAACGCTACCAAATCCCCCCTCACCAATCTTATTGATGTTTGCAAAGTTGTTTGTAGCTTCAAGGATTGTGCTAAAATCAAATTGCAATGACTCTGCACTTATTAACACGTAACCACCTATGCGCAGAAGGGGAGATAAGAATGAATGAATATATAAAAACTCCGAACAAGATCAAGATGTTCTAAACGATTAGAAACCATTGGCTCTTTTAGTCATATGAGATATTAACGAATGCAAGATCGCATTGAGATCTTATATTTGTTTATCTATGGTTCCACCTCCAAGATTAAATCGTTCGTGTCATTGAGTTCCTGGAGCCAAGACACTGAACTTTGGATAATTAAGTTTAGTGTTTAAAAGTTTAGATAAAAAGGCCAAAGAGCTTCTACCATTCTCCTTTGATGGGGCATCATTTTTCTTCCGGATTAGCAAACAATACAAGAGGATAGAGAAAGGAATCAATCCTCCAACGACAACTGGCACAAAAATGGCAACAATTTTTCTGGACGAGCTTCCTTGTTTTTCTGCATAGAAAATCATAAACAAATAACTAACATTCCCAAATGTGACACATGATGATATATACCAATTTCGGATTCACATCTCATACTAGGCCATGGCATCTTATATTTTCAGTACTCATCTTATCATACTAAAATAAAGTTAATTCGAGATTGGAATTAAAGAATCTTTCCTTGGGCCCGAAGACAAGCCCCCGTATGACAAATGGCGCTTCCACTGGATCAATGGCGATAATGATATGTTAAGACTCATACCCACAACCAACCGACTCGAACGACGATGGATTGAGGGCATTTTCACCACTAGACCAAAACCATTGGTCATTCTCTAGGCTAGGGGAAATTTTTCACTCTTTGGATTCGGGAGTCATGTAACCAAAGCTTTGAGCTCCACATGCCTTGCTATTCAATAAATTCAATAAAATTCCATCTTGCCAGGAAAAAACAAAAATCTAATTCAAGCTCCTTACTCGGAGGTGGCAGAGGAGCCGGTGCTGAAGCTGTGACTCGATAGAAGGGGAACATCTCAAACCTGATGTTACAGCTGGGATTAAGAACCCTTCCTCCTATCTTGCCGCTACAGCAACTGGGGAGAAAAGCAATGGTACCCAGAAGGCATCTGTTACAGTCGATCCTTGATATATCAGGGCTGCACTGTGCCAGACAATACAACTTCTGAAATTGCGAAAAATTAGCATCTCGAGTACCGAATCTCTCAGAATCGGAGGCAGCTGTAGTGGCGACCTTGTTCACGGTATCGACCAAGAGGTGGTTAAACCGAGTCGGGTCAGAGACGTTCTGTTCATTCCACAAGTAGTCGACAGGAGCATCGATGACAGTGGAGAAGAAGTTGTGGTTGGAGTAGCGGAGAGTACACATTTCGTACCAAATGTATCCGATTTTGCTGTCAGGACAGCGCTGAACAATATCAGTAGCGGCGGATTTGACGCAATCACGACAGACATCTCGGGTGATGTCGCCTCTGCAGTAGTAGTGGCCGTAAACAGTATTGGGGCTCTGGCTGATGGTGGCGTTAAGATAGGGGTTGTTGGAGTTGGAGGAAAGAGAAAAGAGAAGGATGTTGAGGTTGGATTGGTAAGTGCTGTTGGATTTGAAAACAGTAGTGTCGTCGCAGTAATGGGAGACGTAAAATTGTTGGGCGCAACTGCTGAAACTAATGAGGAAGGAGAGGGCAACGAAGGAGGTGGACAAGATGAGCAAGACGACTGTGGTGGATCTTGGGGTCGTGTGGGTAAGTGGTTCCATCGTCCATTCGCTTGCAGAGGTAACTGTTGTGTGTTGATTGACCAAGTCTGAAAAGGGTTTGTGCGGCTTGTGACGAAGAAGCCACACTGGTAGGGATGTTAGTGGGGGCTGATGCCTAATTGACCTTGACTCGGTTGGGTTGGGTTGGGCAAGGCTGGCCCAGATTAACCTTATCAGACCCCTAAATTTTTCCATTTTCGAGCTGGGCTGGGCCTAATTGACCTCCACGATCGGATTGGGATCCTCTCCAACACCAACAACCTTCCAATGATTCATCCAAAGATTGGAAAGGCTTGGACACACATCCCTAGATTGTTGGTAAGTTTTGGAATATGTGACCAATCCCCTGCAGAGCTTGGATGATCGTCGGAGGGATGTTGGTGAGGAGCTTGATCCCCCACGACCCTGACTGACCTTGTATTTTATCTTCGTGTTCCTATGCATGCATTGATAAAAAGGAAGAAACATCACAAACATCAATTATTCTTAAAAGACTCTTAAAAAATATTGTTAATTCTAATGTAATAAATCAAGAAAACTTAGACACATAAAAAGTGTGAATGGATTAAAAAATAAAAAGAGTGGGTGGTGATGGTGGATTGAAAATTAAAGTGTGTGTAGGACGGTGTCCTTTGTGGTTGTGGTGGTGGTGGTGATGGTGGTGTGTGGGGGGGTGGGGGGGCGAAGGGGAGGGGAGGCATCCCCACGAAAAACATTAATTTCATATATGTCATTTCACATGGGAGAGAAGAAAGACTGACTGTGTCGAAGACTGCACTCCCCTACTAAAAACATTATCCCATATATATATATTTATAATTTATGTAAATATATCATACATAAGGTAAGGTTGGGCCAATCCTGGCTCAAGCAAGATAGGGCGGGCTCGGATTGACGAGGTAAAATTGACGCCTATACTCATTGGGGGCTAGCTTGGGGGACCTACACAAAGGGCCAGACAAAGGACCCATGAGGGGCTGGCAGAGAGAGTCCACTAGACCACACTTATTATTATGCTAGTTACTACTATTACTACTACTTTCAAGAAGGGTGAGAGTAGGAGGATTGAATTAAAGACCTTCCCTGAACTTTCACTAGATCCAAACATCAAGGTTTTCCTTTGGTTAGTCAATAAACTCAAATTAAAAAAAAAAAAGAAGATTGCACTATCGGTTTGATAATTTTTTTAGGTATACGTTCTGTTTAGGAGGTTGATGTGTCAATTTTGGAAATTTTTCCGAGAATCTAACCGCCACCAATATCCACCTTCGCCCGAGTGACTATTTAAACACAACTCTAAACATGCCTTATTAGAAACCCCACTACTCTCTCTTAGGTGAATCCTCCATCCAAAGCCTTGATCATCTCGGACCAACCTATGAGTGACAGTGTTCCTCTCTCTCTCTCTCTCTCTCTCACAGAATTTGGGCAATAGGGATAAGACTTGTAACAAATATTTAATAATATTAAACTAATAAAGAGAAGTATAACTTACTTATTAACCTGATTTTCCGAAAGATGATAAAAATCCTCCAATTTATCTATAGTTGAGTCGTATGAATATACTTTTTGAACGCCCTATATATAGATATATATATATATATATATATATGCAATCAGGTTGATCATTGGTTCTCATCTCTAAGATAAATAAATTAAAAAAAAAAAAAAAAAACTCTCCAAACACTTAAGGTACACTCCAATAAGTGAATACAACAGGGATGTCCTGTTGTGGATGGAGAACTCCTTGTAAAAAGATTGAAATTGAAATTTGAATATTAGAGCCAAAATCAGAAAACTCACATTGTAAAAATGATACATCTTTTGACAACCACAACTATACCGACCCGACCCTCATGATCCAAAAGCACCCCATGAAACCTCCACACACATGAAAAGAGGAAGAGTCTCTCTTTTGAGGGTTTGTACCCTTAAGAAACAGTCATACATATATTTCCATAATTTTTTTTCTCACAAACCAATGTGAGACTAAATTTCAAGAAGGTTATTCTGGTCCTTTACAAATTCTCTTTTACTAGTATTACAACTCATGCCAAAACAAAACAAGGGAAAAAGGTTTTAAGACTTTTGAAATTTAAAGTTATAATAAATAATAATTTAAATCTCTCTCTTTCTCTCTCATTATATTCAAAAGGAGAAAAGGGGAAAGCACTTCCAGCTCGAGGGAAAAAAAATGGTAAATGAAGAAAAAACATTAAAATGTATGTTGAAATCAACCATATTGACTTCTCACAGCCTAAGACTCTCTTTTGTACGATTCCAATTTTTTTTTTTTCCATCATATTTCCGAAAAAAAAAATCTTCCGAAGACCAATTTATTAGCCAGAAATAGATATCATTCAGTAACTAATATATAAAAGGAATTTAGAATGAGAAATAGGTTTTGTTGAACCATAGGCCATGCAAGTTGCTTTATTTTTATTTTTGATCATTTACAAGTTTCTTTCTTTATTTATTTATTTATTTTTTTTAATTGCATTTAGCTGAGTTGAGATGAGTTGGATTGTATGTGCATAATAGCAAGTTAACCATTCCAATCATAGTCAGCAGCCATAGAACCTTAGAGCATGCAAGTTGCTTTTTTTTTTTTTATTATTATTATTATTTTTGGTACATGGTAGGATGTTTTATTTGTTTTATTGGGTTGAGTTGGGTTGTATGTGTAAATAAATTAACCTGATATTAAGAGGTCTCCCATTTCAATCATATTAGTAACCGTACAACCTTAACCCTGCAACTTGCTTTATTTTTTTATTTTTTGTATATTTCAGGTTATTTAATTTAATTTTTTTACTTTTTCATACTTTAAAAATTAAATTATTTTTTGTTTTATTTATTATCGAGTTGAATCGAGTTGTTGGGTGTTAAAAAAAAAAGAAAGAAAAAATTGAGTTGTTGGGTTGGGTTATAAATAAATGTTATATTCTTGATATAAATAGGAATAATCATTCCAATCATATTACGTAGCCATAAAACCTTTGCCCATGCCAGGGGAGATGTGTTGTTAAAATGCTATAATAACCATAGATATGTATTTAAAATCGAAAATCCTAAGAAATGTAAGATAATTTATTCTAAGATAAGATGATGGAATGTAAAAGGAAAACATTTAAAGACATTTATTGATAAATTAATAAAATAGAGAAGGGTGGGTGAGAGAACAACGAATTTAGAAAAGAGAATAATATATTTCTCTTGAGACAAATAAATTGATAAAATAATCACTATTTAGATTAAGGCTCTCTTTGGTATGATTTTATTTTTGTTTATTAACTATTTTTTAGAAATTATTTGTGACAATAAATTATGGACCACAAATAGTATTTGTTTGGTTACTATTTATAAAATAAATTATATAATGAGAAAATAGGTTTCAAGTTTCACCTTCAGCATTAAGCTTCGAGTGAGAGAGATGATAGGATCTGGGGTTTTTTATTGAAAAAATATAAAACATACTGAAGTTACTTATTTATCTTTGATTTTGAGTAGTTTAGCACACGTGCTCATTTAAGGTAGTGCAAAAATCAACATAAATGATTTGTTGCCACAAATCACAAATAACTTGGGAATAATTTGTGATTTATGATTTAATCTAATATATTATAAACAGAAATAAGTGCTATAAATTATACCAAACACTTGTAAAAATAGAAATAAGTTAAATAAATACAAATAGAAATCAAACCAAAGAGAGCCTAAGATTTAAGAATCATTAACATGGCTCTAACTATGATTCCAAAGAAGGCATAGGTTAACCAAGAGAAAAGGTACTTGTTATGTTGTGGGTCAAAGAAGGTGATAGGCACTTCAATCCACTTGGCTAAATCAATCTTCCAAATTATTTGGAGTTTATATTAAATAATAATAATCCTTAGCCTAGCTCTTACATCAGATAAGAATTAAATTAAATAGAAATAAAATAAAATAAAATAAAATAAAATAAAGAAGAGATGATGGAGACTTATCATGATGCGTGCACTGAAAACTAGCTCAGTACACAAAATATAATCACAAAGTTTTATATTTTTTGGTAAAAGAAAAATTTTATACAATATGAAATAATTACATAAACACCATTCTATGAAAAATATCATAAACGTGATAGAAGAAGATAAAATAAACTAACACTATTATGAATTTACAGAATCTTATCCTAAATTCATGGAGACAAAATAAAAATAAGTGATAAAAACTTGAATTAAAGATAAAGTGAATTTTAAAATATTTTTACATGCAATATTTAGTCTAAAATGCAAAATGAATGAAGGAAACTTAGCAAACTAGAAAATAACTTATTATTACACCATAAAAAACATAAGGGAAAATTACATGTAACATTCCTAAAAGAAATCCCATTTGACATGTGTGGGCCACTTTTTTCAAATATTGCACATATTATCCCTACTTTACAAAATTTATAAAAGATTAGTCCATTCTGTTAGTGTAGTTATATTATTTGATGATGCCAACTAGTTGAACTTTGATAAATGGCCAAACTACCTGATACCCCATGATATCACCTCATCAATAGGCATGGTGCACGTGGCAAACAATTACAAACCAAGGGATTCTCTAACTCAAAGGCACCTACCTTAGGCTCAAATAAAGTATTTCACTCTTTATGGGGATTAGGGTTTCATGACACCTATCTTATAAAAGAGAAAAGGAAGGCTAAGAAAAAGAGGTCACTCTCTCACTCTCTCTCCCTCTCCCCCTCCCCTACTGCTCTTTCAATATTGAACCATGACTAACTTAGGTAGAGAAGCCCCCTCCGGTGGACACTCTCTTGTCTATTGTGTGCAAGTTTGAACTGAGCCAGAATCTGCAGCAACACTACCCTTGAAGAAGGGTAGAAAGGTAATTTTCCCCTTCCTTGCATAAACCCCAAATCGATAAGTTAGGGCTCTAAATCCGTCGTTCCAACACGGAAAATTCTCCTCTAGGCCTGAGATGACCTGCAAAGTGAGTTTGAAATCTTCGAAGAATGATGCTCCAATGATCTATAATCGGCCATCTGAAGACTTGCAATGCCCTGCTAAGTGAGCTCAAAACCTTCATATCTCTACATCGACCTTTCTTCCTATTTTCTCTCTACATCCTGCAAAACGCCTTTCCTAGTTCCTCCTCTATCTATTTTTCCTTCTCCCCTTTTTGTGTCGCTCTAATCTCGATCTTTTAGTTAATGCTCCATCTCCTATTGATTTTCCTTCCTTTCACGTTCCCTCTCCTATGAGGGTTGATTACTTAACCAAGCTGGTCATGGTGTGAGGTCTTGCAAGACTTGCTTTATTTTAAGAAATTTTCATGTGTAAATACATGTGTAGACATTTGTTCGATAGTGCAGAGAGAAAATGTATTAAACAGATTAATTGAATTTCAATTATTTGAATTATTGACTTCATGTTTCATTAAATACTAAAATTCCTTTCTAAAGAACAAAATTCTTCTACATTATGTTGCTTAACAAAATATACAGGCTCAATTCATTAATACATAGAAGCCCCATTTAAAATGTACATATATAAGCAATATGCATTGCAAAACAAGTGGTGAAAGATTTCAATAAATTGAATTAATCAAAGGAAGCCTAAGTGAAGGACCCTCCTACATTTTACAAAATGATGTACCCATCTCTACACCAATTAATAAAGGGATGACATGTGACTTATAAAAATGTAAGAAATATTCGAATCTTTAAACCCTAGAGGAATCTTCTATATTTATATTATAATGTTATATAAGTACAATTAAGAAAAACAAAATCAACTCTCTGGGAATTACATAAAATATGGGCAAAGCCAGTGGGAAGCTTTCGGCTTCATGAATACTTCAAACCATTTTCAAGTTCAATGCTCATTAATCCAATAATGTCCTTGGAGGATCAATAGATCATGAAGGCTCCTGTTTCTATCAGATGTGGCAATCCTTAAAGTTGAATTCAATATTTTTATTTTAAACATTTTGATTACCTTACATCATATTCATAATTTATTTGAAAAACACACAATTACACATGCATTGATAGAACCCAATCACCATCCGAGAATTTTCTCTATGGATGCTTCTTCATGCACTTCCATTGGACGAGGGTTCTCCACACTAATACGTGGGGGAGGGGGGATCTACTATGCCACCCTGACTAGCATGCGAGAATCGATTTTGTGAATATGAGATCACAAGGTCAGGGAGGAGAGAGAAAATATTAAGAGCAGATCCAAAGTTTTTTTTAGTAGAATTCAAAAGAGTTACTTATGTGAGAGGGTGTGGGAAAGAATCCTCACATTGTCGGCTGAGGGATCTTTTTTCTACTACAAATTATCTTGAAAACTACTTTAATGTAAGAGATTTTGAAATTGATTTTTATATTTCACATTGAAGTTGAGCTCTATATTAATAGCAAATAAATGACATTAAAAGATATTACAGCGAAAGTTTTTCTTAAATTAGTTGTATTTGGGGGTGCAAGTTTGTTCCGGCAAGTTAGAGCCCAACCAAAGCCTGCTTGAGCCCGGTAGGGTTTAGATTGCGCTTTTTAGCTTACAGACTGGACTAGGGTTGAGATTTCCACACCCAGGCTTGGGCCTACCCAACTCTGGGATGAAGACTTGATTTGAGTCTAGCCCCACCCTGTGAGCATTTGGCCTTGGGTTGAGTTTCAATGTTGGTTATTGTTGGATTAACCAACGACAACAACTAACAACACAACTCAGCCTTATCCCAAAATTATTGGACTAACCAATCGGCCTTATTGGTTTTGGTCCTATTTGTTCATAATTGCTCAGGCATTTTGTAAAAAAATTGGCCCAGATCAAGTTCAAAGTGATCTGAAATTTTACTAAAACCGACATCATACCAGAAAAGAACCAAATGCTCTAATGACAAAACAGGGTCAAGCCCAGCCCGCCCTGAGCTTGGAGAACTAGGCTTAGGCTTGGTCTTGGGCTTGGGCTTGGGCTCGGGCTCAGATAACCCAACGCACCTTTAGGCTCGGTCGTGCTTGAGCTAAGCCCCAGCTTCAGTCCAAGTGTTTTAATTAAGGGCCGGAGAACACTATCCCATAATACATGTGCACATCAATGCCCTCCGCATGACCTTCTCTCAAAAGAATGGAAAACTTAATTTGTGGTCGTCCATTTGGTTCTTGTATTCTAATCATTTGCCTTGCCTAGGGTTTGTGGTGCCTCTTAGCTTCTCACTAATTTGGCTTGTCTCATGCTTCTTATTCTTTTAATATTATTTTATTCATAAAAAAGAAATAATAATAATAATAATAATGACATACAAGAACTTAGTTACTAGATACTTGTAACTTCTTTCTTACAATGACTCGGGGGTTGTAATTCCATTCTCACCTATGAGCAAGCAACAAGGGGATATAATTTAAGGTTTGTTCTTTGAAAAGAATGAGTGGATAAATAAAACTCCCAAGTAGAGCAAGATGTCCAAGAAGATTAGGAACCATTGGCTTCTTTAACCACTTAAACATAAAAAGACCCAAGATCACATTCAGATATTTCATTTGTATATCAATGGCTTCAACTCCAAGATTTAACCATCCACGATATTCAAGTTCAAGGAGCTAAGACACTAAAGGGGGTATCGAAGTGAATTGACTTCAAGCTCCTTTATATAATCAAAATCGAAAATCTAAGTAACTCACAGGAATGATAGTTCTGTCACTCCAAGGAGGCGGAGAAACACAAGAAGACGACAAAGGTAGCAGAGAAACATGAGTAGGCGAAGGAGCCAGTTTACTCGTATTTGGGATAGAAACAACAGCAGGCGAATCTATCAGAATTGGAGGCAGTTTACCTATGTGGTGTGCTACATCCTCAAATAAAGAAGAAAATGGTTCACTATGTAAAAAATGAATTACAGTAGAGATTGTTGAAGAACACCCAAATTGTAGCAAGAAAACTCACCCATAATACCCTAACATGAAAAACCCCAAAATTAAAATGTGTGTTTAACAAATTAACTGAGATGAATCAATTATGGAGACCATGGTTCTAAAACTCTGATCAGATCGATCAGTATTGGCTAGATCGGATTGGTATTGGTGTTGATCGATCGTAGTCCTGACTGATCTGTAAATGCTATGTCCCCTATAATAAGAAGTCTATAATACCACATTGTTCTCGATATCCTTTGAATACCAATTGGACCCCTCGGTCAAGCGATTGTGGGGAAGAAAAAAATGCCTCCTAATTTATATAGAAAGGTGATGAGTTAATTAATTTCGATCATACGGATCACACGTAGGGCATATTCTCAAACACTGAAAACATTTCAAATATCAAGTTCACAATGAATGGTAAGCTCTTCCTCAGTGGTGAAGAGATAATTTCCTATCATTCACCCCATCATATGAAAGGCTGAACATGCCTAAACATAGTCCCATCTAACAAAAACAAAGATGATGGGTAAAGAGAGTTTTTACTCTCCATGGGTAAAGGACTATTTGGTCCATTTCTCTTCTATTATATATTCTTTTTTTAATTTTAAAAGATTTTCACTTTTCTTCCTTTTAATTTTCCATACGATCAAACGTGACCCAGACTAAGAGAAGTGAGGAATTGATGCCCGAGGACTGAGAAAGACCGCCATGATAGGAAGAACGTGATGATATGCTTGAGTGATGTATATCCAGAAATATGGATTTTCTAAGGGTTTTGCCAGCTCAAATCCACCTTGGCATGCATTTTCAAAGTCCTCTCAAAGAAATTCAGATTATATGAATTAAATAAATAAATGTGTGCCCTACTTAAATTCCAAAAAGAGTTATTATATTAGGAATTCATAGAAGTTGCATACCACTATCAATATATATAATTTCATTTTTCAGACAAGGATTAAAAAAAGCACAGAAATTCTGGATGGGAACACAGATGAGAAGTAAACAAAGAAGGGACCTTGCCCGTTAAGCAAGGATCTTGCTTTCCTTAAATTTCTCTTCCTCATATGAGTGCCCCAAGCTTCTTATTCTACAACATCAAAAATAAAAAATCAATATTTTTTTTATTATTATTATTATATTTTTTTTAATGTTGTTTTCCTCTTTCATCTTATAGCTTTTGTGTATGAGCCCTTTATCTTTCACTCACTAACTCTTCTTGATCCTTAGTTTGAGGAATACATTATTTCCCTTTACATACTTCTGTGAATGGACTATCTCTATTCAAGGCATAACTAAAAGTTGCATAAATCTAATTGTACATTACTCTTATCGACTCATATTATTGGAGCTCAAAGGTGATTGACTCTTCATTGACAGATATCGGTATTGAACGACTTATAGAATGATCTGATTCAGCTTCTTGCATTTTGCTTTGCACGCAAAATGCTGGTTCTGAGGGTAATGGTAGAGAAACTGAGTCACTGGTCAACATAAGGACCATGTTTGCCATAGTGGGTCTATCAGCTACATCTTCCTGAATACACAGTAACCCAATATGAATGCATCTTGTAACTTCACTTCTTGGACAATTTTCTCTTAGGATTGGATCAATGAGCTCAAAGGTTGTTCTTGCATTCCAATGTCTCCATGCCTGTAACAATTGATCCATACAAGTCATTAGGTTCCTCAGATTTTAAGGAAAACTGAAGGACCTAGTAATGTTCTACTAGATTCTAGCAATGTACAATTATCAAGGAAAAAG
The DNA here is from genome assembly GCF_013358625.1 of Macadamia integrifolia. Classification (NCBI taxonomy): domain Eukaryota; kingdom Viridiplantae; phylum Streptophyta; class Magnoliopsida; order Proteales; family Proteaceae; genus Macadamia; species Macadamia integrifolia. The sequence continues at coordinate 28,380,442 of NC_056567.1, read as the reverse complement.
AATTGAAGACATCCATGCTTACATAGCTTATGAGGTCCCCACCACAGCCTGTTTGATAGAAATTGCTCTTTTTCTTTCCAGTTATAATCTCCAAAACTAATACACCAAAGCTGAACACAACTGATTTGACTGAGAAAAACCCATGTAATGCATACTCCGGAGACATGTAACCACTGCAAGCAATTATTATAAGATAATTTAAGCAACTTAAAGTAACTATAAATATTCTAATTACTCTAATCTATTAGATCAATGATTTCTGCTTTTGTAGACCAAGATAATAAAGGTTGTAGATTTCAAAGATAATGCACTTAATTTAGGACTAGCCAGAGCCTACAAATACTAGCCAACATTTTTATGTTGGGAGGAAAATTATTAGTTAAGAATTTGGCAAATTTGAATGTGTCAAAAGTGTTTTCTCTGATTAAAACTATGAGAAGAAATATTGAGGCTATGAAACTTACTAAGTCCCAACTATTCTGTTTGCATTTGCTTGAGTTTGGTCCACGCCAACAATTCTTGCTAACCCAAAATCTGCTATCTTGGGATTCATTTCCTCATCTAACAAGATATTGCTTGCTTTAAGATCCCTATGAATAATACGAAGGCGGGAATCTTCATGAAGATAAAGAAGTCCTCGAGCAATCCCTCCTATGATCTTGGAACGTCTCTACCAATCTAACTCCATGCTTTTCTCAGGATCTATGGCCATCAAATAAAAGATAGAATCAGAATTTTGGATTTGATCAAGTTGATGAACAGTTCATCCTGAAAAGTTGGTGCATGGACAAACGATGATGAGGTATTTTCGATTACACTTCCACATTTGCATAAATTGAAATGTATAATTCAATAAAATCCATGTAACAAGAGAGAAAACAACTTCGGATAAAAAAAATTGAGAGGGGGAGAAGTGTGTGGGGGCGAAACCAAATGGGAAGTAATTGAGGCTTTTGTTGGGTACAAACTCATAGATAAGTATCTTTTCTTCTCCCTCCAAGCAAAATCCCAATAGCCTAACCAGATTGCGGTGTTGAAGCTTCGCCACTAACACAACCTCATTCTTGAATTCTTCTGCACCTTGCCCTGAGTTTCTTGAAAGTCTCTTGATAGCAATTTCTTGTTCATTGGGAAGTATACCCTGATGATAAATTATAAATGATCAATACACTATTGTAGCTTTCATGATCAAATGAAACGTTGAAAACCACTTTCAGTAATTCCAAACTCATGACTAATGAAAATTTTTATTCTATAGCACAATGAAATTTGACATACAAAAACTTCATTACTAAATGTTTCTAACTTCTTTCTTACCATGTAAACATCACCAAAACCTCCTTGACCAATCTTATTGATATCTGCAAAGTTGTTTGTGGCTACAAGGACTGTACTGAAATCAAATTGCAATGACTCTCCACTTCTAATTGTAATCCCGCCTATAAACAAGCCGCAAGGGGAGAAAAATTAAAGTTTGATCTTTGAAAACAATTAATGGCTAAATAAACCTCCCAACAAGAGCCAGATATCCAAGAAAATTAGGTATGAACCATTGGCTTCTTGCAAGATCACATTCGGATCTTACATCTGTTTATTAATGGCTTCAATCCATTTCATCAAGTTCAATGAGCTAAAAATTTGGATAAAAAATTCTAGTGTTTTAAAGTAGATAAAAAGGCCAAAGCTAATACCATTCTCTTTTGATGGTTCCTCCTTCTTCTGGATTATCAAACAGTACAAGAGAACCGAGGATAGAATCAATCCTGCAGCCACAGATGGCACAACAATAGTAATAATTTTTCTAGACGAGCTTCCTTGTTTCCCTGCATGAAAATTCTAAATAAATTATAAATACTTCCAAAATGTGCCACCTGAAGATAAATTTCCATTTCAGATTCAAATATAAGACATGGGCAATGGTAGTTCATTTAAAACTCTGAACAAGCTCACCAGGAATGGTAGTTCCGTCACCGGGAGGAGGCGGTGGCGAAGAAACAAAAGCTGGTGAAGAAGCCGGTTTAGTAAGAGGCAGGGGAGAAACAAGAGTAGGCGAAGGAGCCGGTACTGAAGCTATAACTCCATAGAAAGAGTACATCTCAAACCTGACGTTACAGCTCGGATTAAAAGCCCTTCCTCCTTGCTTGCCGCTGGGGAGATAACTAATGACACCCACAAGGCATCTGTAACAGTCACTCCCAGATAAATCAGGGCTGCACTGCCCCAGACAATACAGATTCTGAAATTGCATAAAATTAGCTTCTTGAGTGGCAAATCGATCAGAATAGGAAGCAGCTTCAGTTGCGACCTTGTTCATGGTATTGTTATATTCTTTGGCTGTAGTTTCAGAAGATCGTAATTCATGGAGAACTCTTCCATGGGCTTTCATTAATTCATTCAATCGACCATGGCAGCCATCAAGGAAGAATCCATGAACTCCAATTACCATTTAGAATCCACGCATTACTGGATGGATTCCACAGAGGAATGATTTGAGGTGCCTAGAGTTCTTGAACTTCTGCATCTTTGGTTTGTGTTCGTGCGTTCGGGGATGAGGTTGAGGAGAAGTCAGGTTTGGATCAAGGTCAGGGGTCGGTTAGGCAGTGAAAGGGGTTAAGACTTTAAGTGGGTAAAAATGAGAAATCTTCTTCTCGACTGTCCACGTGTCCCACGAGCTCTATGGGCGCTAGGCGATTTCTTCTACCGAGAAGAGCCGGATCCCAATTCCCATATAATCTCCCTATATGGTACGAATTGCTGAGCGTGCCTCAGAATCCCATCCAATAACAATAAAGATTGTCGTTGAACGGATCCTTAATCCTTTATAAATGAAAAAAAATTTGGTCTATATTTTACTATGGGAAAATATTCTCTCTCTTTTTTCTTTTTTTTTAAAGAATTTTATTTTGCTATTTATTTTTGAAAAACTCATTCTCTACCCGGGAGCGTGCGTCTATGCCCGCATAGATGACAATTGTACACTCTCATTAGTTGAAATGTTGATGTAAGAGCCATACACCAAGACAATAATCATTTCCTTTTATTTTTATTTTTTTTTATGGGTTTCATTTATATGACAAATACATAACTAGTGCAGGACTACAAGCCGACACTAGATGCAAGATGACAAAAATAGAGAAAGCCAAGAGAGATTTTTGAGATCCAATGGTGAAGTTGGGGAGAGACAAGCAAGAGGGAGGAGATTTCTCATTAGAAGAGAGATTTGCTTACTCGTTGCATCATTCATTGGTTGGTAATGTCCATCGTAATGTTCCCATCCACCTCATCCAGGGGCTATTGATTTATGTGAATTTTTTTTTTTTCACTTGATTGATAAAAAAAAATGCACCTAAAATTTGGGCAAGAATTCGTTGGCTATGCCTAAACACAATTTATATATTAATCATTTTATTTTAAAAAGAAAAAATAATAAAATAATCATGTGTCTATATCATAGGCTCAAGGACAATTTTACCTAAAAAATTAACAGGAAAAAAAGAACCGATAGGGCAGAATAACCCATTACTTCAGCTTCAAACACAATGGGAGGCCAAATAACCACCTCCACCCCTCATGAATGACAAAAATTCTATACCTATTGATACTTTTAGTAGAACTTTTATTGACCCTTGCACACTCCCTTTTAGACAACCATCTCCCTAATTAATATTATACAACTTCATTTGCCCCTTCACATGACTCGTGACAAAATGAGGCACCGGTCTAAAAACAACTCTAGGCATGCGATGTAGAAACCACGCTGCTGTTGATCATAAACAAGACTAGAATAAAATCAGATAGGGATCTGCGGCACTTGCCCCAGTGAGGGGCCCATTCCCTTTTTATATGTTTTGTTGACTTCTACCATATTAATTTCCCCAAAAAAAAAAGACTTCAACCATATTAGATTCTGAGTCTGAAGCTCTTTTTGGCATGATCAATATCTGTTTTTATCCTAATTCTGAAATAAATTTAGAAATCATTTGAATTTATTTAGAAATGGCAGATACAATCAATCAGATACTGATACCTAAAAGGCTAAAACCATGGAAACCACTGTGAAGTCACCCCCAATCCCCGTCAAAAATTACCCCACTGCTGCAGATCATTTCAGTTAAGGCATGGATAAAATCAGCTTATGGACCTTCCCCTGTGATAGGTTCCATCCCCTTTCAATGGTTTGCTGACTTCTACTGTATCAGATTCTCAGAGTCTAAAGCTTTCTTTGGTATGATTCAATATCTGTTTCTATCTTAATTCTAAAATTAAAAAAATTCTAAAACTAATTTGTGGGTCTGAAATAGAAATCATTCGGCTTTGTTTGGATGCTAAGAAGTAGAAGAAAAAAACCTTGAAAAGAAAAGAAAAAGGGGTAAATTTTCTACACCCAATGGTTTGCCCACAATCGTAGGGCTCACAAACTCCTACAAGGTTTTAGTTTGTTCCCAAAATACCACTTCACCGCCCGTGCATCTCAAGCCCCACAGTGAATGGATCACCATGGGCACAGAAAAATTTGGTCCTTTAATTACTGATTGATCACAGTGGGTGGAGCTGACGGGAACAAATACCTCATTTCAGTAACACATATTTGAACCCTTTTTCACATCTTTCTCCTCACGTGTCTTCCACCTTGAGACCAAAGAACTGAGGGGCTTCACCTTTTGAGATGCCCCAACCCCCCCCCCCCCCAAAAAAAAAAAGGTTTATTTACAATTAGGTTCAGGAAGGCCTTTGGAGGAGTGCAGTTATAGCTAAATAATTGGGGATGGGGATGGGGATGGGAGTTCAAAGAGGAATGATGCAAGTAGAACATAAGCGCCACTGCATGGAAAGGGTACCAATGATTTGGTAGTGATTCTGCAGAGGCATTTACCAAAAATTGCAAGAAACCAGTTAACATACAGTCGTGGAAAAATCTCTGGTGTGGTGAGTATCCACAACAGGTCTTTGAACCAAAAAGCACTAGAAGCATCACAACAATTGAAATTGACTTGTTTAGCTGGAATGCATCATTAACTAAATTCCTGAGGACTAAACACCTTACCGTCTCCTCATTTCTTTTACATTGTGATATACATGAACCACACATGACCTTTTAGGTATTGTTGGGGCACAATGCCTTTAGGTGCTAATCCTAAAGGAATGTGCAATGCATATTTCATCAGGGTCTTTTTGTTGTGGCTAAATGCAAGACAGGGCTTTAGTTTTTGAGCGGCTGCTGCTGAAGCAGAAGCAATTAATAGGGATGCGCATGTCTTAGCTCAGGGAGCTTCCTGATTTGGAATTTCCCATGTCTGGTGGCTTAAACCACTTCTGTGTCTTGTAAACTCTGCCAATGTTGGGAGGAGTTTCTCCTCTCTGGATTCATTTAATAAATTTTTTCCAGTTTCTGCTGAGAAAAACTAAAGAACTTCAGGGGAATTAAACAACTCATAAAGAACTCATATATCAATGTGAATTAGAAGGAATGAAGAAACAAGAGAGAGGAAAAGATGACGCAAAAGGAAACAGAGTAGCTTTACAGAGGAGAAGCAAAGAGAAAGTAATCCATAGCAAAGGTATTCTGATGGAAGGCCTTGACAGCCACAGTGGGTAAGAGCCGTTGACCTCAAGATCTGTGTTAATGAAAGGGCGTGGCGAGCTGCAAAGGATAGGAATCAGAAGGAAATTTTAATATATCAAACGAGAAAGAGAGATGGAAAGTAGAAAAGAAGTTTGGAGTGAAACAGTTTTGCGTAATTATAGGGCAAGTATAGAAGAGCAATCTAGTCAGGCCGAAGGCCTGGATACCCATCGTTAGCAAAAAAAAAATAGAATAATAGAAGAGCAATCTAACAAAAAATAAAAAAATAAAAATAAAAGTATAGAAGAGAGTAATTTACACAAATTTTATTGCAAATGAGAGAGGTGAAATACAAAGCAATATAGTACAACATTAGACATCAACTACAGCAACATTAACAAGAAAAAGAAGGGCCACAGCATACACACCTCATAGGAGACTACTCAATGGGGTGGTTACCCAGATATAATGACTGTTTTAACTACTTCTCTAGCAAGCTCATCAGGCAAGAAGTTGGCAAATGAGAAACCCCTAGCATGCAAGGGCCTCACTTTAAATTTCTCTTCCTCACTTAGGCTCCTCAAAGTACTTATTCTACAGCTTTAGATACATTTATAGTGCTAATTTGCTCATTCACCATATACCCTTTTTGTGAATTAGCCCTTTTCTTTTCCAGTTGTCAACCCTACTCTGTTTCTTGCTTTGAGGAAGATATGAATTCTGTTCACTTACTTCGGTGAATGGATTAATTCAATTCAAGGCATAGTAAATGTTGCATAAACTCAACACTGTTGATGATTAGCATACACTTATACTGCATTACATTACCCTTAATCCACTCACATTACCGGGGCTGTAACTCAGTGATTGACAAGTCATTGACAGATAATGGTATTGACCTGCTTTTAGATTGATCTGATTCACCGTCCTTCATTTGTTTCCTTTTCATTAGCATGCCTGATTCAATCAGGTTTCGAGCAAAAAATGCTGGCTGTGAGGGTGATGGAAGAGTAACTGTAAAGCTGCTCAACATATGGACAATGTTTGCCATAGTGGGTCTGTCAGTTACATCTTCCTGAACACACAATAACCCCATTTGAATGCATCTCATCACTTCATTTCTTGAACAATTTTCCCTTAGGTTTGGATCAATCATATCCAAGGATGTTTCTCCACTCCAATGTCCCCATGCCTGCAACAATTGATCCATACAAGTTATTAGGTACCTCGGCTTGAAGGAAAACTGAAGTACCTAGTAATGTTAAAGTAGATACGAGCAATATACAGTAATGAAAGAAAAAAACTTACATAACTTATAAGGTCCTCAGTAAAGTCTTCTTGATAGAAACTACTGTTCCTCTTTCCAGATATAATTTCCAAAACTAATACACCAAAGCTGAATACATCTGATTTGACTGAGAACTGCCCATGCATTGCATACTCCGGAGACATGTAACCACTACAATCAATTATTATTAGAAAATTTAGCAACTAACAGTAACTATAGATATTCTACTAGATCATATTTCTCCTCAACTAATTTTCACCGGATGTATTCACCTAAAAAAAAATCCACTGGATGCTATACATAACTTCAAGGCCCAATCAAAACTCTTTTTTTTTTTTGGGGGGGGGGGGGGGGTTGGGGGGAGATGAGGCTGACCTTTGTTATGGCAACTGATGTCAGTTTGGCTAGTTCTAACCAAGAATATATTTTAATGTCCAGCATTTCCAGATGGGCTGAACCATCTTCATGATATTCAGGTCAGGTATGACTCAGCAAATCAATCCAATACTATATTTGTTTCCATTAGCTCTCTGTTTTATTTAAACAAGATAATAAAGGTTGTAGATTTAATAGATTAGGCAATTAGTTTTTACTCACTAGGCCTCGCCAGAGCCTACAAATATTAGCAACATTTTCTATTGAGAGGGACAAAAACCAATTATTGAAGAACTTGATAAATGTGAATGCATCAAAATGTTTTCTTCGATCATAGCTATGAGAATGAATAAGGCTCGAAAACTTACTAAGTCCCAACTACTCTGTTTGTATTTGCTTGACTTTGGTCCACACCAAATATTCTTGCCATCCCAAAGTCTGAAATCTTGGGATTCATTTCCACATCTAACAAGATATTGCTGGCTTTAAGATCCCTATGAATAATACGAAGGCGGGAATCTTCATGAAGATACACAAGCCCTCGAGTAATCCCTTCTATGATTTTGTAACGTCTCTGCCAATCTAACAGTTTGCATTTCTCAGGATCTGTGGTCATCCAAATAAAAGGTAAAATCAGAATTTTCATGATTTGATCAAGTTAACAAACAGTTCATCCTGAGAGGTTGGTGCATGGACAAAAGAAGATGAAATGCCATGAGTTTCAGTTGTATTTCCAAATTTGCATAAATTGGAATGTACAATTCTTGGAAATCCCTCAAGAAAACAATTGCGGGAAGCAAAAAAAAAAAAAATAAGGGAGAAAAGTGTGGGGCGAACCAAATAGAAAGTAATCGAGACTTTTGTTGGGTACAAACTCATAGATAAGGATCTTTTCTTCTCCCTCCAAGCAAAATCCCAATAGCCTAACCAGATTGCGGTGTTGAAGCTTTGCAACTAACATAACCTCATTCTTGAATTCTTCTGCACCTTGCCCTGAGTTTCTTGATAGTCTCTTGACAGCAACTTCTTGCCCGTTGGGAAGTTTACCCTGATGACACAATACAAGTGCTTAATAATAAACTTTGTATCTTCATGATCGAATGAATACTTTCAATTATTCCAAATTCATATTTAATTAGAATTTTTATCTATGTTTATATCGTCTTTCTTACCAGGTAAACGGAACCAAATCCTCCTTCCCCAATTTTATTGATCTCTGCAAAGTTGTTTGTGGCTGCAAGGACCATACTGAACTCAAATTGCAACGACATCGAATTTCTAATTGTGTTTTCATTTTCACCTGTGCACAAACCACAAGGAGAGATAAGTTAAAATCTGACCTTTGCGAAGAATGAACAAATAAATAAACACCAGAACAAGATCAAGATGCTCAAGAAGATTAGGAACAATTGGCTTCCTTAGCCACTTGAGATAAAAGATGCAAGATCACATTCAGATCTTCCATCTATAAATCTTGGCCTCCAACTCCAAGATTGAACCATCCTTTTCATCAAACTCATGGAGCTAAGACACTGATCTTTGAATGATCAAATCAAGTGTTTTAGAATAGATAAACAGGCCAATGCTTCTACCACTGTCCTTTGGCGAGGCCTTCTTTTTCTTCCGGAGTAGCAAACAGAAAATACAGAAAAGAATCACTCCTGCAGCTGCAATTGGCACAAAAATGGCAACATATTTTCTCGTCGAGCTTCCTCGTTTTCCTTCATAAACAAGAAGATGGATTAGGACCCGTTAATTTACATTGGCAGATGCACATAACTGGGAAACAGAGTTCCCTGTTTAGAGAAATCAAAAAGAATTGATTCGACAAGTAAGTAGCTCACCAGGAATGGTAATTCCGTTACTCGGAGGCGGGGGAGAAACAAAAGGAGTAGGCGAAGGAACTGAAGTTCCGGTTAGATAGAAAGGGTACACTTCATACCTAACGACACAGCTCGGATTGAAAACCCTTCCACCTTGCTTGCTAGTACAGCAATTCGAGAAATTAGCAATGTTACCCACTATGCATCGGTAACAGTCGTTCACTGATAAATCACGGCTGCACTGCCCTAGAGTATAGAGACTCTGCAATTCCGTAAAACTAGCTTCCAGAGTAGCGAATCGATTAGAATTGGAAGCAGCTTTCATTGCGACCTTCTTCGTCGTATTGAACACGAGTTGATTAAACCGAGTTGGGTCAGAGATGTTCTGTGTATTCGACATCGTCATCGTCATGGTAGAGGAATTGGAGACAATGGAGAAGATGTAATGGTTGGAGTACCTCATAGTACACTCATCGTACCAAATGACTGCTTCTTTCCCGTTGGGGCAACGCTGTACGATATCAATAGCAGCGTATTTGACGCAATCACCGCAGACATCGTGGGTGGCATCGCCTCTACAGTAGTAGAGGCCGTAAACGGTATTGGGACTTTGGCCGACGGTGGCGTTGCTATAGTTGTTGATGGAGTTGGAGGTGCCATTGGAGGAAAGAGAAGGGAGGAGGATGTTAAGGTTGTCTTGGAAGCTACTGTGGTTTGTGTAAAGAGTTGTGTTGGAGCAATAGTCATAGAGGAACGTAGGGTCGGCGCAGTTGCTGAAGCTGAACAAGAAAGAGAGGGCAACGAAGGAGAAGAGCCACACGACTGTTAATCTTGAGGTTGTGTTGGTACACGGTTCCATCTTCACTCCAAATTTTCCAACTCATCCACCTTGCAGACTCTCAATCTCAGGGCTGAAGAAGAAGAAGATGAAGAAGACTTTAACAGAGGAGGCAGAGTCTTCTCTACCCATATGCAGAGCTTTCAGGTAGGGTCACATAACGCCGTAGCTCGCAAGGGATGGTTCCTCGCAGCCTCACGGTAGCTTGACGAGACTAGTTTTGACTCTTTGGTTTGGGGTTTTCGTTTGAATAGTCAATCGAACTTCCAAATGAGGCGACACCCCCTTTCACAATTTTTGAAAATGGTTCAACCGGTAGATAACATTCAACATCTCTCCTTTTTATTTTCAAATATATTTATTATTATCATCTTTATAATGGTATAAAGAATGACCGACAGGGATGAATGTTGATTCCTATGATCAGGTGATCATAGAGATATCGGATTCAGACTCCAATTTTGGGAGAATACGGTTTCTGATGGGGAAGTGGCCCTATGCCATACATAGGATAAAATGATTGTCCTGCCCTTAAAATATAAAATGACATTCTATTGATGCTTTCTCATGTAATTTCATTGGCTCCCGTGCATATATAGAAATCATGATCTTTCCATTGGAAGCATTTTCCTACAAATTTTTTTTTTAAAATAAAAAATCCCTAGAGTCAAGACTTTCCACAAGGCAGTTAAAGTTAGTACTTTTTTGAGGAAAAGAAATGTAAACGGCAAAAATTCCTATCCCTATTGATGCTTTTGCATGTACTCTTATTGGCCCCGCACATGCCTCTAAGACACAAGAAACCTTTTTTTGAAGAAAATCCATCCTTATTGATGCTTTCGCACGTGCTTCTATTTGCCTCCACTCTGGCTCTAACCACCACCGTGTTTTCTAAGAAAATTTTTTTTTTTTTTGGGTAAAGATCTAAAACTGTAGATTCATGCGTCTAAGACACAAGGGCTACCCGACCATGGAGCATTCTTTTTCTTTCTAGCTTCTAGCTAAAGAGTGATGTGATATTATCATAAATCTTATAGAAATCGTCTCTTATCTCAAATTGGTCACTTTTCAAGAATTTCCTTTTTCCCATTTATTTAAATGTTTGTTAAAGTCTTGAAGTCTTATGATAAATCTTTTTTGCTTATCTACCCCGATTCCCAGCCTTTTTCGGTATCATGAAAGATATTGTCGCTAAAGGTGTGATTATGTTAAGAATTCAAGATCCATGTACATTTCTTTTTTTATTGTGGAAGTTTTTCACCACGTGGTTATGTTAAGATTTTAATGTCTAGATTCAATTGTTTGATTGATATTCTATTTCACATTTTATTTATTTATTTATTTATTTTTCTTGGATTTTTCATTACTCAAGATATAGATAGATCATAGTAATTTGACTTTGCCATTGGGTTTTTAGAAATTTTCGTCATTCAAATCTTTTCAACTTTATCAAAAAAAAAAAAAAACCTTTCAGCTGTAATAATTTGACTTTGTGATTTATACTCTTAGATATTTTAGAGGATCTATTCATCGATAGTGATTTGATTTTTTCCCCAACTCTTAGAATAGTGACTTTCATCATCAATTATTACTCCTCATTAGTGAAAGTTTGAAATATCCCTTCTCAAACAAATTAAAGAGTTACATATGTAAATTGAGAGACTCTGTTAATCATGGACAAAGGAAATGATGGAAAACTCAATTACTTTTCTTTCATTTTCAATTGTTCAAAATTACTCATAGTTTCATATCCTTTCAACTATTATTTTATAGTTTATTCTAGGGGAGTCAATTTTTTGAATAAGCAGCATAGGGACCACCAGAGAATTAAGAAAAGATAAATACATAAGGGACAAAGAGGTCATGTTATGTGTTGGGGAGAGGAGTGAGAAAGTGTTGATGTACCCTCCACAGTCGGCCCAACGAATCTTTCTTCTCCCATAGTTAATGAAAGAGTTGCATTGTACTCAAATTTTGTTAATTATTGGAAATATATGGATCCTACTTATCAATAAATTTGTATCCCATTTTACTTACCACGTGGCAAATAATTCCATTAATACTACAAATGGAATGCAGATTTAATCCATGATTCCATGTGCATTTTTAATGCAACAACAATTGTTTTTTGAAGAAAATATTTAATAATGAGATATTATTGTGTAGAATTTATCACATCTAAAGTGCATTTGATCATTCCTTATGAAATGGTGCAATTTCCCCAATCTTTATTTCTATCTAGAAAAAAAAAAAAAATCCTATCTAGAAAAAGCTCTATGAGTTTGAGAAGAAAATTTTCAACTATGACATCCGTTATTGTGAGTTTGCCTATAATATTATTAGGATTTAAATGAATTGGGCATCTACTATCAAAAGACAAAAATATCCATCAGCTTATGTGTATAAAAGCGAAAAAATGAATACTATTAAAATAAAATGTTATTTTGTAATGGACTTTTATGTACTTTGCTTGATTCCCTAGAAGTTATTTAAGCCATTAATAAAAATAAAATAAAATTGACCTATCATTGCCTCATATTTTAAGAGCTATCATTATCTTCTTGTTTTTTAGTACATGTAAAATGACAACTTACACTGGATGAAAGGAGATGTGTTACATTAAAGGGAAATTTTCACCAAACTTAGTTACAAAAAAGGTTTCTCATTATCTGTTGTATTAGAGAGTAATTGATAAGCTTGGGGTTTCATTATGAAAAGTCTAAATCATCACTCAGGCATATACCATGTTAAATCTATAGTACACAAACTTTCAAAAGAAAATAATTTATAATTAATAAATTAGAGTTATCAATTATACCATGCAATGCCTAGACTCTCATGACCTTATAGTATAAGTATAACCATTTCAAGAAAAAACTTTCATTTTAAGTCCTTTTACGTTATCTTATTATGTCAAAATCATGTTAAAATCTGTGACAATATAAAGTATTCATAGAATAATAATTTATAAGTACCTTCCAGAAAAGGCATTCTAGACTATAGGCTCTCTTTGGATGATTTCTATTTCTATTTATTAACTATTTTTGAGAAATTATTTGTGACAATAAATTATGGACCACAACTAGTATTCATTTAGTTACTATTTATAAAATAGATAATATAATGAAAAAATAGTTTTCAGGTTTTACCTTCACTTTTGAGCTTCAAAGAGAAATGATAGGATTTTCAATTTTTTATTGAAAAAGTATAAAACATATTAAAGTTACCTATTTACCTTTGATTTTGAGTAGTTTAGCATATGTGCATGCTCATCTAAGATAGAGCAAAAAATCAACATAAATGATTTGTTGCCATAAATCACAAATAGCTTGAGAGTAATTTGTGATTTGTGATTTATTTCTTATTTATTATAAATAGAAATAAGTGCTATAAATTATACAAAACACTTGTAAAAATAGATAAAAGTCAATAAATACAAACAGAAATCAAACCTAAGAGAACCTTAGCAAGTGTAGGTAATGGTTCAGATTGGTAACATGGCAAATTTTAAACTTAGATTTAGTAATGCACTCTTCCATATGAGGGCATTTACTAATTACTACCATGGATGTCCGTGCATCCTCTTGAACGCTTTTCTTAGTCTTAAAATTTTCAATATTTTTAATTTGCCACTTGGTAAAATCTGCTTGGATTGAAACTTGAAGAAATAGGTAGGATATTTCATAGATTGGCCTTCTGCCAATTTCGATTGTCAACTTCAAACATATCCTAATTTTTGCTATCAATTAATTTTTGTGTACGTGATTGACAAGGTCTATTAGTTGACCTTTTTTTTTTTGTTAACCATAGGTGTCACCTCGAATAATCCTCTAGCAGACTAACACAGCAACCCACCGCCATGACCTCCATTTAAATCTACTATTTTCTATTAGTTGACTTTATTATTGAATTTCTAATCATATTTTAATATTTCTATCCAAGAAAAAGAAAATCATATTTTGATCTACTCTTTTCTCCGTGTATAAAGCTTGGATTGGGCTAGTGGCCCCTTGTGGGTCCCCTTACCGACTTCCTAATAGATCTCCTATCTGGCTCAATGTGGGTTTTGAAAAAATAATAATAATAATAATAATAATTATTATTATTATAATTAAGTAGACTAAAATATTATAATTAGAAAGACTATGATCCAAAAATCTGTACCAATAGTAAGGCCAAATATATATAAAATAAAATAAAAAAGTCGTACTTATATTATAATGTTTTATAATGAGTTTTAAATATGAGTTAGAAATATGATTTTTATCTTCTTTTTTTATGCTCCCCATTTTTGTTCCTAATGAGTCAGGGCGATGCCAGCTGCCAGGTGGGGTGAGCTTCCCAAAGCTTACTGATGAGGCAAAATATGTCCCCTTCCTTAACACGGTTGAAACGTGTATGTAAATATGAACAAAAGACTAACCGGTCACCTCAGCCTCTCCTCGTGCCGAGCAGCCACCTCCGCCTCTTCTCATGTCAACCAGTCACCTCGGCTCGACCGACCTATCACCTCGGCTCGGCACAGCCAAATAAGGCACCCAGAAACATGCACACATCCACTCCTACATTCAAGAGACATGATCCCTGATCACGGGGGTAGGATTCTATCCACTACACATCATCAGAGGCATCCATCCTTCTCACGACTTGCACCTTCGAAATCAAAGGGGAATATTCTCAAAACATGCCTTGGAACCTGAAATATTCCCAGAATCACCAAGCCACTCCCCTCAAGGACTTTACGCCTAAACAGGACTCTTCCCAAATGCCCCTCATTCTCTCTCCATCAGCAGCCTATAAATATCAAGGTAAACCTCCATCATAGGGATCAATCACTTCTTTTACTGAAAAAGCTCTCTTGAGCATCTGTTGTGGAAAGATCTAACTTAGGCATCGGAAAGTCCCCTGTCGGGTCAGACCGGCTCTCCCCTGTCATCTCTTCTATGCAGGTCAGCTAAAGCACCAGGAACTACAGGGAAGAGCATCTGGTTAATTTTCACCGCATCAAATTGGCGCCGTCTGTGGAAAATAGTTATAAAAAGTCACCTTGGACCAATGCAATTAAAGAGTGAGAAGGTCGTTTCTTCTACGACAACACGAGTAAGATCCACCCGCGAGTTACCACTTGGACGTTCCCATTCACCACCAATGGCAGAGCAAGAGAATGTCCCAGCAGAGACCCTTCCACGAGGACCACAACAAACCAGGCCTGATGCGCAAGTTGCCTAGGGAGAGGGGGATCAACGCGAGTAAAACCCTCAGCTATCTCGCCATGTCCCATCATCCTGGGTAACTCACCCAAATATGGAAGAGCATATGCAGAGCCTGCAATTACAGGTGTTAGCGACAAATGCACTGGTGCGGGACTTCATACGTCAGTTTAGCTTGGCACTTCCAGTGCCACGGACTAGTTCAGCTCAGCTGCCTAGGCTTGTTATGGGCAGACAACTCAATGAAGAATCTCCTGACAACAGTGTCACCCCTCAATCAATAACAAGAAGGGGGTCGGCCAGAATGTCACGCACCGTTCACTCGGTACACCCCGCTCTCCTACCGAGGGGCTCAGGCAAGGTCTCATTCCTACCCAGGATGGGAGAGCTTGTCGTTCCATGCATCACTAGAGCCTAGAGACGCATGATGTCCATAGATCCCCACCCCAGGTAGGAAGACTCACTAGAGGCGTGCGTCCACACAGAGAAGAACGCGAAAACTCTTAGAGGATAGCTCGACGAGATCAACCCCATTGGAGTCAGGACTCGCCCATCAGGTCGACCAGAGGCGCACCACAGCAAGGTTAGGATCGGCCTGGTGATCACCAAGGCAGAGGAAGAAGCCCCAGAAGAGGTGAAAGGGCACATCGATCCCTGAATCTCCGAGCTGAGGAGAGAAGGGACGACCTGGAGAACCACATCTAGCGCCCCACTGAGAGAGTAGAAGGAATGCAGAGGCAAAGGCACCTGACCAATATAACTGTAACTCCAGCCCATAATGCACTATTCGACGAACTGATAGACTCCAAGCTATCCCCAAATTTTGTGATACCAGTCTTCAATGGATATGACGGTACCACATATCCCTATAATCATCTGTTGTATTACAGCTCGACCATGACAGTTCATGGTAGGTCAGACGCCATTCTCTGTCGAGCCTTCGCAACCTCATTAAAAGGAGCAACGCTGGTATGGATGTCGAACTTCTGGCCCCGGTCCATCCACAACTATGAAGAGCTAACAAGAACATTCCTCACACGTTTCCAAGCAAGTATGAAGTAGAAGCAAACTACGCAAAACGTGTTGAAAATGTGGCAGGGTGCAAGAGAGACTATAAGAGAGTTCCTTGCCTGATTCACCAAGGCGACACTGGAGGTGAAAAACCTACCGGAAGGAGTGGGGTATAGCACGTTGTGCAACGGGGTAATACACCCTGATCTAGTCCAGTCTCTGGCCCTTAACTTGTTAGAAACAATGCCCGAGCTGTTCAGACGATGCAATAAATATGCCAATACGGAGGAAGTCTTAGCAGCTAGAGGGATAGCTGACAGGAGTAATCAGTTAGAGAAAGAGAAGAAAAGGTCTCTGAGGCCTAAGGACAATTCCCGCGAGCCGAAGAAGAATAGAACAAATCGACCGCTTGACACTGATGAACCCGAGCGATATGAACTTGATTGTTTCCAAACAAACCTGCTCTTAGAAATCCAGGATCAGAAGTATTTTCGCTAGCCCAGGCCAATGACGGCTAAACCAGAGGAGGGGAACCCCAATCGGTATTGTTGATACCACTGAGATCATGGGCATGACACTGAAGACTACAAGTCTCTGAAAAGGGAAATCGATGAGCTCATCAAGGTTGGATACCTTAACAAGTATTTGAAGTAGAAATATGGAGGGAACTGACCCGAGCCAAGGAGAGATGATGTAAGGCCGAGCCACCGAAGGAACCAGTCACGGACTGAACTGACGCATATGATAACCAGCCAATGGGTCCAGCCATTCTAATAATCATGGGTGGACCCATGACGGAATCAATCAGAAAAGTCAAAGCACACTCATAGTTCGTATGCATCACGGAACAGCCTGTCAAAGCTCTCAGAACGGATCCACTCATTACGTTCTCTGACAAAGATCTTGAAGAGTTGAAGAGACCTCACAATGACGCTGTCGTAGTTCAATTAGTGGTGGCCAACCACCCCTTCCACAGGGTCCTAGTGGACATAGGAGCCTCCGTTGACCTCATGTCATACGAAGCCTTTATAAAACTGAGGCTTAGCACTGGGGCCTTAAAACTAATCCCAGGACCCTTGTACAGATTTTCAGGCACGCCAACAAAGCTAGAAGAAGTTGTAGACTTACCTGTAACCATCGGACAGGGAGCTCAGACAGCCACTACCATGGTCTCTTTTATGGTCGTCAAGATTGCTTCACCCTATAATGCAATCCTTGCCCTATCTCGTCTTAATGGCCTTGGGGCGATTGTGTCCACTAAGCACATGAAAGTTAAATTCTTCACCAGCAATGGAGTCAGGGAATGCAAGTCCAGCCAAAAGGAATCCTGGGAATGCTATGCCAACTTCATAAAATCTGTTAAGAAACCATGCTCGGGCCTAGCTTGTATGGTAGAAATTGTTGATTGCCGAGATGAAAGCCTCCTGAACAGAGCCGAGCCAGTTGAATAGTTGCTTACTGTCCCAATCACTGAGGCCGAACCGTAAAATCCAGTTCAAATCAGAGCAGAGCTGAGCTCCCAACGCCGCGATGAAATTTTGAACTACCTCGGCAAAAACTTTGATATTTTCGCGTGGAAAGCTTTTGATATGCCAGGCATCTCCAGGGCCGTAGTTGAACATAGTCTGGACGTTAACTCTAACTTCAAGCCTGTCCAGTAGAAGCGCAGGAACTTCACGACTAAGTGGAACACCATCATCAACAAGGAGGTTAACAAACTCCTAGGCGCAGGGTTTGTGAGGGAAGTAAAGTACCCAACCTGGTTAGCCAATGTGGTCATAGTTCCGAAGTCCAACGGAAAGTGGAGGATATGCATAGACTACACTCACCTGAACTAGGCCTATCCCAAAGACTGCTATCCATTGCCCCAGATTGACTCCCTCATAGACTCGACTGTGGGTGACAAGATGCTGACCTTCATGGACGCATATTCCGGCTACAACCAAATAAAGATGAAGGTGGAAGATGAGGAGAAAACTGCTTTTTTCACCACTCAGGGCAACTACTGCTACACTGCAATGCCTTTTGGCCTAAAGAATGTTAGAGCCACTTACCAGAGTATGGTGAATATAATGTTTCGAAGTTAGATCGGAAGAAATATGGAAGTTTACGTTGAAGATATGCTGGTCAAGAGTGGGAAAGGCATTGATCATGTACTAGATCTTAAGGAAGCTTTTGATGTCCTGTGGCAGAACCAGATGAGACTAGATCTAACCAAGTGTGCATTTGGAGTAACCTCTGGGAAATTCCTGAGCTTTCTAGTGTCGCAAAGGGGAATAGAGGCAAACCCCTCAAAAATTGAGGCTATTCAAGAGATGCGTTCGCCAAGAAACATTCACGAAGTTCAGAAACTGACGGGGTGCCTGGCCGCACTTAACAGGTTCTTGTCCCGAGTTGAAGATAGGTGTCTTCCTTTCTTCAAGCTACTAAAAGGAGGAAAATGTCAACAACAATTTCGCTGGACGAAGGAATGCAAAGCAGCTTTCGATGAAATCAAAGCTTGCCTTACCCGGCCCCCTCTGCTGAGCCGGCCAAAGCCCGGAGAGGAGCTATAGCTTTACCTCGTGAGAGAAGAGTCAAAGACCCAGAAGCCCATCTACTATGTGAGTCATGTGCTCCTAGAAGCGGAGAGAAGGTACCAGAGGATTGAGAAGTTTGCACTGGTATTGGTTGTGACAGCTAGGAAGTTGAGGCCCTACTTTCAAGCACATGCCATTACTGTACTAACTGATCAACCACTGAGAAAGTCACTCCATAGCCCTAGCATAGCATGACGTATGGTGAGTTGGGCTGTTGAGTTAAGTGAGCATAACATTGAATTCCGACTAAGAAGCACAATTAAGGGCCAGGCACTGGCTGATTTCTTAGTAGAATGTACACAAACTGAAGAAGCGACAGAGCCTAAGGTTGAGCTGAATAGAAGGTGGGACCTCTTTGTTGATGGATCCAGCACCACAGCGAGGAGTAGCGCAGGACTTGTGCTGAAAAGCCCTGAGGAATTCACGATATAGTATGCTCTTAGATTTGCATACCCCGCAACAATTAATGAGGCAGGATATGAAGCCCTGATTACGGGAATCAAACTAGCAAAGGCGATAATGGCAGACGACTTGGTCGCACATAGTGACTCCCAACTAATTGTGAACCAAGTCAATGGGCAATACGAGGCCAAAGAAGAAATGATGGCCAAATATTTGAAAGGAGTACGTCGTCTGATGACCAGTTTTAACACATTCGCGATGGTACAGATCCCGTGGGAGGAAAATGCAATAGCAGATGCCCTCTCCAAACTAGCTACGGCAGAACTTGGGGACTATGCAAGCTCGGTATACTTTGAAGTACTAAACCAACCTACCTATGAGCAAGAATTGATGTCCAGCGATACGCAGCAAGCCAAGCCGAGCCGAGCCGAGCTGGATGGACCCAATTGTGGATTATTTACGGGATGGACATCTCCCAGGGGATCAGATAGAAGCAAGGGCAGTCAAAAGGAGAGTGGCCAAATACACCCTTCAATATGGAACACTTTACAAAAGGACAATATCCTGGGCCCTGCTGAAGTGCCTGCCCCCGAACCGAGCTAAAGAGACATTTCGTGAAGTCCACGAATGAATTTGTGGGGGACACATCGGAGGAAGGGCATTGGCCTACAAGGTGTTGCACCAAGGATTCTACTGGCAAAAAATGCAACAAGATGCGATGAAGTTCGTCTGGCGATGCTTTAAGTATCAAGTACACGCCCCAATACCACACATCTCGACTACAAAACTTAGCTCCGTGATCTTCCCGATCCCGTTTGCAATGTGGGGAATGAATATCCTAGGACAGTTCAAGAAAGGGAAGGGCGGTGTCCAATTCTTGATTGTCGCTATTGATTACTTCACTAAATGGGTGGAGGCGCGTCCCTTAGCCAAAATCACTGAGCAGGCAGTGGAGAAGTTCGTGATGGACGTTTTCATATACCGCTATGGTGTCCCAAAGGTACTGGTCACAAATAATGGTCGACAATTCGACAATAAAAAATTCAGGCTCTTCTACAGTAACTTTAACATTGATTTCTGAAACACTGCTGTAGCACACCCGCAATCGAACGATCAGGCAAAAAAAGCCAACCACATACTCCTAGATGGAATAAAGAATAGGCTGGACTGAGAGAAGAAAAACTGGGTAGACCAACTACTCAGTGTACTTTGGGCATATCGCACCTTAGCTCGGACCGTCACAAAAGAGACCATTTCAATTAGCATACGAAACTGAAGCGTTAACCCCTGTGGAGGTAACCCAAGCCTCATTTCGATCAGCGGTGTTTGAAGCTTCACAGAACGAACCTAAGCTTCAAGCGAACATCGACTTCATAGACGAAGTTTGGGAAGAAGCACTTGTGCAAAATGAAACCTACAAGCAGAAAGTCCGGTAGTATCACAACCGAAGGGTTAAACCGCGGAGATTCATAGTTGGTGACTTGGTCCTCAGGAAAGTAGCTGCAGCAGACCCAAGAAGTGAAGGCAAATTAAGCGTGAACTGGGAAGGCCCTTACATAGTCTCCAAAGTGGTGTGCCCCGGTACTTACCACTTGCAGACTCAAGGGGGTACAACTATACCAAGGGCATGGAATGTTGAAAATCT
The DNA here is from genome assembly GCF_013358625.1 of Macadamia integrifolia. Lineage (NCBI taxonomy): Eukaryota > Viridiplantae > Streptophyta > Magnoliopsida > Proteales > Proteaceae > Macadamia > Macadamia integrifolia. The sequence continues at coordinate 28,359,708 of NC_056567.1, read as the reverse complement.
CAAAAAATTTTACCAGTAGACAGTTTTATCAGTAGATTGCATTGAAATCCCATCGATTGGGTGTTAGTCTTGTAGATTTTATATTGTCAGCACCTTAGCTTCCATATTTTAGTTATTCAATTTTATTCACGGAGCGGAATAGAGTGCATACCACACATCAATATACTATGAAGCTTCTCCCAAATATCTGGCTTTTCTAAGGAAGTAAAGACCTTAACAACTAAGGCATAAAGATCGAGCTCCAGCTCAGAAGCATCCAAGACCGAGCTCTAGCTCGGAAGCATCCAAGACCGAGCTCCAGCTCGGTAGCATCTAAGACCAAGCTCCAGCTCGGTAGCATCTAAGACCGAGCTTAAGCTCGGCACCATCATGACCAGACCCTAGTCTGGCAACTAAAAGACCATAACAACTAAGGCATAAAGATCGGGCTACAGCTCGATAGCATCTAAAACCTGACTCTAGCTCGGCAGCATCTAAGACCGAGCTCAAGCTCGGCACTACCAAGACCAAACCCTAATTTGGTAACTCAAAGACCTTAACAACTAAGGCATAAAGACCGGGCTACAGCTTGGCAGCATCTAAGATAAGGATACAGCTAGAAGGCATCTAAGATCGAACTCTAGCTCGGCAGCATCTAAGACCGAGCTCTAGCTCGGCAGCATCTAAGACCGAGCTCTAGCTCGGCAGCATCTAAGACCGAGCCCAAGCTCGGCACTATCAAGGCCAGACCTTGGTTTGGCAACTCAAAGATCTTAACAACTAAGGCATAAAGATCGAGCTATAGCTCAACAACATCTAAGGCCGAGATACAGCTCGGTAGCATCTAAGACCGAGCTCAAGCTCGGTAGCATCTAAGACCGAGCTCAAGCTCAGCACTATCAAGACTAGACCCTAGTTTGGCAACTCAAGACCTTACGCATTAAGGCATGCAAGCCCGAGCCCCAGCTCGGCACCTCAAGTCCTTACGCATTAAGGCATGCAAGCCCGAGCCTAGGCTAGGCACCTCAAGACCCTACGCATTAAGGCATGCAAGCCCGAGCCTCGACTCGGCACCTCAAGCCCTTACGCACTAAGGCATGTAGGCCCAAGCCCCGGCTCTGCACTTTAAGACCTTATGCATTAAGGCATGCAAGCCCGAGCACGGCTCGACACCTCAAGACCTTACGCACTAAAGCATGCAAGCCCCAGTCCTGACTAGGCACTACAAAAGACCTTAACGCAAGGCACCTCAAAAGATCGAGCCTAAGCTCGGCACCCTCTAAGACGGAGTCCAAGCTCGCCATTCTCTAAGATCGAGCCCCAGCTTGGCACTGCCAAGACCAAACCTAGGTTTGGCACCTCAAAAGATCACCCTCTAAGACCGAGCCCAAGCTTGACATTCTCTAAGATTGAGCCCTAGCTCGGCACCCCCATGGCTAGGCTTAGGCTTGGCACCTCAAGAGCGCATAAGCTAGACATGGAAGATCAATTCCAAGCTCAGCTAGGGAACGGAGCCACACTTAGGCAGCTATATTGATCCTTATCCTTCCAACAGTTACTTATTTCGAGCCGCGCTCAAAGTACAAGAAAATAAAGAAAGAAGCACAAGAATGCTGAGAGATGAAAACATCAAAACAAATTTTCCATTCATAAAAAAAAAGGGAAAAAAGCCCTCAAAAGTATATCGCTACCGAAGGAGACATCTACATAAAGAATTATATATACAAGGCTAATCTCGGGGGCTAATCCATGGTGGGACTAGCTCTTCACTTGGCTATCCTTCGAGTTGGGTCACCTCTTCACTAAAGTCGATCGAGCTACCAAGCTGCACCAAAGTAGCAGGGGTGGGAATGCGCTACTCATAGTCCATTAGATTATAGCCTGGCATCTTACTTAGGATGAACCGGATGGCATCGTCCGAGCCAACCTGAAACAAAGAAATGTTAACGTCAACCAACCATTTCTGACAGGACTAGGGGTTCAGCCACCTCATTGGCCTCCAGCTCAGCCCAATGTTGCCTTTCCAGCTTGCCAACCCTAGCTGCGAGCTCCTCCTCCTTACGAGCACCCTGAGTCTCGGACAACTCATCCTAGAGAGCATCATTCTCCTTCATCAAGTTACTGTTGGCATTAATTTGCTTAGCAACCTCCTGTCCCAACTCTCCGATTATCAACTCGACATCATTGGCACGGACCTCCTCAGATCGGGCCATTTTCTTCTCAACCTCCAATTGGCCTGTGATCTTGTGCAGCTCCCCATGAAGGTGTTTTGCCTCCTCCTCCGCCTTTGGACAAGTGATAGCCACGTCCTTGAACTGTTGAGCAGCCTCGATTGAGAAACTGAAGCAGCGTGTTTCGCACCAAATAGACAGCACATGCAGTACGAAAGTCGAGATCGAATTAAATGCTCTAGCAGATTGATCCGAACTTCTAGAGCAGGGGGTTGGTGATGAGGCAAAATATGTCCCATTCCTCAGCAAGACTGAAGCGTGTATGCAAACATGAACAGAAGACTGACCTGCCACCTCGACCTCTCCTCGTGCCGAGCAGCCACCTCGTGCCGAGCAGCCACCTCGGCCTTTCCTCATGCTGAGGAGCCACCTCGGCTCGCCACAGCCAAATAAGGCACCCAGAAACGTGCACACATCCACTCCTTCATACAAGGGACGTGATCCCTGATCACGGGGGTAGGACTCTATCCACTACACGTCATCAGAGGCATCCACCCCTCTCGCGACTTGCACCTCTGAGATCAAAGGGGAATATTCCCAAAACATGCCCTAGAACCCAGAATATTTCCAGAACCACAGAGCCACTCCCCTCAAGGACTCTACGCCTAAACAGGACTCTCCACAAATGCCCCTCCTTCTCTCTCCATCAGCAACCTATAAATATCAAGGTAAGCCTCCATCATGGGGGATCAATCACTTCTTTTACTGGAAAAGCTCTCTTGAGCATCTGCTGTGGAAAAATTTGACTTAGGCATCGGAGACCCCTGTCAGGTCAGCCCGACTCTCCCCAGTCATCTCTTCTGTGCAAGTCGACTAAAGCACCAGGAACTGCAGGGAAAATCATCCGGTCAATTTTTACCGCATCACTAAGCATAATAGAATGAAGACCCAGATTAGTTTGGAGTTTGGACCACAAAAGGGTTCATGGTTAGCACTAACCCATTATGTTTTTGCAGTTTACAGTTGCACGCCATGCGTGGCCTCGTGGGCTAGCAATTGGCAATAAGTTTTTGGGCCCATGAAACTAGTAAATACAGATTAAAGTTAAGAGCAAATGCTATTCTGTTTCGATTATCCATTTTGATTTCGATTTTGTTATCCGGTTTGAGTTTGGCTTAATCATTCAGTTTGAATTCGATTTTGGCTAGACTCCAGTTTCAAAAGATTTGTAATAGCATTGAGGAAGATGAAAGTTACAAAATCATTCAAATGCCTTAAAAGGCTTATAATATAAACTATATATGTTCAAAACAATTTAAACACACCAGAAATCTAATTCTACTTTTAATAATCCTTGAAATCAAAGAGTTATATAGGTGTAATGGTTTTGTATTGGTCCGATCAAGGTTTGATTTATTCGGTTGAAACCGATGATTTTTCGGTTGTGAACCAAACCAAAACCAAACATTAATATTATAAATCACAATTAAACCTGAATAGCTTTCTTTGCACAAAGATATGGTTGATTTGTATTATCCTTGATCCACCGACCCTGTAGTAGCGGATGCCTCGTGCACTGGACTGCTCTTTTTTTTAATCCTTGATCCAGAGACATTATCGGGGCTCTAACTCGGTGATGGAAACTTCATTGACAGATATTGGAGCCGACCTGCTTTTAGATTGATCTGATTCAGTGTCCTGCATTTGTTTCCCTTCCATAAGCATGTCTGATCCCATTCTGCTCCGCATGAAAAATGCTGGTTCTGAGGGTGATGGAAGAGTAACTGTAAAGCTGCTCAACATAAGGACTATGTTTGCCATAGTGGGTCTATCAGCAACATCTTCCTGAACACACAATAACCCCATTTGAATGCATCTCATAATTTCATTTCTTGAAGAATTTCCCCTCAGGTTTGGATCAATCATCTCCAAGGTTGTTCCTGCATTCCAATGTTTCCATGCCTGCAACAATTAATCCATACCAAGTCATTAGGTACATCTGGTTTAAGGTAAACTAAAGGACCTAGTAACGTTCTAGTAGATAGTAGCAACATACAGTAATGAAGGAAAAAGACTTACATAGCTTATAAGGTCCTCAGCAAAGTCTGTTTGATAGAAACTACTACTCTTCTTTCCAGTTATAATCTCCAAAACTAATACACCAAAGCTGAATACATCTGATTTGACTGAGAACTGCCCATGCATTGCATATTCCGGAGCCATGTAACCACTGCAAGCAATTATTATTAGAAAATTTAACAGCTACCAGTAACTTTCTACAAGATCACATTTCTCATCAATTAATCTTCATTGGCTAACCTTTGTTGTGGAAACTGATGTCAAGATGCCTAGTCCTAACCAAGAATACAGTTCCATGTCCAGCATTTCTGAACCATCTTCATGAAAAATCACACTGTTTATCTTTCACCTAGGTCTAACTGCTATAAGCCTTGTCCAAATTAAGGTCTGGTATGACTCACCAAACTAATCTAATACATCCATTTCCTTTAGCTCTCTCTTTTTGTGAAACAATATAATAGAGGTTGTAGATTTAATAGATTATGCACTTAATTTTTTCTCACCAGTCCTGGCCGAAGCCTAACATTTTATATGGCGAGGGAGAAAAACCACTTATTTAAAAACTTGACAAATGTGAATATTTCGAAATGTTTTCTTCGATATGACTATGAGAATGAATGAGGCTCTAAAACTTACTAAGTTCCAACAACTCTGTTTGTATTTCCTTGACTTTGGTCCACGCCGAATAGTCTTGCCATTCCAAAGTCTGAGATCTTGGCATTCATTTCTTCATCTAACAAGATATTGCTGGGTTTAAGATCCCTATGAACAATACGAAGACGGGAATCTTCATGAAGATAAAGAAGGCCTCTAGCAATCCCTTCTATGATCTTGTAACGTCTCTGCCAATCTAACTGAATGGATTTCTCAGGGTCTGCAGTCATCAAAATAAAAAGGTAGAATTAGAATTTGGGATTTGAGCTATCTTGAAATTTAGATGCATGGACAAGAGAGGATAAAATGTCCTGAGTTTCAGTTATACATCCACATTTGCATAAATTGGAATGTTTAATTCATGGAAATCCCTATAACGTGAGAGAAAAAAACTCTAGGGAAGAAAAAAAAAAGGAGAGAAGTGTGGGGCGAACCAAATAGGAAATAATCGAGGCTTTTGTTGGGTACAAACTCATAGATAAGGATTTTTTCCTCTTCCTCCAAGCAAAAACCCAATAGCCGAACCAGATTGCGGTGTTGAAGCTTTGCAACTAACATAACCTCATTCTTGAATTCTTCTGCACCTTGCCCTGATTGTCTTGAGAGTCTCTTGACCGCAATTTGTTGTCCATTGGGAAGTTTACCCTGATGATATAATACAAGTGATTAATAAGTTTTTGTATCTTCATGATAAAATGAAAACTAGTTTTAATTATGAATCTACTTTCTTATCAGAATTTCTATCGCTCAATGAAATTGGACATAGAAGAGTTCTACTTCATTTGCTACATGTTTGTAAATTCTTTCTTACCTCGTAAACAGAACCAAATCCCCCTTCACCAATTTTATTTTCCTCAGCAAAGTTGTTTGTGGCTACAAGGATCATACTGAACTCAAATTGCAATGCCGCTGCACTTTTAATTGCATTTTCTCCTGTGCATAAGCCACAAGGGGATATAATTTAAAATCTGACCTTCGAAAAGAAAGAATGAATGAATAAAATAAACATCCCAACAAGATCAAGCTGTTCAAGAAGATTAGGAACCATTGGCTTCTTTAACCACTTGGGATAAAAGATGCAAGATTACATTCAGAACTTAAATCCATAAATCTATGGCTCCAACTCCAAGACTGAACCTCCATGTCAACAAGTTCAAGGATCAAAGACACTGAACTTTGGATGATCAAATCAAGTGTTTTAGAGTACATTAAAAGACTAAAGCTTTTACCATCATCCTTTGACGGGCCCTTCTTTTTCTTCCGGACTACCAAACAGAGAATACAGAAAAGAATCACTCCGGCAGCGGCAATTGGCACAAAAATGGCAACAAATTTTGTAGACGAGCTTCCCTTTTTCTCTGCATAAGCAATTTGAAACAAAAAATTAATATTCTCAAATTTGAAAAAATGATTATAAATACTGATTTGATGCTTGGCCATGCCATGGCATCATAAGAAACTTCACTTCTCATAATACTAAAATAAAGTTAATTTTGAGCTTGGAATTAGAGTCATCGTTCCTGAGCCTGAACTCAATTCATTTGGTACATCCACTGGATAGACCCAAATCAGTATTTAATGGATCCATCGCAGGAAAATAAGTGGAAACAGAGTAGCAGTTCCCTGTTTAGGGATATTGAAGAGAATTTAAAAATATTCAAGTAGCTCACCAGGAATGGCAGGAGTGGTAGTTCTGTTATTCGGAGGCGGCGGAGAAACAAGACGAGTAGGCGAAGGAGCCGGTGCTGAAGCTGTGACTTGATAGAAAGGGTACAACTCATACCTGATGTTACAACTCGGATTAATAACCCTTCCTCCTTGCTTGCCGTCACAGCAACTGGGGAGAGAAGCAATGTTACCCACAAGGCATCTGTCACAATCGTTCGTTGTTAGATCAGGGCTGCACTGTGTCAAACAATACAACTTCTGAAATTGGGAAACATTAGCATCTCGAGTGCCAAATCTCTCAGAATCGGAGGCAGCTTTAGTGGCAGCGTCGGTCATGGTAGTGGCTAAGAGCTGATTAAACTGTTTCGGATTAGATACGTTCTGTGTATTCCACAAGTAGACGGCAGGGTCATCGGATTCAGTGGAGAAGAAGGACTGATTGGAGTAGCGGAGCGTACACATTTCGTACCAAATGATTGCGATTTTCCTGTCTGGGCATCGCTGGAGAACATCATTAACAGCGGTCTTGACGCAATCAAGACAGACATCGCGGGTTACGTCGCCTCTGCAGTAGTAGTGGCCGTAAACGGTATTAGGACTCCGGCCGATGGTGGCGTTGTGATAGGCGTTGATGGAGTTGGAAGTGGCGTTGGAGGAAAGAGAAGAAAGGAGGATGTTGCGGTTAGTTTGATAGGTACTATGATTTGCGAAAACAGTAGTGTTATCGCAAAAATGGTAGACATAATATTGTTCGGCACAGCTGGTGAAGCTGAAGAGGAAGGAGAGGGCAACGAAGAATAAGAAGAGCAATACTGTTGTGGGTCTTGGGGTTGTGTTGCTACATGGTTCCATTGTTTCTCCAATTCTTCACCTCCTCCACCATACACTCTCAATTCCCAAGGCTTAAGAAGAAGACTTAGGCAGAGAGGACACAGAGTCTTCCTTAACCATCTGCAGAATTTTCAGGTAAGGTGAGGTCGGTGAGGGTCACTTAAGGCCGTAGCTCGCACGGCATGGGTTCCTGACCAAAGGGCAAAGATCAGCTTTGACTCTCTGGTTGGGAATTTTCGTTTGAATTGTCAACAAGATTGGGCATAGATGGAGATTTTGGCGCAATAAGATGCAGTGAAATTCGAGATGGTGATACCCGGTGAAAATCCATCGAACGGCTGAGAATTACTCTTCGTGGCGTCGACACATTAAAGCTGCAGACCACGTTCGTTTTTAGTAAAGAATCCATCCCATACTTGCTACTCTATTTATCTTGAAAATCTGAACCTCATACCTAACATCTATTCACAGAATTCTCAATTCACTCTAACTTGTAACTTACGAATGAATTTTAAACCATCTGTGGGTAAACTTATGATGAAATGAGCATTGGGTCCATCAAACTAGACTCCAAACAAGTGAAAGTGGTGAGAACATATAATAATCATACATTCATACCCACAAAGTTTGACGAAGCCACCCCACTTAGCGGCCTTTTATTTATTTAAATCTTAAATTCCCCACTTAATTATTACTAGATTTTTTTTTGTTTGGTAAAAATCACACGATGTCACAATAGATATTGAGGCTAAAATGGTTTCTTTCATAGAATCATATGAGTGGGTTATTATCAAAATAAAATAATAATAATAATAATAATTCGAGTGGGCACAATGGAGTGTTCCACTTCTAGTATGATTATTTATTTATTTATTTTATGATAATTATGATAAATAAATAAAATAATGAAAGGATGGGACGGAAGGGAGAGAGACGAGCCCCAACGATAAGAGAACAATCAACTCCATTGGCATCAATCTCTGGCTTGGCACATGTTGGAGTAGAGATCAAGGTTAAAGTGTAACCACACATATTCCACCTTGAACATCACTTCTGTTGTTGCGCAGAGTAGAACAAGAGTCTTCATAAATATATATATATATATATATATATCAAAAATTAAAAATTAAAATAAATAAAATAAATAAAAGACCCAAGACATGTGCTTGGAATTGGAATGTCACCAGACACTGAACCAAGGGGCTATTGACCAGTAGATGCCTCTCTCCTAGAGGCCAGGGAAATTTGGGATATTCATTGTGCTGTCTGGGATAAATACTTTATGCTTAATTTTTTTTTTCTTTTTTCTTTTTCTATCTAAGAACCCATTGAGCAATGTTGCCATTAGTAGCACCAATGATCATCTATTTTTACACAAATCTATCCATTCTTTTTTTTTTTAGTAAAGCATCTATCCATTCATACATGCATATAAGAGGGTTCAATCTTCAAGCCAAAGCTGTCACCATTAATTAGACTAAATTATACTCGAAGGGGAAATTGTTTTCATACGGTGAAGGGTCAACCACCATTCTAGAGTCATTACTCATTAATATCTGGCCCTCTATTCTTTTTTATTCATATGAAAATTTATCATTTCATTTCAATGTGGCCAATGTATATAAAACTATTTGATTGTATTACAAATTAAACCTTGATTAAGCAGTAGAGTACAAAAACAAAAATATACATATTAGCAAGACTATGGTCCAAATTTTGTACCAATAATAAAGTCAAGACTTATATTATATTTTAGGACTCAGGATCGGTTCTTTTGTCGTGTGGGGAGGCACATAGGATCCAAGCAGGGTATAGATTATTCTTTTCGTCACCACTCTGTCTAGAAATAGGGGCACATAAGTAGATAGTAATATTTTCCCTATATTTTATCATGGGTGTTAAAATATGGGTCTCATGCAATTTTCAGTTTCATAGGAATTTAAAAAAAAATATATATATATATATATATATTTTTTTTTTAAGTGAAAAACATAATTTATTTCTAGGGATAATGTTTTTTATTTAAGAGTGTACACTAGCACCTCTTTATTTATTAATTTTTTTTTAAGATAAGGATTCTAACACTTATGAAATGATATATTTATCATATGTCATAGGAGAAGAGAAATAGAAAAAGGATGCATGGGTATAACCTAAACTCTTGGATGGAGAATTCAATCCCTTATTTATATATATATATATATATATATATAAAATCTTTGCTTGATCGAGTACTCTTCCACCAATATAAGGACAAACAAAAATACGCACAAAGGCGTCAAGATGAATGAAATTTATTATTTAACATGAGACATGACAATAATTTTGCACCCCAGTGTTTTGAGGGCATGTACAACGCGATCCGACACGGTTCTTATTCCCTATTTTGAGGGTCGCTCGAACTAAACCTAATCCATCGAAGAAGACACGAGTGGTGCGTTGACGCAAGTCATGATTTATTGCTCAAGTCTTCCATCATTTAAGACCCTTTGTGCGTGAAAAGTCAACAGTCAACACACGTGATTGACCACTAAGGGTCTTGTCCTTTTATTTGGCCCCCAGCCCTTTTCGTCCTTAGTTGCGTGATTGAGGTCATGTTTCAATTAATTTGAAATTGAAAAAATGCATAACTAATTGGATCAAATTTTTCAAAAGTTGTCATTCAGTAACATGCGGACAAAATTTGGCTGTTATCCGAGTTGTAGCCAAGTAACTACAACACCTACTAGTTACCAAAAAAATAAAATATTCACTTCTTTCTAGATCATAAATATCCTCTTAGATTATAATATTTTACAAAATGCCCTTTTAGATTCTATTTCTTTGATTGCCACAGAGATTACAGCTACTTCGTTGTAACTCGAGCAGCAGTCAAATTTTGTCCCGCACGTACAAGAGGTGGTGAGGGATTCTAGATGCCCTGTAGCGCACATAGACTAGGAATGACTTGGCTATTTTTAGTTGTTGGATGTGCCCTACACGTCATGTAAACTATAGAAAAAAGAGATTGAAAATGATCAAGGTCACATGACCATTCCATCATTCAGTCACCGGAGAAAACTTTGTCCTAACTATTCAGCCAATTTTCCAAATTAGTGGTAAATATTGTCAAAATCAAATCCAATACCATACATTCCAATTTTCCAAAATTGATATCAAATGCTATTCTGTTTTGGTTATCCAGTTTGAATTCAATTTTGATTAAGATCATAAAATCTGTAATAGTATGAGGAAGACGAAGTTTATAAAATCATTGAGATGCCTTAAACTACACTAAAAAATATTCGACAACATTTGAGTTTCATGTCTATTGATGGTATGATAAGATTTTTTTTTTTTTAAATGAATTTTTAACTTAAAAGAAGGGAAAAAGAGAGCTATTCTCTTTCTCTTTCTCCCTTTATATTTTGAAATTCCTAAAAACTCTCTATCTCTCTCTCTCTCTCTAACCTTGCTGCCCAAATCTATACCATTGCCTTTGGCTACGAAGTGTTTGCGGATTTCGACAAGACAACCGAGTACCTCGTTCCCACCATGCACAAGATCCAGGCCATACTAATCAAATACAATCACAATTCCACCATTTTGTCATTGTCACCCATCCATAGCACTCATTGCTCTCTACAACTCATACTCATTCCCCGCAAGATCCTTCAAATAGAAGCTAGCCAAACTTGTCATCAAACTCATACAGGATGAGAGAGTAGAAGATGTCTAAGTGGATGAGAAGGCAGGACGGAGCAGAGTTGGGGAGTTGTAGGGTGCGGTGGAGAGCTTCAGAAGAAGGGGATTGGGATGGGAATTGGGGATTGGGATTGGGGGTGGGGAGATGGAGCAGGGGTTGCATGGGGAGGGGGCATTGTAAAGGGTTCGCTGATGGCAGAGGACGAGGGGGAGGGAGTGGTAGTGGGGGTCAAGGGTTAGAGCAAAAGGAGAGGCGAGACGCAAAGGATGCGAATCAACGGAATGTAGTTGGAATTTTAAAATATTAGCTGAAAGAGAGGTGGGGAACCAGAAAAGAAGTTTTGAGTAAGCGAATTTGAGTAACACTAGGACAAGTTTAGAGAAATATAGTTTACTCAAATTTAATTGCAAATGGGAAGATAAGTGAAATACAAAGAACTATGGTACAACAACAACTACAACAATAAGAATTACGGCTAAGCCTAGGCACCATGTAGGAGACCACTTTTCCAACAAACTCATCAGGCAAGAAGTTGGTGGATGGGAAATTACTCCTAGCATGCAATGATCTCGCTTTCCTTAAATTTCTCTTCTCCACCAGTGCTGTTTTGCTCTTCATTAATAACCCTTTTTTGCAAAGTAGCCCTTTCCTTTGCTAGTTGCCAACCCTACTCTGTTTCTTACTCTTGAGGAATATATGAATTCTGTTCACTTGCTTCTATGAATGGATTTTTTCTCTTCAAGGCATAGCTAAATGTTGCACAAAACCCAACCACAGTTGATGATTAGCATACACTTATTATGCATTACCCTTGATCTACTCACATTATCTGGGCTCTAACTCAGTGACTGAGATTTCATTGATGGATATTGCTGTCGACCTGCTTTTTGATTGATCTGATTCCGATTCCATTCTACTTCTCACAAAAAATGCTGGCTGTGAGGGTAATGGAAGAGTAATTGAAAAGCTGCTTAACATAAGGACTATGCTCGCCATAGTGGGTCTAGCAGCTATATCTTCTTGAACACACAATAACCCCATTTGAATGCTTCTCATCAGTTCACTTCTTGAACAATTTTTTCTCAGGTTTGGATCAATTATATCCAAGATTGTTCTTGAATTCCAATGTTTCCATACCTGCAACAATAGAACCATACAAGTCATTAGGTACCTCAAGTTTAAGACAAATTGAAGGACTTAGTAATGATATGAGCAACATACAATAATTAAGGAACAACACTTACATAGCTTATAAGGTCCTCAGCAAAATCTGTTTGATAGAATCTATTGTTCTTCTTTCCACTAATAATCTCCAAAACTAATACACCAAAGCTGAACACATCTGATTTGACTGAGAATTGCCCATGCATTGCATACTCCGGAGCCATGTAACCACTGCAAGCAATTATTATTAGAAAATTTAACAGTTCACAGTAACTATAGAGATTCTACAAGATCACATTTCTTATCAATTAATTTTCATTGGATTCTATATATAGATTCAAAGGCCCAACCAAAACTCCTTTTTTTTGAAAGAAAAAAAAGTCGGCTAACCTTTGTTGTGGCAACTGATGTCAAGTTGCCTAGTCCTAACCGAGAATACATTTCCATCTCCAGCATTTCCAGATGGACTGAAACATCATACAGCTTATCTTTCACCTAGGTCTAACTGCTATAAGCCTTGTCCAAATTAAGGTCAGGTATGACTCACCAAACTAATCTAAAACTATATCTATTTCCATTAGCTCTTTGTTTTTGTGAAACAATGTAATAAAATAAAGACTAGATTTAAAAGATTAAGCACTTAATTTTTACTCACCCAGCCTAGCTGGAGCCTACAAATATTAGCCAACATTTTCCATCGGGATGGAGAAAAATCATTTACTAATGAACTCGACAAATGTGAATGCATCAAAATGTTCTCTTTGATCATGCCTATGAGAATTAATGAGCTCTGAACTTACTAAGTCCCAACTATTCTGTTTGTATTTGCTTGAGTTTGGTCCACCCCAAATATTCTTGCCATCCCAAAGTCTGAGATCTTGGGATTCATTTCTTCATCTAGCAAGATATTGCTGGCTTTAAGATCCCTATGAATGATACGAAGGCGGGAATCTTCATGAAGATAAAGAAGCCCTCGAGCAATCCCTCCTATGATTTTGGAACGTCTCTGCCAATCTAACTGCATGCATTTCTCAGTATCTGTGGTCATCAAATAAAAGGTAGAATTAAAATTTAGGATTTGATCAAGTTGACAAACAGTTCATAGGGATCTAATAGGCTGGTGCACAGACAAAAGAGGATGCAGTGTCATGAGTTTCAATTGTGCTTCCACATTTGCATAAATTGGAATGCATAATTCATGGAAATCCATTTAACAATCTTGTTGGGAGACAATTCAAAAGAACAATTAGAATAAGGTCGCAATTCATTGCATTAATATTTCTCAAATGTGAAAGAAAACAACTCTGGAAATAAAAAAAGAAAGGGAGAGAAGTGTGTGGGGGCGAACCAAATAGGAAGTAATCGAGGCTTTTGTTGGGTATAAACTCATAGATAAGGATCTTTTCTACTCCCTCCAAGCAAAATCCCAATAGCTTAACCAGATTGCGATGTTGAAGCTTTGCAACTAACATAACCTCATTCTTGAATTCTTCTGCACCTTGCCCTGAGTATTTTGAGAGCCTTTTTACAGCAATTTCTTGTCCGTTGGGAAGTATACCCTAATGACATGTACAAGCGATTAATAAACTTCTATATCATTGTGATTGAATGAAAGACATCTTCAATTATTTTGAATTCATATAATCAGAATTTCTATGGCATAATGAAACTTGACATACAAGAATTCTTGTTCATTTGCTACATGTTTGTAACTTCTTTCTCACCTTGTAAACAGAACCAAACCCCCCTTCACCAATTTTATTGACCTCAGCAAAGTTGTTTGTGGCTGCAAGTACTGTACTGAACTCAAATTGCAATGACGCCACACTTCTAAATGCATTTTCATCTGTGCACAAGCCACAAGGGGAAATAAGTTAAAATCTCATATTTGAAAACAATGAATGAAAAAAATAAAACACCTCAACAAGATCAAGATGTTCAACAAGATTAGGAACATTCAGATCTTACATCCGCAAATCTGCGGATCCAACTCCAAGATTGAACCCTCCAATTCATCAAGTTAAAAAAGCAGAGACACTGAAATTTGGACGATCAAATCAAGTGTTTTAGAGTAGATAAAAAGACCAGAGCTTTTACCATTGCCCTTTGGTAGGCCCTTCTTTTTCTTTCGGATTAACAAACACAGAATACAGAAGAGAATCACTCCTGCTGCAGCAATTGGCACCATAATGGCAACAAATTTGCTAGACGAGTTTTCTTGTTTTTCTGCATAAACAATTAAAAAACTAAATATTATTCCCAAATCTCACGCATGATGATAAATACTGATTTCAGATTCACATCTAATACTAGGCCAAGGTCTCCTAATTTCGAGCTTGGAATTAGAGAATTGTTCCCAGAGCCTGGACTCAATTCGTTTAGTATATCCACTGGATAGCCCAAGTCTTAGATTGCCTGATAAGTTTTTCAGAAGTAATTTCAATTTCAAGAAAATTCCTCTTTCTCACCCCCTGCCCCGAAAGGAAAAAACGATTCTGAACATTATTTAATGGATCCAGCTTAGGAAGATAGAAATAAGTGGAGAACAGAGTAGCAGTTCCCTGTTTAGAACTCTTAAGTAACTCACCATGAGCAGAAGAGGAAGTTCTGTTGCTCGGAGGCGGCGGAGCTGAAGCTGTGACTCGATAGAAAGGGGACATCTCAAACCTAATGTTACAGCTCGGATTAAAAACCCTTCCTGCTTCCTTGCCGCTACAACAATTGGGAAGGAAAGCGATGGTACCCATAAGACATCTATTACAGTCGATCCCTGATATATCAGGGCTGCACTGTGCCAAACAATACAACTTCTGAGATTGCGAAAAATTAGCTTCTCGAGTGCTGAATCTCTCAGAATTGGAGGCAGCTGTAGTGGCGGCCAAGTTCATTGTATCTGCCAATAGCTGATTAAACCGAGTCGGATCAGAGACGTTTTGTTCATTCCAGATGTAGTCGGCAGGGGCATCGATGACAGTGGTGAAGAAGTTCTGGCTGGAGTAGCGGAGAGTACACATGTCGTACCAAATGTATCCGATTTTGCAGTTGGTGCAGCGCTGGAAAATGTCAGTAGCGGCGGCTTTGACGCAATCACGACAGACGTCGTGGGTGGCATCGCCTCTGCAGAAGTAGTGGCCGTAAACGGTATTGGGACTCTGGCCGACGGTGTCGTTACGATAGCCGTTGTTGGAATTGGAAGTAGCATTAGAGGAAAGAGAAGAGAGGAGGGTATTGAGATTGGATTGATAGTTACTGTGGTTAGCGAACATAGTAGTGTTGTCGCAGAAATGGGAGAGGTAAGATTTGTCGGCGCAGCTGGTGAAGCTGACGAGGAAGGAGAGGGCAACGAAGAAGAAGAGCAGCACGGCTGTGGCTCTTATGGTCTTGTTGGTACATGGTTCCATCACACCTTCAATCTCAGAGCTCAAGAAGAAAAGGGCAGAGAACAGGCAGTCTTCTTTGATCATCCGAAGACCTTTCTTTCAGGTAGGGATCAGATAAAGCCGTAGATCGCCAGCAAGGGTATGGTCTCTCGCAGCCTCACGCTTGCGTAGCCTGACCGAAGACCAGGTTTGACTCTTTGGTAAGGAATTTCAACTTCGTAATGAGAAGGCACCATGAGAAGGAGGCTTCTCTTTACGTCTTTACTCAGAAATAAAATAAAATAAAACAAAAACGAGAGGGTTCTCTAAGCAAGAATGATTTTTAAATAAGAAGATTTTGAAGTTTTACCACATCGGCTATTTGGAGCATAAGTCAGTGAGATTATGATAAATCTTTTCTGCTTATCTACCTAATTCCAAAGCAAAATTACACCCCGCCACCCGGACCCGGAAAACAAAACAAATCCTCCCTCCCCCCAAACAACCAAACCAAGCACGCACCCTCAAGTGCTCTCAATCATTTGATACACGTTGAAGATGATCTAAATGTGTGATAATTTCACACATTCCTATGGGATCCTTTAATAATCTCACACTTTTGAGAATGGTGAGAACATCTTAGATTCTTAGAATCATAAACTCACAAAGTTTGACTAGTAATTAATCCCTCTTTTAGAGTTATCTAAAGAATTTAGGTTACCGAATCAATTGTATGATTTATATTGTATTTCACAATTTTTTTTTTTTTTTTTTTTGGAATGTTTGATCATTCTATGGTGAGGAGGGAATCTTTTCATCCATGGTGTTTTAACTTTGTGATTAGACTCTTAAAATATTTTTGTCAATCACAGTGAAGAGAATATTTTCATCCGTAGTATTTTGACTTGTTTACAATTGAATCCAACCAAAAATTATGTAATAGCATAATTGGGACTCTTTAGAGGCTTGAATCACACTTAAACATATTCAAAACCTTATACGTATACCACAAATTTAAAAAAAAAAAAAAAAAAAAAAATTCAGTTACTTTTGAAATAAAAAAGTTGCATGGAGGTAGTGGTTATGGATTGGTCCAACCACGTTTTGATTTGGATGCTTTTTATTTTGTGATTTATTTATTTTCTATCTGATTTATGGTTTATTCGATTTATCAGTTTGGAACGGGTGATTTTCTGGTTATCAATGGAATCGAACCAAAAAGTAATATTCAAAATTAAAAAAATGAGTCGATTAATTTCGATTTGATTCTAAACAGTGGATTTTTATTTCAGTTTTCTTTTGACACACAATCTTTTTTTTTTTTCCTGTGGATGAGTGACCCTCATAGTCAATCAGATCCAAATCCATTCCGGCAGCTGGGCTGCCTAGAGAGGCTTCTGGTGGTGGTTAGGATCCGATCATGCACCCCAACACATGATCGATCCTCCCAACTGTTGGATGCTTCTCTAGCCAGCAAAGCCGTTGGAGAGTATCCAAACACCAACCAATATGCCAAATTTAGTAATGCACATCAACCTAAAGACCATAGAATAAGTAGATAAGTTAGTGTTAAACACCTAAAATGTGACAAAGAAGAAGAGCGATATGAAATGGGTGCTTGGGGTGGCACAGATCTCTAACTTTGAAGTAGAAGAACAATAAATTTTATCTATAAGAAGAAGATTATTGAAAAGTTAGGCGTTGGGGTAATCTTAGGTAGATTCTCATGCACAGATTCCAAGTATTAGCGTTGAGAAGTCCACATTGAGCTTCAAGATTATCAAAATGGTTCCATAGATATGCTCCCTCCATTCACTGTCTAATCTAAAGAAGAAAAAAAAAACCAAAGTTAGGGGTGTGATGAATAAATCATTAAATGTTCGTTGAGTTTTACATACTGGCTTTTTCATTGTTTAAGGCTCTCTTTGGCATGATTTCAATATATGTTTCAAATTTTATTTTCGCTATTAAGTTGTTGTTATCCATAGAACTCAATACTTTCTACAATTCCTACTCGTCCTTCGTAGGATCCTTCAAACTGGATCGAATTGAACCCGTCGTCAAACCCATACGAGACAAGGCAGCAGAAGGTGTCTCAGTGGATGAGAACAGGACGAAATGGGGGCTAGTGAGTTGCAACGGTAGAGGTGGAGAGTTGAAGGGGGAGGGGACTGGGGCAAGACGAAGCAAGGGATGTATGTGGAGAAGGCATTGTAGAGGAATTGTGGGGGTGGGGGCAAGGGTAAGAGCAAAGACTAGGCGAGATGAAGGGGATGCGAATCGACAAAGTTGGTTAGAGGGGTAGCTCAAGAATTTTTAAATATCAGAGGAAAAAAGAGAGATATGACCCAGAAAAGAAGTTTTGGGTAAGGGAATTTGAGTGATTATAGGACAAGTTTAGAGGAATAATAGTA
The DNA here is from genome assembly GCF_013358625.1 of Macadamia integrifolia. NCBI lineage: Eukaryota > Viridiplantae > Streptophyta > Magnoliopsida > Proteales > Proteaceae > Macadamia > Macadamia integrifolia. Next base: position 28,341,704 of record NC_056567.1, on the reverse strand, counting down.
TTTTTACTCAAATTTAATTGCAAATGAGACGAGATTGGAAATATAAACATTTATGGTACAAAAGCATTTATACAACAACAATAAGAAGAAAGGCCAAAGCCTAGGCCTCCCATAGCAGAATACTCAATGGGGTGGTTGCCCAGATATAATGACAATGTGCTAAGTGCCAACCACTTCCCTAGCAAGCTCATTAGGCAGCAGGAAGTAGTCAGATGAGACATAACCCCTAGCATGCAAACAGGACCTCGCGTTCCTTAAATTTCTGTTCCTCACTACTTTGCTCTTTCATTATCAACCCCTTTGCCAGTCGCCAACACTACTATGTTTCTTGCTGTGAGGAATATATGAATTCTATTCACTTGCTTCAGTGAATGGATTATTTTCATTCAAGGCATAACATAATGTTGCACAAGCCCAACCACATCATACACTTACTGTCCCTTACCCTTCATCCACTCACATTATCTGGGTTCTAACTCAGTGACTGACATTTCATTGAAGGATATTGCTGTCGACCTGCTTTTAGATTGATCTGATTTAGATTCCATTCTGCTACGCAAAAAAAAGGCTGGTTCTGAGGGTAATGGAAGAGTAACTTTTAATCTGTTCAACATAAGGACTATGTTCGCCATAGTGGGTCTGTCAGCTACATCTTCCTGAACACACAATAACCCCATTTGAACGCATCTCATCACTTCACTTCTTGAACAATTTTCTCTCAGGTTGGGATCAATCAAATCTGAGATTGTTCCTGCTTTCCAATGTCTCCATGCCTGCAGCAATTGAACCATACAAGTCATTGGGTACACAGGCTCTAAGGTAAATTGAAGGACCTAGCAATAATGAGAAATACACAGTAATGAAGGAAAAAGACTTACATAGCTTAAAAGGTCCTCAGCAAAGTCTGATTGATAGAAACTACTATTCTTCTTTCCAGTTATAATCTCCAAAACTAATACACCAAAGCTGAATACATCTGATTTGACTGAGAACTTTCCATGCATTAGATACTCCGGAGCCATGTAACCACTGCGAGTAATTATTATTAGAAAATTTAATAAATAATGGTAACCATGGAGATTCTACTTTATCACATTTCTTCTCAATTAATTTTCACTGGATGTTATATAGTTTTATGGCCCAAGCAAATTTTTTTTTTTTTTAATAGGAAAAAGAAGTTGGCTAACCTTTGTTGTGGCAACTGATGTTCAGCGTTTGTAGATGGACTGAATCATCTTCATGAATAATCATACTCTCACCTTTCACCTAAGACTGTAAGCCTTGTCCAAATTCTGTTTAGGTATGACTCACCAAACCAATCTAATACTATCTCTATTTCCTTTAGCTATCTCTTTTTGTGAAACAAGATAATAAAGGTTGTAAATTTAATAGAGTATGCACTTAATTCTTACTAACAAGGCGAAGCCAAAGCCTACAAACTAATATTAGCCAACATTTTCTATTGGAAGGGAGAAAACCCATTTAAATGCATCAAAATAATTTCTTCGATCATGACTACAAGAATGAATGAGGCTATGAAACTTACTAAGTCCCGACTATTCTGTTTGTATTGGCTTGAGTTTGGTCCATGCCAAATATTCTTGCCATCCCAAAGTCTGAGATCTTGGCATTCATTTCTTCATCTAACAAGATATTGCTGGCTTTAAGATCCCTATGAATAATATGTAGGTGCGAATCTTTATGAAGATAAAGAAGCCCTCGAGCAATCCCTCCTATGATGTTGGAACGTCTTTCCCAATCTAACTGCTTGCGTTTCTCAGGATCTGTGGTCATCCAAATAAAAGGTAGAATCAAAATTTAGGATTTAATCAAGTTGACAAACAGTTTCTCGTGGAGGATGAAGAATTCAGTTTTACTTCCACATTTGCATAAATTAGAAAGTATAATTCCTGAAATTCCCTTAAAAAAAAGGGGGGGTGGGGGGTGGGGGGTGGGGGTAGTGTGTGGGGCTAACCAAATAGGAAGTAATTGAGGCTTTTGTTGGGTACAAACTCATAGATTAGGATCTTTTCTTCTCCCACCAAGCAAAATCCCAATAGACTAACAAGATTGCGGTGTTGAAACTTTGCTACTAACATAACCTCATTCTTGAATTCTTCTGCACCCTGTTCTGAATGTTTTGAGCGCCTCTTGACAGCGATTTCTTGTCCGTTTGGAAGTTTACCCTAATGAAATAATTAATAAAAGTGATTAACAAACATTTGTATGTTCCTGATTGAATGAAAGCCACTTTCAATTATTCTAAATCCATATCTAATCAGAATTTCTATCTATGGCATACTGAAATTTGACATACAAGAATTCTAGTTCATTTGTTACATGTTTGTAACTTCTACCTTACCTTGTAAACGGAACCAAACCCTCCTTCACCAATTTTATTGACCTCTGCAAAGTTCTTTGTGGCTGCAAGGACCGTACTGAACCCAAATTGCAATGCTGCCACACTTCTAATTGCGTATTCATCTGTGTACAAGCCACAGATGGAGATAAGTTAAAAATTGACCTTCGAAAAGAATGAATGAATATATAAAACACCCCAACAAGATGAAGATGCTCAAGAAGATTAGGAACCACTGGCTTCGTTAGCCACCTGAGATAAAAGATGCAAGATCATATTCAGATCTTACTTCAGTAAATCTACGGCTCCAACTCCAAGGTTGAACCCTCCATGTCATCAAGATCAAGGAGCTAAGACACTGAACTTCGGATGATCAAATCAAGTTATTTGAAATAGATAAAAAGACCAAAACTTTTACCATTGTTCTTTGACAGGCCCTTCTTTTTCTTCCGGATTAGAAAACAGAGAATGCAGAAAATAATTACTCCTGCAGCAGCAATTGGCACCACAATCCCAACAAATTTGCTAGACGAGCTTCCTTGTTTCTCTGCATTAACAATAAAAAAATAATAATAAAAAAAAAAAAATTCAGATTCACATCTAGTACTAGGCCAAGGCATCTTAATTTGGAGCTTGGAATTAGAGAATTGTTCCCAGAGCCTGAACTTAATTCATTTAGTACATCCACTGGATAGCCCCAAGTCTTAGATTGCTTGATAAAGTTTTTAGAAGTAATTTCAATTTCAAGAAAATCCCCAATAAGTGGAAAACAGAGTAGCAGTTCCCTGTTTAGGGATATCAAAGAGAATTGACCCCTTGATCTAATTCAAGCTCCGTATATAATCAGAATTAAAAGTCTTAAGAAGCTCACCAGGAGGAAAAGAGGTAGTTTTGTTGCTCGGAGGTGGAGGCGAAGGAACTGAATCTGTGACTCGATAGAAAGGGAACATCTCAAACCTGATAATACAGCTCGGAATAAAAACCCTTCCCCCTTGCTTTCCGCTGCAGCAATTGAGGAGAAGAGTAATGCTTTCCGTAAGACATCTGTTACAGTCGAACCCTGAAATATCAGGGCTGCACTGTGCCAGACAATACAACTTCTGAAACTGCGAAAAATTAGCATCCCAAGTGCCAAATCTCTCAGAATCGGAAACAGCCGTGGTGGCGGCCTTTTCCATGGTATCAACCAATAGCTGATTAAACCGAGTCACGTCAGAGACGCTCTGTTTATTCGACAAGTAGTCGAAAACAAAATCGAAGATAGAGTTGAAGAAGTTCTGGCTGGAGTAGCGGAGAGTACACATGTCATACCAAATGTATCCAATTTTGCAGTTGGTGCAGCGCCGGAAAATATCAGCAGCGGCGGCTTTGACGCAATCACGACATACGTCGTGGGTGGCATCGCCTCTGCAGAAGTAGTGACCATAAACGGTATTGGGACTCTGGCCGATGGTAGCGTTACGATAGCCGTTGTTGGAATTGGAAGAGGCATTAGAGGAGAGAGAAGAGAGAAGGGTATTGAGATTGGATTGATAGCTACTGTGGTTTGCGAACAGAGTAGTATTGTCGCAAAAATGGGAGAGGTAAGATTTGTCGGCGCTGCTGCTGAAGCTGACGAGGAAGGAGAGGGCAAAGAAAAAGAAGAGCAACACGGTTGTGGCTCTAGGGGTCTTGTTAGTAGATGGTTCCATCACATCCTCAATCTCAGAGCTCAAGAAGAAGAAGAATAGGGAAGAGAGGAAACAGAGTCTTCTTTAACCCATCTGCAGAGCTTTCTATCAGGTAGGTTCAGATAGATGGAAATTTAGCTGCTGCCCGGTATTTTGAAAAATACAATAACCTAGACCAAAGACCCGGTTTGACTCCAGCCATTTAAATAGTTTTCCCTTTTAATATTTGTTGAAGACTTTGAAGTCTTTCACCAAAAAAGACTTCGAAGTCTTTCGCGAGGAAATTACATTTCCTCCTATGGACAATGGCCTAATGGTAGTTTTCCCCCACTTATTTTCATAAATATCAATCATCTCCTTTTTAGTTTGAAGATTTTTTCAATTGTTCTATTAGTGACTGATGGCGTTAAACTGGCCTATAAAAAAATCGATTTGCCCTTATGGCATCTACATATGTTTCCACCACTTTTTAGAATTTTCCTATTTGTTGCTGAAGATTCTATGAAACACCACCTTTAAGATTGATGCCAAGCCTCTATTAAGCAACTTCTGCCCCACCAATTCCACTTTAAAGAGATAACATTGTCAAACGTCTAGGAAAAATCCGCTCCAAGACAGAGATATGATACCCAAGCGTGTTTGTCTAGAAACAATGTTTGAGCGATCTAGAGTGTGATGTAATGGGTAACCTAATATGCATTCAACCTGGTCAGGCTCAATGGGGTTGAGTTTATACTTGCCTACCCAGATTAGATTCAATGTCTTGTAGTGATGAAGTACCAAGGCTTCTTTCTTAATTTGTTTTGGAGAATCAAGAGTTTCCAAGATTAGCTCATGCACTTCATTTTTTATTTTATTTTCTTTGCTCATTGGGAGATCTAAAGCGAAGAGGGAAAACCATGATTTCAATTGCTTCTCCTTAAACACAGCCACCACAGATCTCTTCTCCACACGTATTGCTTTGAAAACATTCCAGATTTTGCAGAGCAGTTCTGCTTAATCTCTGGCTCCAATGGCAGAATATACACATATGCAGACACCCATCTTCTCTGTCAAAAAACCACGGTTGGGTTATCAAACCTCGGCATCAAGAAAGGGGATGTCATCATGATTTTCCTCAAAAACTCCCCTGAATTTTTCTTCTTTATGGGAGCTTCCACGATTAGAGCCATAGCCACAACAACCAACCCATTCTATACCCAAACAGAGATTTTCAACCCTTTTGAATCAACTAAGATCTTTCCCAGTCTGTCACATTGCTAAGAAAATCACAAACACAGAGTAACATCATAGGGCACAATAAACGACAACGAGAAATGGCATAGCAAACGATGGCGGTGGAGCACAATGACGGTGGAACACCAAAACCACAACAATGAAGAAAAAGATATGTTTAGCCTTTTATGGATTAAAGCTTATTTCGTATGGGAAAGGTAATTTCGGTGGATGAGGTCATCACTTAACAAAGCTATCTAACAGAAGGGGTACGATTGAAAGAATCTTCAAACTACAAAGGAGGAAATTGGCATTTATGAAAGTTCGTGGGGAAAAACTACTATTAGGCCATAGTCTAGGGATGAGAATGTAATTTCCTCAAAAGACTTTGAAGTCTTGCCATATTGGCTATACTCCGAGCCTTAAGTCAATGAGATTATGATATCTACTAATCTACCCAACTCCAAAGAAAATGATTTCTTTTTACCCAAAAAAAAATATTTATTTCTCTAGAGATTTGGTTTTTTTGGCTGGATTTTTTAATATAACTTCCAACAATTAACACTCATCCCTTATTGTTGAAGCATTGAAATAGCCTTCGTGTATCGAATTACAGAGTCAGATCCGTAGATTAAGAAATTCTCTTTTCACCGTGGACAAAACAAATGAAGGATATGCTTTTTTAGATCGACGATGTTATTGTGCAAATTCTTGCATACTTCTTCTCACATCTCATTCGTAGACCCCACATTCTTTCTTTTTATTAAAATGCCTCTTAGACAATCTCATTCGTAAACTCCACAATCTTTCTTTTCATTAAAATGCCTGTTAGACAATTTGATCACCCACGGTCCCACCCCTTCACTTGTGGAAGATGTATTCTGATGTCATAGTGATTATTTTTCTTAATTTTCAAAACAATCTGCTGCAAATCCTCGTTATAGCTCTTAGCTCTCCTTAAGAAATATCGCTTCACAGAAATTACAGAATCTTCAATGACACTCATCTCAATCTTAGGATAGTCATCCAGAAAATTTGGAAATGGGCGTTAAACTTATCAGCTAGCTATGTTCCTAAATCTTCTTTGAGTTTCCATGACAAATGCATACTAGGGTTGTCTATATTAAAGGTGTTTATCATTCCAATTACATGTTTCAGTTTATGATGACATACAAATAAATCAAAACCAAACCAAATAATATCTGGCCTAATTTTTGAAATTTTAGCAAATGTTATCAAAATTAATCAAAGAATACTATCCAGTCAAAATTTTCAAACTAATAGCAAATGCTATTCTGTTTCGATTATCCGGTTTGGTTTTGGCTATTCAGTTTGATTTTGATTTCATTATTTGATTTGAATTTAATTTTGATTGAAATTCTTCCGTTTTTCTTTTTCTTTTGTTTTTTTTCAAAAAGAGATTTTGATTGAAATTCAGTTTCATAAGTTTTGTAATAGTATCAAGGAATGAGAAGTTCACAAAATCAATCATAGGGACGCCTTAGATGATTAAACTACGATTAAAACATATTCAACACCATATAAGCATACCAGAAATCTATTTTTTTTCCCAATAACTTTCGAAATAAAAAAGTTTGATGGATACAGTGGTTATTGATTGGTCCAACCAAGTTTTAATTTGATTGCTATTCATTTATGATTTATTTGATTTCTATTTGATATATGGTTTTTTCGATTTATCAGTTTGGAACTGGTGATTTTCTGGCTCACAATTGAATAGAACCAAAAATTAATATTCGAAATAAAAAAAACAAATCGATTGATTTCGATTCGTATGTAAACAGTGGGTTTTGATTTTGATTTTGATTTTGGTTTTTTTTTGGGGGACGAGACACCCATAATCAATATGTCAAATTTAGTAATGTACATCAACTTCAAGTCCATAGAAGAGGTAGATAACATGTTAACATCTAAAAGGCAGTGAAGAAGAAGAAGAAGAGCGACATGAAATAGGTTCTTAGGGTGGCACTAAGATATGGTTCCATTGTATCTCCAATTTTGAAGAAGAAGAAATTTTCTCCACAAGAAGATTATTGGAAAATTATGTGTTGGAATAATCTTAGGCAGATTCTCATGCACAGATTTTAAGGCACCTTTTGATAATTTTTCGTTTCTGCCCTTTTTGCATTTTCTTGTTCTCAGAAATGGAGAAATAGCCTAAAAAGCGTTTGATAAAATTGTTCCGTTTCACCCGTTTCTAAAAACGTAAATCAAAATTTATGCCTATTTACAATTCTAGAAACGATTTTGACGAAACAAGTCGGACTTGTTTTGTCGTTTCTAGAAACAAATTTGAGAAAAAAAAAAAAAAAAAAA
>NC_056567.1:28333925-28334103 GCF_013358625.1 Macadamia integrifolia | reverse complement strand
GAAAAAAAAAAAAAAAAAGAATAAATAAATAAAATAAAGTTAAGGGGTGTGATTAATAAAACAATAAACACTCTTTTTTATATATTTTTTAAACCCTCATAAATGTAATTTATGAACCAAGATACATGGTTTACGGAAAAAAAAAAAAAAACCCAAGATAAGTGATTTTCTTTTTCTT
>NC_056567.1:28331618-28331964 GCF_013358625.1 Macadamia integrifolia | reverse complement strand
TTGACCTTTGAGAGTATGACTTGGTATTTGGAAGGTTGGACACTAGCTTGCTTCTACGAGTTTCTATATGTTAAGTGGAGGCAATGTGGTACTATGACACATTGGCCATTCATGGATGATATTATGAATTTTTTTTTTTAATTTCTTTTAAGTCATCATATGTACTTATGCGACGATATAAATGGAGCAATGTAAGTATGTGTGATATGCTTGATCTTTATCTTCTTGAAAATTTTATATTATACTGTATATGTCTTTCCTGATATTGGTTATATGATCGTGATTTTAAACCTGTTAAATGTTGTGGTTCTACTCACTAAGTTTCTTCATAGAAAGTTACCCTCAT
>NC_056567.1:28313861-28331598 GCF_013358625.1 Macadamia integrifolia | reverse complement strand
AAGTTACCCTCATAACTTGCAGATGACATCGGTGAGGACTATTATGAAGATGATGTGAATGTTGAATCTATAGTTGATCAACATGAGGATATTGTTTATGGTTTTGAAGAAGACAATGATTTTTTTTTTTTTTTTTTTTAGATGATGTAGACTTTGAGTTAGATTTTGAAGACATACTTTAATTCAACTTTACTTTAAGTTTGAAATTTCAATTAGATATTTGAACCTTGAATTTTAATAATATATTAATTTGATTAACTCCTGTTTGCACTTATGTTTGTGTGGATGCTACTCCGATTCATTATTACCTAAAACTTACAAATCTTGTGAACCGTTGATGTCCAAAAACCCTAGGCCGGGTTTCGGGGCGTCACAATCCTCAATAATGATGAAATGGATACTGGAGGACCATTATTTCTCACTTTGGAAGTGGAAAACCTTTTGCAGAAAATGATGAATATGCCCTTGGTGGGGAAAAAATCTAGGCATTCCCGAGTAGAAACCACACTTCTCTTTTGGGAGGACTTGTCAGTTAGCAGCTTTGATAATCTCATATAAGGTAATGAATAAAATCTGCTAGGGACCTGCCCTTTATGAGAAGCACGGGGATGCATGAGGAGGGGGCATTGTAGAAGAGTTGTAGAGGGAGAGGGATAGGAATGAAGATAGAGGCGAGATGTAGAGGATGGGTATTGACGAACTTGGTTAGAGGGGTAGTTTAAGAATTTTGAAATATTAGAGGAAAAAAGAAAGGTGGGAACAAAAAAAATAAGTTTTAAGTAAGGGAGTTTGAGTGATAATAGTACAAGTTTAGACAAATAATAATAATTTACTCAAATTTAATTGCAAATGAGAAGAGAGGTGAAATGTAAAGAACCATGGTCAACAACAATAAGAAGAAAGGCCAAAGCCTGGGCAACCAATAGGAGAATACTCAATGGGGTGGTTGTCAAGATATAATGACTCTGTGCCAACTACTTCCCTAGCAAGCTCATCGGGCAAGAAGTTGGCAGATGAGAAAATTACCCCTAGCATGCAAGGACCTTGCGTTCCTTAAATTTCTCTTCCTCACTTGTTCCTCAAATTTCTTATTCCACAGCTTTAAAGAAATTTAAAGTGCTATTTTGCTCTTTCGTCATTTACCCTTTCTATGAATTAGCCCTTTTCTTTTTCCTGTCGCCAACCTTACTCTGTTTCTTGCTTTGAGGAATATATGAATTTTGTTCACTTGCTTAAGCAAATAGTTATTTCCATCCAAGGCATGACTAAATGCTGCACAGACCCAACCACAGTTGGTGACTAGCATACACTTATTGTGCATTACTCTTGATTCACTCACATTATCTGGGCTCTAACTCACTGATTGACATTTCATTAACAGATATTGGTGTCCACCTGCTTTTAGATTGGTCTGATTCGGCATTCTGCATTTGTTTCCCTTCTATAAGTATGCCTGATTCCATTCTGCTTCGCACAAAGAATGCTGGTTGTGAGGGCGATGGAAGAGTAACTGTAAAGCTGCTCAACATAAGGATTATGCTCGCCATAGTAGGTCTATCAGCTGCATCTTCCTGAACACATAATAACCCCATTTGAATGCATCTCATCACTTCACTTCTTGAACAATTTTCTCTTAAAATTGGATCAATCATATCTAAAGTTGTTCTTGCATTCCAATGTCTCCATGCCTACAACAAATTAATTTATACAAGTCATAAGATAACTCTAGTTTATGGCAAACTGAAAGGCCTATTAATGTTCTAGCAGATTGTAGCAATATGCAGTAATGAAGGAAAAAGACTTACATAGCTTAAAAGGTCATCAGCAAAGTCCATTTGATAGAAACTACTATTCTTCTTTCCAGTTATAATCTCCAAAACTAATACACCAAAGCTGAATACATCTGATTTGACTGAGAACTGCCCATGCATTGCATACTCTGGAGGCATGTAACCACTGCGAGCAATTATTATTATTATTATATAATTTAAGAAACTAAAGGTAACTATAAAGATTCTACTAGATCACTTTTCTCCTCAAAAGTTGGCTAACCTTTGTTTTGGAAACTGGTTTTAGGTTGATTAGTCCTAACCAAGAAGATGTTTTCATGTCCAGCATTTCCAGATGGGCCGAACCATCTTCATGAAAAATCATCTCTCTTAATTTTCAACTAGGTCCAACTGATATAAGCCTTGTCCAAATTCAGTTAGATCAGGTATGACTCACCAAACTAATCTAATGCTATATCTATTTCCATTAGCTCTCTGTTTTTGTGAAACAATGTAATTAAGGTTGTAGATTTAATAGATTATGGACTTAAGTTTTCCTCACCAGGGCTAGCTGGAGCCTACAAATATTAGCCAACAGTTGTTATTGGGAGGGAGAAAACCCAATTATTTAAGAACTTGATAAATGTGAATGCGTCAAAATGTTTTCTTTGATCATATATAAAAGAAGGAATGAGGCTTTGAAACTTACTAAGTCCCAACTACTCTGTTTGTATTTGCTTGAGATTGTTCCACACCAAATATTCTTGCCATCCCAAAGTCTGAGATCTTGGGATTCATTTCTGCATCTAACAAGATATTGCTGGCTTTAAGATCCCTATGAATGATACGGAGGCGGGAATCTTCATGAAGATAAACAAGCCCTCGAGCAGTCCCTTCTATGATTTTATAACGTCTTTGCCAATTTAACTGCACACATTTCTCTGGATCTGTAGTCATCAAAATAAAATGTAAAATCAGAATTTTGGACTTGATCAAGATGACAAATAGTTCATCCTAATAGGTCGATGCATGGACAAAAGAGGATGAAGTGTCATGAGTTTCAGTTGCACTTCCACATTTGCATAAATTGGAATGTATAATTCATTTCACCAAAAAAAAAAAAAAAATGTATAATTCATGGAAATCCCTGTAATATAAGAGAAAATAAAAAAAAAAAAAAAAAGGAGAGAAGTGTTCGTTGGGCCTACCAAATAGGAAGTAATCGAGGCTTTTGTTGGGTACAAACTCATAGATAAGGATTTTTTCTTCGTCCTCCAAGCAAAATCCCAATAGCCTAACTAGATTACGGTGTTGAAGCTTTGCAACTAACACAACCTCATTCTTGAATTCTTCTGCACCTTGTCCTGAGTGTTTTGAGAGCCTTTTTATTGCAATTTTTTGCCCGTCGGGAAGATTACCCTGATAACATAATACAAGTGATTTATAAAATTCTTTATCGTCGTGATTGAATGAAAACTTCTTCCAATTATTATTCACCTAAAATAAAATAAAAAATTCTTTCAATTTTTTTAAATTCATATCTAATAAGAATTTCTGGCTATGGCACAATGAAATTTGACATGTGAGAATTCTATTTCATTTGCTACATGTTTGTAACTTCTTTCTTACCTCATAAACGGAACCAAATCCTCCTTCACCAATTTTGTTTTCCTCTGCAAAGTTGTTTGTGGCTGCAAGGACCATACTAAACTCAAATTGCAACGCCTTTACAATTCTAATTGTATTTTCACCTGTTCAGAAGCCACGAAGGGAGATAAATTTAAATCTGACCTTTGAAAAGAATAAATGAATAAATAAACACCCCAAGAAGATCAAGAGGTCATGAATTCAACTCGGAAACTAACTAAAAAAAATAAAATTTCAAGAAGATTAGGAAACATTGGCTTCCTTAGCCACCTGAGGTAATAGATACAAAATCATACTCAGATCTATAAATCTAAGTCTCCAACTCCAAGATTGAAGTCGCAATATCATCAAGTTTAAGGAGTAAGACACTGAACTTTGGATGATCAAATCGAGGGTTATAGAGTAGATGAAAAGACCAAAGCTTCTACCATTGTCCTTTGATGGATCCTTCTTTTTCTTCCGGATTAGCAAACAGAGAATACAGAAAAGAATCAATACTCCTGCAGCAGCAGCAATTGGCACAAAAATGACAACAAATTTTCTAGACGAGCTTCCTTTTTGTTCTGCATAAACAATTTGAAAAAATTAATTAATATTCCCAAATGTGACAAAAAATTAATTAATATTCCCAAATAAGATTCTCTCTCTCTTTGAGTAGCTCACCAGTAATGGTGGTTTTGTTACTCGGAGGCGGCGGAGAAACAAGAAGAGTAGGCGAAGGAGCTGGCGCTGAAGCTGTGATTGTATAGAAAGGGTACACCTCAAACCTGATATTACAGCTCGGAAAAAGAACCCTTCCTCCTTGCTTGCCACTACAGCAAGTGGGGATGTAGGAAATGGCACCCACAAGGCATGTGTCACAGTCGTTTTTTGTTAGATCAGGGCTGCACTGCGCTAGACAATACAAATTCTGAAATAGAGTAAAAGTAGTTTCTCGAGTGCCGAATCTCTCAGAATTAGAGATAGCTTTAGTGGCGGCGTCGTTCATGGTTTTGTTCAAGACCTGATTAAACCGAGTAGGGTCAGATATGTTCTGTGTATTCCACATGAAGATGTGAGGGGATTCGGCAACAGTGGAGAAGAAGGACTGGTTGGAGTAGCGGAGCGTACACATTTCGTACCAAATGTATCCAAATTTTCTGTTGGGGCAGCGCTGGACAATATCAGTAGCTGCGGCTTTGACGCAATCACGACAGACATCGTGGGTGACATCGCCTCTGCAATAATAGAAGCCGTAAACGGTATTGGGACTCTGGCCGATGGTGGCGTTGTGATAGGCGTAGTTGGAGTTGGATGTGGCGTTGGAGGAAAGAGAAGAGAGGAGGATGTTGAGGTTGGATTGGTAGCTACTATTGGAAGCAAAAAGAGTTGTGTTGGAGGAGCATACGTCGTATAGGTAAGTTTGGTCGGCACAGCTGCTGAAGCTGAGGAGGAAGGAGAGGGCAATGAAGAAGATAAGCAACACGGCTGGGGTCCTTGGGGTCGTGTTGGTACATGGTTCCATCGTTTCTCCAATTATCCTCCTCCTTCCTCTACCATAAACTCTCTATCTCAGGGCTCAATAAGAAAACTCAGGGCAGAGAGGAGGCAGAGTCTTCCTTGACCATCTGGAGAGATTCCATGTAGCGGCTCACATACTCACATAAGGCCGTAGCTCGCAAGGCATGGGTTTGACTTTTTGGTTAAGAATTTTGGTTTGAATAGTCAATAAGCTCAACTTCCTACCATCTCACTTTTCAATATACATACACGCTCTTTCCAGCCCTTTCAAGTTCTTTTTTTCCTTTTATTTAAATGTTTGACCTGAGTTTCACCAAAAAGAAAAAAAAAAGTTTGACATTGGTCCTACGGTAAGGAACGGGCTCATCTCCAACAATCGTCCAACGATTTCTCACGAAGTGACACATGGATTTTTTCTAATCCAACGGTCATGAAGAACCAATCCATTTAGGTACACTCAACACTCAAACCCGATCCAACGATGAAAAAACATTCAAACCGATCCAATTTCCTTCGATTTTCTGGAATAGATTTCATCTTCCTCAACCGAGGGTTTCCAGAAAATTAGAGCTTGGGCTTTTGGTTGTTCTAGTTTATTCTAAGCAGAATGGAAGAATCAAGAATTGAACAGTTGAACATATTGTGTTCTTCTTTGGAGTTCAGAAAAAAAAAAAAAAAAAAATTTATTTGAAAAATTTACTATCACTCCCTTACACTTAAGCTATATTTCTTAAAATTCCCTTAAATTTTAATTTTTTTTTACTAATACTCTCTTGCTTTTTTATTTTTACATCTTTTTTTCCACTGTTCTTTGAAATATCTAGATTGCCATTTTTTTTCATTTGTAAGATATTAAAGTTTTTTCATATTGATTGGTTTAAAATATTGGTTGAATCAAACCACTAACAAGTTTTGTCTCATACAATCATCAAGGATATTATAAATTCAAAAAAGAAAAATTTTGTATCTAATCTATATCTATATCGGTATCATATGTTCCAATCGGGTACTACATGTTTTTCTATTTTCAACCAATCATTAGATTGGTTGAAGCCAATACCAATCTAATATCGATAAAAAAAATAGATTGCTAAATTTGTGATGATGGAGGAAAAAAAAAAAAAATAATAATAATAAATAAATAACATCTTGATGATTGGATGAGACGAAATAAAATAAATAAATAAATAAATATAATCTTTAAAAAATTAAAATTGTTTTGGCTTTGTACGTTCCAAACTAGCTTTTGAAGAAGACTTTGGGTTTTTCTCGTCTGAAGTGCAGCTGGAGTGAAAGAGTGTTAAAGAGTTATTTTGTTTGAGTTCTAAATTTCAGATGCAGAGGATGTTCGGAATTGGGGTTTTAATTCCGACTTCCAGCAGATGTACTCATAAGGAAACCAATCCAAACCCTAATTCTCCCCTCAATCCAGCTCCTGCACCAGTGGTGAAGAAGAAGAGGATTCTCTACAGGTGAGTCCTTTTTTTTTTTTTGAGGGTTGGGGGTGTTAGATCCGGATGATTGATGGAAGAAACACCAGACATATCCCATACTTCTCGCTCCTACCGGCCAGCTGATGGAAATGGACTGACTACCGGGGATATTCGTGTTACATCGTCTGCACTGGTATGTACACGAATGCGTGAGTTATACCGAGTACTCAGTAAATTATGGACCACTTCAAATCTTCGTTTTCGAGAGGGATGATCAACTCCGCAAATATCGATCGAAACTTGAAAGGATGTCCAGTTCTACAGCTTTCTACTTATGGGTCACTTTTTAATTAAACAGATCCAGACGCCGAAGTGATAACTTTATTGCCCAAGGCACTCATGGCCACTAACCCATTCTTCAATGAATGGTTTTAGAGAGACTAGAACTTGCAGCTTCATCGGTGAGGGCATAATCTGCCGAGGAAGCTCAGGCAGACAACGAACAAGGGAAAATACCATCATATATTTTGTGGAGCAGTCAAACACCTTTGTTGTTGGGCTATTGGGCCTTTAAGCATTCCTACAAATTAGTCTGGGCCTCTGGGCCCATCAGTCACTAGGTGTTTCTTTTTTTTTTTTTTTTTTTTTTTTTGTTGTAATCTATTCACCATTGTCTTTGTGGAGTCAGCATTTATAATGTGAGGCTATGGTTGTTCTAATTTTCTCTAGAAGACTTTCCATTTGCACAATCCACAGGGAAATTGAAAGTACAATCTGTCTCCCTCTTACCCCCCACCCCCTTAAAAAATTAATGAAGAAGTTTCAGTGGAAATTTCATTTGGAATTTGGAAAACATAATATTACCATTTAACTCTCCTATGTATGAAATCATGATAAGTATCTTGACCAATTTGATTTTAAAGAAAAAAGAAAAAAAATGAGGTTTAAAGTTTTGAGAAAGTACAAAAATAAAATTGGTGGATCTTTCATTCTTTAGGTAGAAAAATTCTTAGGTTCAAATTTCTTGATTTTCCTATTAAAAAAAAAAAAAAATAGAAAGACACTAGTTATTTAATTTTCGATCTTGTTATTGGCAAGTTGTGATCTTCAAATAACTACTCTCAATTTCAGGTTAATGTTTTGTTATTTTGATGGAAAAAAATTCATTTGAATGGTCTGCTTTGGTAAGCTTAGAAATTTTCTCTATAAGATATACTCACTCCATTCCCAGAAATAATGACTATGTGCTAACTGTTAACTACTTCCCTAGCAAGCTCATCAGGCAGTAGGAAGCAGGCAGATGAGACATTACCCCTAGCATGCAAAAGGACCTAGCATTCCTTAAATTTCTGTTCATCACTTGGTTTCCTCAAATTTCTTAAAGAAAATTATAGTGCTATTGTTGTTAAGTTTGTCTTGAATTCTTGACCCGTTTTGAAAATTGACCTGATCCGACATATTTTGGTGGCGACCCGAATGGGAAGTTTTCTTATATCTGTGATGGAAGCAGAGGGGTTGGACCGATAGACCCAAGCCCGGAATCCACCAATGATCTCGTATGGGGGTGCAGGGGCTTATGGTTCGACCAGATCGACCGCGACCCGATGAGTCGACCCGCGACTTGGAGTATATATAATGTACTGTTGCTTGTTGAGAAAGTCATTGTATTTTAGGGGTTTTTCGAGTTAGGGCTTCAAGACAAGTTTTCTCACCGCTGCTTGGGTGTAATCTCTCTTCCGCATAGTGAAATATCTTCTTCTTCGCCCGAGGACATAGCACACCACCATAATGTGTGAACCTCGTTAAATCTCTATGTCCTGCGAATCTATTGTTTTTTTATTTTTCTTGTGTTCTTAGTGTTTGATCTAACAAAAATTATAGTGCTATTGTGCTGTTTCATTATCAACCATCTTTTTTTTTTTTTTTCTGCAAACAATGGTTATCCAGGCCTTCGGTCTGATTAGTCCTGCAGATTATCAACCATTTCTTTGCTTGTCACCAACACTACTATGTTTCTTGCTTTGATGAATATATGAATTCTATTCACTTCCTTCAATGAATGGATTATTTTCATTCAAGGCATAATAAAATGTTGCACAAACCCAACCACATCATACCCTTATTGTCCATTACCCTTCATCCACTCACATTATCTGGGTTCTAACTCACTGACTGACATTTCATTGAAGGATATTGCTGTCGACCTGCTTTTAGATTGTTCTGATTCGGATACCATTTTACTACGCAAAAAAAAGGCTGGTTGTGAGGGTAATGGAAGAATAACTTTTAATCTGCTCAACATAAGGACTATGTTCGTCATAGTGGGTCTGTCAGCTACATCTTCCTGAACACACAATAACCCCATTTGAACGCATCTCATCATTTCAGTTCCTGAACAATTTTCTCTCAGGTTTGGATCAATTATGTCTGAGATTGTTCCTGCTTTCCAATGTCTCCATGCCTCCAACAGTTGAACCATACAAGTCATTAGGTACCTAAGCTCTAAGGTAAATTGAAGGACCTAGCAATGATATGAGCAACATACAGTAATTAAGGAAAAAGACTTACATGGTTTATAAGGTCCTCATCAAGATCTGTTGGATGGAAACTACTGTTCTTCTTTCCACTTACAATCTCCAAAACTAATACACCAAAGCTGAATACGTCTGATTTGACTGAGAACTTCCCATACATTACATACTCCGGAGCCATGTAACCACTGCGAGCAATTATTATTACAAAATTTAATAAATAATGGTAACTATAGAGATTCTACTAGATCACATTTCTCAATTAATTTTCACTGGATGTTATATAGCTTCAAGGCCCAAGCAAAACTCTCTTTTTTTTTTTTGGTCCAAATTCTGGTTAGATATGACTCACCAAGCCAATCTAATACTATGTCTATTTCCTTTAGCTCACTGTGAAACAAGATAATAAAGGTTGTAGATTTAACAGATTATGCACTTAATTCTTACTAACATGGCACAACCAAAGCTAACAAATATTAGCCAACATTTTCTATTGGAAGGGAGAAAACCCATTTAAATGTATCAAAATGATTTCTTTGATCATGACTAAGAGATTGAATGAGGCTCTGAAACTTACTAAGTCCCAACTATTCTGTTTGTATTGGCCTGAGTTTGGTCCATGCCAAATATTCTTGCCATCCCAAAGTCT
Source organism: Macadamia integrifolia (assembly GCF_013358625.1). NCBI lineage: Eukaryota > Viridiplantae > Streptophyta > Magnoliopsida > Proteales > Proteaceae > Macadamia > Macadamia integrifolia. Next base: position 28,322,069 of record NC_056567.1, on the reverse strand, counting down.
GAGATCTTGGCATTCATTTCTTCATCTAACAAGATATTGCTGGCTTTAAGATCCCTATGAATAATACGAAGGTGGGAATCTTTATGAAGATAAAGAAGCCCTCGAGCAATCCCTCCTACAATGTTGAAACGTCTTTCCCAATCTAACTGCTTGCATTTCTCAGGATCTGTGGTCATCCAAATAAAAGGTAAAATCAGAATTTAGGATTTAATCAAGTTGACAAAAAGTTTATCCTGAAAGGCTTGTCCATCCATGCCTACATGGATAAAAGAGGATGAAGAATCATGAGTTTCAGTTTTACTTCCACATTTGCATAATTAGAATGTATGATTCATGGGATTCCTTCTAACATGAAAGAAACAACTCTAGAAAAAAAAAAGAGGGAGAGAAGTGTGTTGGGCTAACCAAATAGGAAGTAATTGAGGCTTTTGTTGGGTACAAACTCATAGATTAGGATCTTTTCTTCTCCCTCCAAGCAAAATCCCAATAGACTAACAAGATTTTGGTGTTGAATCTTAGAAACTAACATAACCTCATTCTTGAATTCTTCTGCACCTTGCTCTGAGTGTTTTGAGAGCCTCTTGACAGTGATTTCTTGTCCTTTGGGAAGTTTACCCTAATGAAATAATAAAAATGATTAATAAACATTTGTATGTTCATGATTGAATGAAAGCTACTTCCAATTATTCTAAATCCATATCTAATCAGAATTTCTTCCTATGGCACACTGAAATTTGATATACAAGAATTCTAGTCCATTTGCTACATGTTTGTAACTTCTTTCTTACCTTGTATACGGAACCAAACCCTCCTTCACCAATTTTATTGACCTCTGCAAAGTTCTTTGTGGCTGCAAGGACCGTACTGAACTCAAATTGCAGTGACGCTACACTTCTAATTTTGATTTCGTCTGTGTGCAAGCCACAAAGTAAGATAAGTTAAAATTTGACCTTTAAAATAAAAATGAATGAATAAATAAAACACCCCAACAAGATGAAGATGCTCAAGAAGATTAGGAACCACTGGCTTCTTTAGCCACATGAGATAAAAGATGTAAGATCATATTCAGATTTTACATCATTAAATCTATGGCTCCAACTCCAAGGTTAAACCCTCCATATCATCAAGCTCAAGGAGCTAAGACATTGAACTTCGTATGATCAAATCAAGTTATTTGGAGTCGATAAAAAGACCAAAGCTTTTTACCATTGTCCTTTGACAGGCCCTTCTTTTTCTTCTGGATTAGAAAACAGAGAATGCAGAAAATAATTACTCCTGCAGCAGCAATTGGCACCACAATCACAACAAATTTGCTAGACGAGCTTCCTTGTTTCTCTGCATTAGGGAAAAAAAAAAAAACCCAAATGTGACAGAGGATGATTAATACCGCTTTCAGATTCACATCAAGTACTAGGCCAAGGCATCTTAATTTGGAGCTTGGAATTAGAGAATTGTTCCCAGAGCCTGAACTCAATTCATTTAGTACATCCACTGGATAGCCCCAACTCTGAGATTGCTGATAAACCTTTTAGAAGTAATTTCAATTTCAAGAACATTCCTGTTTCTCACCCCCTCCCCCAAAGAAAAGAAAAAAAAAAAATGGATTTTGAACTTTTTCAATGGATCCAGCATAGGAAGAGAGAAATAAATGGAAAACAGAGTAGCAGTTTCCTGTTTAGCGATATCAAGGAGTATTGACCCCCTTAATCTAATTCAAGCTCCTTATATAATCAGAATTAAAACTCTGAAGAAGCTCACCAGGAGCAGGAGAGGTAGTTCTGTTGCTCGTCGGCGGCCCAGAAACAAAAAGATGAGGTGAAGGAACTGATTCTGTGACTCGATAGAAAGGGAACATCTCAAACCTGATGTTACAGCACGGACTAAGAACCCTTCCACCTTGCTTTCCGCTACAGCAACTGGGGAGAAAAGCAATGGTTTCCATAAGACATCTGTTACAGTCGCTCCCTGATATATCAGGGCTGCACTGTGCCAGGCAATAAAACTTCTGAAACTGCGAAAAATTAGCATCCCGAGTGCCAAATCTCTCAGAATCGGAGACAGCCGTGGTGGCGGCCTCTTTCATGGTTTCAGCCAATAGCTGATTAAAGAGAATCACGTCAGAGACGCTCTGTTCATTCCACAAGGAGAAGACAGGGACATCGATGACAGTGGAGAAGAAGTTCTGGCTGGAGTAGCGGAGAGTAAAAATGTCGTACCAAATGTATCCAATTTTGCAGTTGGTGCAGCGCTGGAAAATATCAGTTGCGGCGGCTTTGACGCAATCACGAAAGACGTCGTGGGTGGCATCGCCTCTGCAGAAGTAGTGGCCGTAAACGGTATTGGGACTCTGGCCGATGCTAGCGTTACGATAGCCGTTGTTGGAATTGGAAGTGGCATTAGAGGAAAGAGAAGAGAGGAGGATATTGAGGTTAGATTGGTAGCTACTGTGGTTTACGAACAGAGTAGTGTTGTCGCAAAAATGGGAGATGTAAGATTTGTCTGCGCAGCTGCTGTAGCTGACAAGGAAGGAGAGAGCAACGAAGAAGAAGAGCAGCACGGTTGTGGCTCTTGGGGTCTTATTGGTACATGGTTCCATCACTCTCTCAATCTCAGAGCTCAAGAAGAAGAATAGGGCAGAGAGGAGACAGATTCTTCTTCAACCCATCTGCAGAGCTTTAGCCGCTGCTCGGTTTGCAGCTGTGGTATATCTTGAAGGGTATTTTGAAAAATACAATAACTTAAACCAAAGATCGGATTTAACTATTCGAATGACTTTCTAGCTTTTCAAATATTTTTTATTTTTATTTTAATATTTATTGAAGAATTTGAAGTCTTTCACCATATTGGCTGTTCGGAGCCTTAAGTAGATTATGATATCTAATAATCCACCCAACTACAAAGAAAATGATTTATTTTTATCCAAAACACAATATTTAATTTCCTGGAGATTTGATATTTTTCCGTGGATTCCAGAATATTAAGTTCCTACCATTAACACTCATTCGTTGTTATTGTTGAAGCATTGAAATAGCCTTTGTGTATCAAATTATAGCCAGATCTTTAGATTAAGAAATCCTCTCTTCACCGTGGACAAAAATAGGAAAGGATATACTGTTTTTAGGTCTATGATGTTAGTGTGCAAACTCTTGTATATTTTTTCTTACATCTCATTTATAAACCCCACATTCTTTCTTTTCATTAAAAGCCTCTTAGACAATTCAATCACACACCCCTTCACCCCTGGAAAGATGTATTTTGACGTCATAGTGAGTAGTTTCCCTAATTTTCAAAACTAATTCAATCACCCACTCATTCATTCCTGGAAAGATGTATTCTGACGTCATAGTGATTATTTTCTCTAATTTTCAGAACTAATCGTTGCAAATCGACATTATTGCTCTTTGTTCTTTTGGGAAATATAGTTTCATATAAATTAAAAAATCTTCAATAACAGTCATCTCAATCTTAGGATGGTCATCTAGAAAATTTGGAAATGGACTAAACCTATCAGCTAACTATGTTCATATAGGAACATAGAGTTTCCATGACAAATGTATACTAGGATGGCCTATACTAAAGGTGTTTATCATTCCGATTAAATGTTTCGATTCATGATCAAATATGTATAAACCAAGACCAAATCAAATACTATCTGGCATAATTTTCAAAATTTTAGCAAATGTTATCAAAATTAAGACAATACTATCATGTCAAAAATTTCAAACTGATAGCAAATGCTATTATGTTTCGATTATCTGGTTCGGTTATGGTTGATTTTGATTTCATTATTGGGCTTGAATTTGATTTTGATTGGAATTTAGTTTCATAAGTTCTGTAATAGCATCATGGAATGAGAAGTTCACAAAATCAATCATATAGCATCAAGGAATGAGAAGTTCACAAAATCAATCATTGGGTCGCCTTAGACGATTAAACTAAACTTGAACATATTCAACACCGTATATAGGCATACCAGAAATCTCTTGTTTTTTTCTCAATAACTTTCGAAATAAAAAAGTTCTAAGGATGCGAGTTTTGTCCATCAATTTGGTTCCTTTTTCCTAAACAACTCAAACGACCCTAAGCCTTAAAGAGGTACTCCAGCCAGATGGGGACGCAGGATTAGTTGGACCACATAAGGCTTCAGCGAGGGTTGCCCCAGCCCCCAAGCCAATGATTGGTTGTTATTCATAGTTGCACATTGCGCGTGGATATGTGGGCGTGTGGGCTACTAATTTTCAATAAATTTGTAGGTTGGTCCAAGAAGTGAATGCTACCTAATTGCGTGACCCTTGTGTAAAACATAGAAGAGACCAAAATAACAACCCCCTGCCCCTATTGATATTCCTACTCGTCGAGAGTCTGTTGAGGGATCCCCAACCTAACACAACCACAAGGCTGTTGGGGGATCACCCCACCTTCAGGATTGCCATCCGTAGGGAATGCTAAATAGCAAGAAAATCAAATCGAACTGGAAAACCTAAATCTGTGTCTCCCCTGAGTATCAATCAACAACTCATTGTTAATATAAGAAGGAAAGTTAATCTAAGTGGAAGATGTCTCATTCTTAATAGCAACCTTTGCTAGATAATCGGCATTTGAGTTGGCTTCAAGAAGTAGAAGAATATTGAAAGGGGGCACAATATTATTTTCTTTGACCTCGTGTTTTCATTTTTCACTTCTAAGTGGCAGTGTAAGCTATTTTGGCATTTGTCTTACCTGTTGGGGTTAAGATTCATTAATAGTACTATTTTGATCTTTAATCATTTACCCTTTTTTGTGAATAAGCCTTTTGTCCTTTTGGAGTCCCCAACACTATATGAAATCCCTTCACTTGCTTCCCTGAATAAATTTCTATTCTTTACCTAGAAAAAAAAATATATATATATATATATATTATTTCTGTTCAAGTCATAACCAATTAAATGTTGTACAAACCAAACCTCCCTTGATGAATAGCATACACTTACTTTATATTTTACATTACCCTTTATCCAGTAATATTATCGGGGCTCTAACTTAGTGATTGACACTTCATTAACAGATTGAATCGCTTCCAGAATTTTTTTCCCTTCTATAAGTTTGCCTGACTCCATTCTGCTTCGCATAGAAAATGTGGGTTCTGAGGGTAATGGAGGAGTAATTAAGCCGCTGCTCAACATAAGGATTATGCTTGCCATAGTGGGTCTATCATCTATATTTTCTTGAACACACAATAACCCAATATGAATGCATCTCATCACTTCGTTTCTTGAACAATTTTCATTCAGGATTGGATCAATAAACTCAAAGGTTGTTCCTGTATTCCAATGTTTCCATGCCTGCAAGATACATGTAAGTCATTAGGATCCTCAAGTTCTAAGAACAACTAAAGAAGGTAATAATATTTTAGTGGATAGTGGCAATATACAATAATGAAGGAATAAAAATTACTGACATCCATACTTACATAGCTTATAAGGTCCTCAGTATTGTCTGTTTGATAGAAACTACTGCTCTTCTTTCCATATACCGTCTCCAAAACTGATACACCAAAGCTGAAAACATCTGATTTCACTGAGAACTGCCCATGCAATGCATACTCCGGAGACTTGCAACCACTGCAAGAAATTATTAAGATAATTTAAGAAACTATAAGAAACTAAAGGTAACTGTACGTAGAGATTCTACTTGATCAATTTTTTTTTGGTGGGGGGGGGGGTGTGGTGTGGGAGAGTTGGCTAAGTTCTGTTGTGCCAACAGTCTTCTTTTTTTCGCTAAAAGATGCAAGATCACATTCAGATTTTACATCTGTTTATCAATGGTTCCAACTCCAAGATTATACCGTCCAGGTCATCAATTTCAAGGAACCAAGATACTGAACATTGGATAATCAGGGTTTTTATTTTTTTTTTATTAAGAGGAAAAAGCTCGTACCATTGTCCTTTGACGGGTTCTCCTTTTTCTTCCGGATTAGTAAACAATACAAGAGAATAGAGAAAAGAATCACTCCTGCGGCAGCAACTAGCATAGCAATGGAAACAATTTTTCTAGACGAGCTTCCTTGTTTTTCTACACAAGAAAATCATACAAAATAAATAATATTCCCAAATGTGACAAATTATGGATCAGGTCCTCGTACAAGAATCATTCTCATATGGTGTTTGATCTACACTTGGACTCCACTTAATCTCTCTCTTCTTATAATTGGTTTTTATTTGAGTAGAGTCCAAGTATAGATCAAACATAGAATGATTCTCGTGCGAAGACCTGATCTGGACTCAATGTGACACATGATAATAAATACTAAATTCGGATTCACATATGATATTGTTAAGTTTGTCTCGAATTCTTGACATGTTTTGAAGATTGACCCGATCCGACATATTTTGGTGGCGACTCGAATGAGAATTTTTCTGAGATCTGTGATGGAAGCAGAGGGGTTGGGCTGACAGGCCCAAGCCCGGAGCCCATCACTGATCTCGTATGGGGGTGTGGAGGCGTAGCCCCCGTGGTATGGTTCGATCGGATCGACCGCGACCCGATGGCTAGACCCACGATTTTGGAATATATATAATGTACTGTTACTTGTTGAGAAAGACATTGTATTCTAGGGTTTTCATGCAGCTAGGGTTTCAGGGCGAGTTTTTCCTCGCCGCTGCTAGGGTGTAATGTCTCTTCTGCATAGTGAATCATATTTTTCTTCACCCGAGGACGTAGCACACCACCCTGGTGTGTGAACCTCATTAAATCTCTGTGTCGTACGGATCTATTGTCTCTTCATCGTTCCCCTAACCTAAACTCAAAATCATCTAATAGTACCTCCACTAGATAGCTTGAGTCTTAAATTGCCTGATCAAGGTTTTAGAAGAAATTTCCATTTGAAAAAAAATGGATCCATCGTAGGAAGATGGGTTCTCTTCTTGAGGGAGTGTTTGAGTGGGAAACAGAGTAGCAGTCCCCTGTTTTGCAATATGGAAGTGAATTGACATCTTAATCTAACTCAAGAAAAAGTAGAAGACTTGGTAAGCACTTTAACACAATCTTACCAACTGCGTGCTCTAAGGTATTTGTTGTTACCTCACATCTTTGAAATGAGTTAAATAGACCAATTCTAACATGCACATGAGATTGCCTCCCACCTCCAACAAACGGTTAAGATAAAAAATTTAGAAGAATGCATTTTACATCACATTCGTGCATCAGTCCATTTCCACAAAGATGTCTTACCTGTTTTTGGGTGCTAGGTGTGTGTACCACTATGGTTCGAGAGTATTCATTGGTGAAATCGTTAGGAGTTTTTTTTTTTGGATAAATGGTTAGGAGTCTAGAGAACTCAAGGGTCAAGACATGTGATTGACTAATTTTGGAATTCGGGTTTACGTATTATTGGGTAATTGATTTGGTTCGTCATCATTTAATGTAAAGTTGACAGAAGACTCATTAATTATAACCCTTTTGATCTTACATTACTGTTGCTCCATTTATATTAACGAGGCTCTAACTCCGTGATTGACACTTTATTGACAGACTGACCTAATTCGGCTTCTTGAATTTTCCCCCCTTCTATATGCGACTCTGATTCTATTCTGTTTCCAACAAAAAATGCTGGTTTTGAAGGTGATGGTGGAGTAATTAAATAGCTGCCCAACATAAGGATTATGTTTGCCATGGTGGGTCTGTCAGCTACGTTTTCCTGAACACACAATAACCCAATATGAATGCATCTCGTCACTTCACTTCTTGAGCAATTTCCTTTCAAGATTGGATCAATCAACTCAAAGGCTGTTCCTGCATTCCAATGTCTCCATGCCTGTAAGATATATGTAAGTTATTAGGTTCCTCAGGTTTTAAGAAAAGCTAAAGGAGGTAATAATTTTTAAATAAATACACAGTAGCAATATATAATAACAAAGGAAAAAGGAAGTACAGACGTCTTACATAGCTTATAAGGGTCTCAACGTAGTCTATTTGATAGAAACTGTTGTTCTTCTTTCCACTTATAATCTCCAAAACTAATACACCAAAGCTGAAAACATCTGATTTGATAGAGAACTGCCCATGCATTGCATACTCCGGAGACATATAACCACTGCAAGCAATTATTATAAGATAACTCAAGAAACTAAAGGTAACTAGGGAGATTCTTCTAGATTACATTTCTTCCTTGTTAATTTTCACCAGATGTTATAAATAGCTTCAAGGCCTAAAGAAAAACTCTTTTTTTTT